>NC_136961.1:34056267-34081267 GCF_032717465.1 Coenobita brevimanus | reverse complement strand
GGTGCAATTTTTGAGCACTGAATCTATGAATCGTGAGTTAATCCCGCCTGCTAGATCGATGATTGATGTTCATGTATATCAGGTTCTGTTGTCTACCATGCGTCGGACATTATGCAAATAATATCACCGATGACCTAATCAACAGTTTAAGAGATATCCCGTCTTGCTATATCTCCGCATGAAGTGGTAATGCAATATGGGTAACGTACACAGCCTAACAGTCAAGCATAAGTGAATCGAGGCTTTCATTGGGCACTGTGTCCTCGGCCTACATCTTGAGACCTAAGGAAGAAAATGGTTCTTGTGATATTTAAAATAACGTTTGGGGCATCTGCATTTTACAAACCACCTACCATATAAATATTCTGCTTAATCTTCCATGTTTTTTCATAGAAGATCGGTTTAAATGCAGAGATGGGATAGTGAAGAGTTGAGGAATTTTACAAAGCAAAGACAGTAGTACCAATAGCTAACTTTTCAGTTGATACAAGTGAAATACCTGAGGTAACACAAGATGAAGTAAATATTTCTCTTAAAATTATGAAACGAGGGAAAGTCCCTCTTGTAGTAGGAAGCTGTAGGCACTTAGCCAAGGGTCCAGACATGGAAAACTTTATGCATAGGTCTCTCCATTACGGGGGTACGTAGGCAACTTAAGCATGACTGGGATGCATGAAGGAGGGTTGCCAGTGGCTGTGTCTGGTGGTAATAGCCCATGGAATATTCAAACAATACTGTGAAAAACTAGGTCATGTATACACGCCGCCCGAACATCCCCAGGCCGTCACGTACACATGACACCCGGACATTATGGGTAAAAAAAAAAAGAAAAGAAACTGTTTGATCTGAACCCTTCTCTTGCTTTTCCATGATGATGATGTATTATGCTGCTTAATTAGTGCAACCTCCAGACAATTTTATTGAACTGAGGAATGATATCTACAGGTGGAGAGGTTTTCATGTTAACTCTCCTCCTCTTACTTCTTTCCTTCAGCCTCTCTCCCTTTACCACACTGTTGCACCTTTATCTTTTCTATCACTTCTCCAATCATCATTACACTTCAGAACACCCTGCTTGTTCCCCACTACAGCTGGCTCATAGCACCTGTCTAGCAATCACTTCCCCCATTTCCGTCCATTTCCCCAATGCATGAGATAATCGATACTCCCAGTCCTTTATATATGCAATAGTTCAACTCTGAAACTGCTTTCCTGTGTCTGCATTTCCATCTGCATTTTTCAGGCATCTCAGTATGAATGGATCTTAAATTCAACACTTTTTTTTATCTTGGAACAATTTTGCAGACTTCTAGCCTTTGATTACTCTTTCCTTGGAAAAGAAAACTATATGTAGATTCAAAAAGTTGCAACTGACCTCAATAAAGTATCTGAAAGACGCAATAATAAAGCTGAAAAAAACGTCATCAGATTGAAGAGCTAGACTCTTCAGCCACTTCAATTAACTGTTTTTTACTCCCACCAAAGCATCATAATGTGAGTGATGTGCCCCAGTAATGATCCTTTTACTCGTGTCTGTACTAATTTTCAGACACCGAACCTTATAAACAATAATGTGAACCAAAATGCAAAGGTGATGTATATTATTTAGAGTCACTACTGCCTCGTCTGCAGTTGAAGTGTACAGTTTCCTCGAGTGTGTTGTTTTGCGCCAGGTACTCCTACATGAGAGCTGCCGACAGAGCGTGGGGTACCAGGCTGAATAATGGGTCATGGACTGGCATGCTGAGCCTACTGATGAGGGAGGTGAGCCTTAAAAACTCTGCAGTTCTTCTCGTATGTTTTTTTTTTTCCCCCACTGTTCACCTTACTTCATTTATGTGGTTTGGTAGTGGTGTGGTGGTGTCGTCGTGCTGCAGTTGTTTGAGGTATTGGTAAGGTATTCGTCTTGTGGTATTTATATTCATGTTCGAGCTTGCTTCGTGAGCATGGGTGAAAAATTTGAGTGGTGTGTGTGTGTGTGTGTGTGTGTGTGTGTGTGTGTGGTGTGTGTGTGTTATGTGTGTGTGTGTGTGTGTGTGTGTGTGTGTGTGTGTGTGTGTGTGTGTGTTATGTGTGTGTGTGTGTGTGTGTGTGTATGTGTGTGTGTTAACAAAAAAAAGTTTATTCTCAGGTTTAACCAAAGTTGTTGGAAGGACTGATGGTTAGCTATTGAGTCAACTTACTGCCCTTAACCCGCCGCATCCCAGAGACATGAATTCACGTCCTCACATGATGTGCACTCATATCCCGGAGACGTAAATTAACGCGACAACATTGCAAGGACATTCCAAGGTCCCTAATTTGCACAATTTTCAATTTTCACGAGTGATTTTTGGAACGTATACATGGGACACCTTCCTCTACAAGATGCCATGCAGGGACAATGCCTTACCCAGCATGACCTCCTCCCCCCCCCTGCATGACCTTTTCTCAGCAATTCACCTGTTATCAGTGACCTGGCCAGTAAAGCCATGTCATGCCACAGTACGAAATTCATGGCCAGAGTGATTCCCCAATCAATGACAATGTGGAGGACAAACATTAGACAAAGAAACAGTCAGATATGATGATCAGGTAATGTGGCAAAAAAAGGTCAGGAATGGTGATGATTTAGAGAGTGAAACAATGCTTATAATGCCTATATTACCGTTTGATAACCAATATACTCTCGTACTACATATAAATTCGTACCAAATAAATAAATAAATACCGTTTATGAGTGGTGTAGAATAATTATCCTCCCATTGAACTCGTTTTCTTTGCAGCCAGCCTGATAGAAAACCCTGTAAGGTAAGGACGTACTCCTACCTGGATCGAGTATTTTAAACCTCTGGTGAGCGATTTCTCGATGAATTTTCGATGTTTCTCACCAAAAGCGGATGTTTGAGCAAAAAAAAAAAAAAAAAGGTCCAAAAAAAGTCGGGACTGGGGCGTACCACTGCCCAGAAAACGTCGGGATGGGGCGGGTTAAAAATGAAAGGTCAAAAGTCAAGGTAACATGGTTAGGTCAGAAAGTGACCTTGGAAAATCTACTTAAATAGTTTTTAGCCAAAGTAGGACAAATCTTGGAGAAAGGCTGAGGCTAAGGGAAGAATGAAGTGATTTAGTTTCAGGATCAACCAATCAAAGGTAAAGATCAGAGAGCTAGGTCAAAGTTACCTGTATGTGTGTGTATAAACAGTTCTGATAAGAATTTAACCAAACTTCCTGAAAGGGTTGCAAAATGTCAAAGGTCAAGGTCACAGTACAAGGTCAAATAAAAGTTTTTATCAGATTTAGACCAAGGAGTGTCATAGATCAAAGTTCCAGGGAAAAGCTAAATGCCAAGGGCACATGGCACAGTTTACTCAAATGGTTTTGATATGGCTTAATCCAAACTTGGTGGAAAGGTTAAGGGTCAACCAAGGACAAAGGGATTCAGTGGTGAGAACAATCAGTCCAAGGTCAGGGTCACAGGGCAAGCTAAAACTTCAACCTGTGTGTGAAAAACATAAGTAAAATAATTTTGATTTGCTTTGGATCAGAGTCAGTGAATGAGTTAAGGTTTACACAAGAGGTTTATCTTTTGGTTTTTAAAACAATAAGTCAAAGGTCAACATCAGATGACAAGGTCAGCTTGAACTGTTTGGTCTCATGTATACTAAATTCTGTGGAATGAATCAGATTAATACGAGGATAAGGAAATTTGATTTCGAGAACAATAATTCAGAGGTGAAGGTGACTGGGAATGGTCAAAGGCCAAGGTCACTCAGCAAAGTAAACACAGACAGTTTTGATCTTTTTAGAATCAAAATGGTGGAAGGGTTAATGATTAGACATGAATGCAGTAAAATCTCGAGAGAAATCTGTTAAACATCAAGACAGTGAGACAAAGGAAATATTTAGATTAGTTGGTGGGTGTGAGTGTTGCACTCTCTGAGTTCTACTTGTTGAAAATTGTTGTCTTATGATTACCATACCGCACTCATTTTGAAGCAATAAAAATCTTGTTAGCTTGTAATCAGTGAATTCAAACTGATACTGTTCCATGACAGAATAGAACACAGATTTTTAAAAATACACTTAACCTCAGGTTTTACAGGCTCATTCTTTGTAAATTCTAACCACGAGTGTCTGTCTGTCTGTCTGTCTGTTTTTTTCAGTGTCTGTGTGTTTCAGTACTTAGTGTGCAAACAAGTGCTAGGGTATATGGTTTTGTATTAGTATAAAGGAGGGAAAACAGGAAGTGGCTTATGACTACAATGAGTGGGACCGGGAAAAGAGAGAAATACTTCGATTGTTGACTCTTCAAATAGAATGCAGCGAACAGTTTATCATGGCAACAAAGTTTTTATTTTATTTTTTTAAACATTACACATTATGGCAATATTATGTATGAATATTTATATATATTTCAATTCACTAATATTTATATCTGTACCAGAACTTTTATTTCTGCATCAAGACCAAAAAGAAGCAGGTTTAACGGTTGCAAAAGGTGATTAACCTGCCCCGTACCGGCCGATTTTCCACCACTGCCCCCCCCCCCCAATCCCGGTAGATTTTTTTTTTTTTTTTTTTTTTTTTTGGGGGGGGGCTCAAACCTCTGCTTTTGGTGAGAAAAGATGGCAGATCACGGAGAAAGTGCTTACCTGGGCCTAGAAATGGTCAAAACAGGTGAGCCTCCGCGCACCTGGTACCGTGTTCTGTAAAGGTGCTCAGCTGCTGTCCTGTTTTCTGTGGTTGAGGTAAGTATTGGAAATCAGTCAGAATTGGTAGATATTTAGTAATTTGGAACAAAATAACATGTAGTACAAGAATATATTGGTTTTCACACAAAAATATAGGCAAAATAAGCATTGTTCCACTGAGTAAGCACAGCAAAATTGCCCACATCGATCACATATGATTCGCTATGACTGTTGTTTCAACATACATTTCATTTTCTCTACTTACATAATACTTTTCCACTAACATTATACCAGTTTCCACTTTATAGAACTGTTATCACATACATATTCACAGGCCTTACGATTATATTTATCATAATATTAGTGCATACTTACATAGTGAGCGAACTCGTTATGACTGTTGTTTCAACTTATTCTCTTTTTCAACTTACATAATAGTTTTCCACTAACATTACACCCGTTTTCACTTTAAGGAACTGTTTTCACGTATTTACAGGCCTTACGATTATATTTGGTGTAATATTGTCACATAATTTACAATGAAAGACAAAATTATCTTCTCCGTTCCGTCCAAAGATAATTTACACTTGACAAAATACAGTACAATGAAAACCCAGTCTCTACTACTGCGTGTTGCAAATGGTTCGATTTTTGCGCTATATGTTCGTCAAACTTTGGGAAGATAGCTGTGTCTTTGTACATACTGAGTGAACTCACTATGACTGTTGTTTCAACTTACACTCTATTTTCCAACTTATATAACACTTTTCCACTAACATTACACCCGTTTCCACTTAGATAATTGTTATCATACATTTACAGGCCTTGGTATTGAGCGTCTTATTATCGCATATGTACATAGTTAGTGAACTCGCTATGACTGCTGTTTCAATTTACCCTTTGTCAAATTATATAACACTTTTCCACTAACATTACACCTGTTTCCACTTTATATAATAATTGTTATCACATACTTACAGGCCTTATGATTATATTGAGCATCCTATTATTGCATATGTACTGGCCTTACTTTTACAGTGAGCGTCCTATTATCGCAAGCACACACAGTATCAGTAATGTAACAAGGTGTGATATTCCTTGTCAGGGTGGGGAGGAAAGGGTGGTGGGGGAGGATGGGGAGGTGGAGAGCAGCTCCCTTCCCCACTCGTGCTCCTCTTCCCTCTCCCTTTTCCTTTCCCCTTTCCCTTTCCTTTCCTTCCATTTCTCACATCAATCGGCTGTGGAGAGGCATGCGGGAATATTGCGGGGCAAAAGACGTGCTAGGGAGCGGCTCCTCCTCACCTGCCCACTGCCCGTGTACTCCAATTGCTCGCACTGCCTCCCTCCCACCACAACTTTCCCTTTCACCCTTCACTCCACCACACCACTTGCACTTTCCCTCGACAACACAGAAGGACCATACCTTATTTTCCTTCTCGCCGTCCCTTTCCGTCTTTTCCTCACATCACGGGGATGTGGGGAGGAAGTGCGGGAATATTGTGGGGTGAAAGACATGCTAGGGAGCAGCTCCTCCTTCCCTGCTCGCTGCCCACATACACCATGTGTTCGCACTGCCTCCCTCCCACCACCACTTTCCCTTTCACTGCTCACTCCCACCACACCACTTTCCCTTTCACCCCTTACTCCCGCCACACCACTCGTGCCTTCCCCAGACAATACAGAAGGACCATACATTATTTTCATTCTCGTTGCACCTTGCCTGCATATACGTACCAAAAATCACACGCAAAATTTGAAGAATTTGCAAATGACGGACCTTGCAATTGCAGCACGTTTGTATACATCAACGGGAGTCACAGTGGCATCACATTCGGACATATATATACGTCAACAGGAGTCGGCAGGTTAAGCATGGAAAAAGTTTCTTTCACCACACTTTATACAGTTTATAACATACAATGGACACTTCGGTGCCTTGGGCAGTGACAAATCATTATTTCATAGACAACGATTCCACAACTTATTATTATTATTTTTTTTTTATGTCTCTGACTCTGGGTGTAGGCTTCACAGCCTGCTCCCAAGGCCCAGTAGTCCTCCTACATTCCATACACCTCTACATGCTACCACTTTGGCGCTAACACCCACCGTCCTTATTGAATACATGCTAGGGCTGTCTCATACAAGACCTGCCCATAGAAGAACTTGGCTCAGTCTAGCTGTTTGCAGGGAGCTGGGGATTGATTTAATTATGTTCCTGCTAAATGCATACCCGTGTTTATTTAATTTCTTGCCACAAAACAACAAGCTATGAGTGGTGTGGTGCTCAGATATCAGTCAAACTGATCCACCAGTAATGATGGTACTGTAAAGAACGATTAAACGTATTTTGTGTATCTCAACCTAAGTCTTTTTTTCTAAGTTTAATTACAAAAATGCAAATGCAGCATTGACGTCGCTCCCAATATTAGGTTGATAAATAATGGAATGACCCCATCTATCTATCATTCAACTAGTATATATTACTCTGTAAGGAGTGGAGCAGGCTGAGGCTATGTTATTTAGTTTCATTTAAGGCATTCTGTGAGCAATAAACCACACCCAACTATCAGATTTAAACCCATGTGAGCCACATCTGGTTAGAGTAACCTTAACCCACTAGACCAACGGGAGTCCCATTGGTTTTATGGTTACCACCTGTTACAGCAGATGGCTTTCTGAGGTACTTGTACCTTGCTATATAGTCACCTGAGTGTAGTTCCATCTACAGTAGAGTATGTGGATGTTTGATGCCCTCACACACACCATATATATATATATATATATATATATACATATATATATATATATATATATATATATATATATATATTTAATATGTGGTAGGTGGGGGTGCTCACCATCCACTCACTCAATGTAGTGCTGCTCTACAGGTGACTTTATACTCCCTCTTCTGTCTTTCGTTTCTTCATTCTTTCCCCTTCCTTCTGCATGTGGGTGACTCTGCACTGAGTGACAAGCCAAATCATTTCCTGTACAACAGGAAACCATTTACTACGCTGGGTGGTAACCATATAACCAAATTATGGCGCCTGGTGGTTCAGTGAGTAATTACGGAGCTCCAGTCGGATTGAGCTGGTGAAGGTTTATATCCAAGGGATGGTTGGGGTTTATTGCTCACGTACTGCCACTCAGGGATGAGTGAGGTTGGTCACTCTCATCTTAAATGTCAGGACCAACTTGCCTAGCCCCGGGCTCCTACGCTTCTCATGGGGCAACGTAGGATTGGATGATGAATGAATGATGAATGATATCTATATATATATATATATATATATATATATATATATATATATATATATATAGATAGATAGATACAGTACATATATATATATATATATATATATATATAGAGAGAGAGAGAGAGAGAGAGAGAGAGAGAAATTGATTGATTGATTGTAGTAAAAACTGGCGGCGCAACTGCTAAGGTCATATGCCGCCGGACAACAAGCTAAAACACATGGCAAATAAATTGTGCATAATTAATAACTTTTTCTAGAAATAATACACTGAAAATAATAAAAGAATAGTTAAAAGAGAAAACAATTTCTTATAAAAGTGGAAGGAGGCCCGCCTCCTGAAGAAAACCAAAAACATCAGTAAAAACGCTATGGACTCCCCCAAGCATCGAGGAGAGACAGTAGGCACCATCTACCCCTGTATGCCTTTGGAGGAAACTCCAACGCAGGTCCCCCAAACTTGGACACTCGACCAGCAAGTGACGGACAATAAAGGGAACAAAGCAATCATCACAGTACGGTTGAGTCTCACCACTCATCAGGAACCCATGTGTAAGCCGAGAGTGCCCAATGCGAAGCCTGGCAAGAGCCACCTCCAATCGCCAAGGCATGGAAGGGAGAACCCTTGGCACAACCACTCTCTGGAAGACCTCTTTCAGCTTATTATAAGCAACACCATCCCAGCGTCTCTGCCAACACACATGCATTCTGTCCCGCAAGTAAGGCGTTAGATCAGATGCAGGAAGCGGATATTCTGTTGGGGACTGTTGAGTAGCCGCAGCCTTGGCCAATGCATCCGCAGTCTCATTGCCCACCACACCAACGTGTGCGGGAACCCAGCAAAAATCCACTCTCTTCCCCCGACGATGAATGAGGAACAGCCACTCCAAAATAGCTAAAACTAAGGGATGGGAAGAGTTAAAAGAGTCCAGGGCCAAAAGCGCCCCTTGAGAGTTGCTAAAAATAGTAAAATAATTGTCAGGATGAACAAACACCAACTTCAAGGCTAAAATGATGGCTGACAACTCCGCAGTAAAAACTGAGGCAACCAAAGGAAGACTACCTCCACGGCTAAAATTGGGAAATACCACTCCAAAACCAACACCTGATGCGGATTTAGAGCCATCAGTATACACAGGCACAGAACCACCATGACTAGAAGAATGTTCTAAAAATAACCTTAAAAGACACTGAGTAGCAACAAAATCCTTTGAACCTGCAATAGGCCTGCAGAAAGTTACCTTGGGCAATATCCAAGGCGCAACCCTCGGGATATGAACAGGACTGACAAGTACTGCCGACAAACCAAACCTCTCCATTATATCCTGAACCCTATAGCCAAATGGACGAGGCATGCGAGGGTGTCTACTATAACACAAAAGACAAGACTGTTTCGTCACACCCTCACAGACAAGTGAGTCTGGAAGGCGACGAATCCGGAGCCAGCACCGCACTGCAACAGACTGGCCCAGTAGATCTAAGGGAGGCACACCAGCTTCTACCAATAAGCTGGGAATTGGAGAGGACCGAAAAGCCCCAGTTGCAAGGCGAAGACCAGTATGATAGACAGCATCTAGAGTTTTTAGTCTTGATTCTTTGGCAGAGGAATATACCTCACAGCCATATGACAGCTTAGAGGTTACAAATACCTGAAACAAATGCAAGAGTGTCCTTCGATCAGCACCCCAAGAGGTATGGGACAGAACCCTCAATAGATTGAGAGCCTTCATACATGATGTTTTAAGATTTGCCAAGTGTGAGACCCATGTCAAACGACAATCAAAAGTCAGGCCCAAGAATTTCGTCTCTGTCACACAACGGAGTCTCCTGCCACAAAGCTGGAGATCAGGGTCCTGGTGTACCCCTCTCATCCTACAGAAGTGCATAGCCACAGTCTTTGAAGGGGAAAACCGAAAACCCTTGGAAGTGGTCCAGGCAGAAATCTTGCCCAAGGCAAGTTGCATCCGCCGCTCAATAGCAGACATGCGGGAGCCAGAAAAACATATAGCTAAGTCATCCACATAAAGGGATCAGGATACCCCAGCAGGAACTGTGTCAATGATACCATTAATGGCCACTGCAAACAGGGAAACACTTAAGACACTCCCCTGCGGGACACCTTCCTCCTGGCACAGTGCCGCAGAGAGGGTAGAACCCACACGGACCCGAAATACACGATCAGTCAAGAAGTCTCCAAGCAACACAGGCAGGCGATCACATAAACCAAAGGCATGAAGTTGTTGGAGGATGCCATGGCGCCAGGCAGTGTCATAAGCCTTTTCATGGTCAAAAAACACAGCCACAAGATGTTGCTTGGAGACAAAAGCTTCACAGATTGACGCCTCAAGCGTGATAAGGTTGTCTGAAGTGCACCGTAATTTACGGAAACCACTCTATGACGGAGAGAGAAAGCAACCCTTCTCCAGAAACCACATAAGCCTGACATTGACCATCTTTTCGAACAGCTTGCACACACATGATGTTAAAGTGACAGGGCGATAGGTGGAGACTTGGGAATGGTCTTTACCAGGCTTGGGAAAGGGGAGGACAATACCCAACTTCCAACTCCTCAGAATAGAGCCTGCACTCCAAACCCTGTTAAAAAGGTCCAATAAAAACTGAAGTGAATCAGTCGGAAGATGACGCAGCATAGTGTATGGAATATCGTCAGGCCCAGGAGCAGTGTCATGACACTCTGAAAGGGCAGCACGTAGATCACGGAGGCTGCAATCTAAATTATACAGCTCTCCGCCACGAGAACGAAAGTCAAGACCCAGCCTCTCCTGATTCCTACGACAGGTGGCAAATGGCTGAGATGGATCCTTTGTGGAGACAGCGTAAAACTGATCTGCAAAAGCAGAGGCTACTGCATCTGGTGCAGACACAAGTTCTCCGTGAAAGTGCAACACCGGAGGGGAGGGGGGCGAGAACCTACCAGATATCTTACGCACCTTTTTCCACACCACAGACAGTGAAGTTGAAGATGTAATTGTAGAAACATACGACCTCCACGAGTTACGGCGAGCATTCTTCATGACCCATCTATAGTGAGCACGTGCTTTGCGAAACTGATTTTTAGAAAAACAACATTACGATTGGCAAAATACCGATGAGCAGCTGCTTTGTAAGTTCCCTTTGCTATGGAGCAGTCATCATTCCACCATGGCACAGGTCTCCGGGAAAAAACACCAGAAGTCCGTGGGATAGAATGAACCCCTGCTGAGAAAATGGTCTTAGTAAAATAACATTCGGCATCATCAGTAGTTGAAAAATCAGTAACCCTGTTGGCATATACACATAGTTCCTCAAAGAGAGACCAATCAGCCCTGTCCAGACACCAGCGTGGCAGACGGGCTACAGGAACAGAGCAAGTAGGCTGAACCACTACAGGGTAATGGTCACTACCATGTAGATCATCCAAAACCTCCCAAGAAAAATCAAGGGCACAGTTAGAGGAAGAGATGGTAAGGTCAATGACAGAATACATGCCAGTCTGAACATGAAAATGGGTCGGCCTTCCATCATTTAGGACAACCAAATCTAAATCCCCAACCAAAGAGGCAAGAAGATCACCCCAGGGATTTGAAAGTGAGTCACCCCACAAAGGATGGCGGCCATTAAGGTCACCAAGGAGTAGGAAAGGGGGTGGAAGTTGGCTGATAAGGGTTTCTAGATCAGCACGCATAACAGGAACTGGAGGTGGAAGGTACAGACAACAGATGGTATAGCACCTCCCAACGTGCATCTGTATGGCTAGGACTTGAAAAGGGGGACTGAATCTCAAAGGAAATAAAGGGGACATCAGAACGGCACAAACTTGCACATCCACCGCTGTGACCACCAGGAGGAGATGCATGGAAGGCCTTATACCCCCTAATGGAAGGGAACTGTCTGTCCCCCACCATTGTCTCCTGAAGACACACATAGTGGGTTCAGAGTAGAGAGTAATAACTGCAATTCCTCCCAATTTGACATGGCACCTCTACAGTTCCACTGAAGACAGATTGGTACCGATTGAGCCATAGTGATTAGTATTAAATATTATGAACTTAGAAAGCTATGTAGCAACCTCGTTGGGAAGGGAGTGAAAGCCCTTCTTCCTGGGCGTGGAGCTCTGCCTCACCAACCGAGGAGGCAATGAAGATTTAGAGTTTCCGTGGGTGGAAGTACCCTTACCCCGAGACATATCCCGCCCATTGCCAGAATGAGTCCGAAGCACAGAGACCTTCTTGGAAGACCCACGTGCCCCGTCCGCACACCCATGTGAGGGTTCAGCTGGCACCTTGGGGCCAACTGAACCACCCCCATCCAAATCATCCAAAGGTTGGCCGCTGGAGGACGGATCAGAGGGAGCAAGCGACTGAGCTCTATGAGTATCTAAAGACCCAGGCCCCACCACACCTGAGGAAGAGGCAGGGCCGGGAATCCTAGAAGGGCCATCATGAACACCCACAGACTTAGACGCGACCACTGGCTGGGTTGTCGAGTGAAGAGCCCCCTCAGAATCCTCATGTGGTACAGAAGTTTGAACCTTAGAAGGAGGGGAGTCACCCAAAAACTCCTCACTCCTCACTCGTTTGAGGTTGGCAGATGCAACCTCCATCTCTGCACCAGAACTTAAAGCATTAGAAACTATAGTGCCACACTGTAAAGAAGATTGAGCAACAGTAGCAGAGCGGCAGATGGTACAGGAGCAGCAGTCGGTACGGAAGTAGCAGCTGATACAGAAGTATAAGAGACGCTGTTTTTATTGGATATGTCAGGACGAGGATGCACAGGAAGGACATCGGGAGTTTTGAATGTGTCAAAGCAAAGTGTAGCATCAACACGGGTGTTTGTCACAGGAGGAACCGGAGGAACTGGGATGGGGGAGGCACTCCCAGACGCTGGAAGAACCAATGCAGAGGGGACACCCTCAGAGACAGGAAGCACCTCCCTGGAGTACGCATAGCTGCTGCCAGATTGCACTCCCTCAGTGGAACCCCCTGGGCGAGAAGGCCGGGAAGTAGAACCCTGAGAATTTGATAGGGCATTGTGTGATGGCAGGGGCACCTGCCGGGTAGCTTTATGGCGAGACAACGCAGCAGCAAAGGTAACCCCAGGGAGAATGAACCACTCCCTTACCCTGGCCTTTGCCTCAGAAAAGGAAATTCTCTCCTTCGTTCGGACAGAAATGATCTCGTATTCATATTTGTATACTTCGCAATCCCTTGAGGAGGCTGCATGTGCTCCTCCACAGTTCAAACATTTAGAGGGTTGAGAAGAATCATCTATACCATGAGAAATTCCACCACAATTTCCACAGACCTCAGGAAGGCTGGACGCTTCCCACCTGCAAGAACGGTGGACGTGACCAAATCTTTGACAATAATAGCATCTTCTAGGTCGGGGAACATAAGGTTTAACCTTTAGCTTCCACCACGCAGCAGTGATAACCTCCCACAAGGTAAGACGGTCAAATGTCAAGATAAGAGTGGGCGTGGGGGTTAAAACCCCATCAACCTTCTTCATAATTCTCTGTACTCCTACAACACCCTGAGAAGCCAGCCCCTCTAGGAGGGAAGAATCAGAATATGATATCAAGTCACGAGAATACACAACCCCTCGGGACTGGTTTAGGACCAAATGACGAGAGGCAGATACAGGATAACCAGCGACCATAGTTAGGGACTGGATGCGTGAACTCTCCTCTTCATTCCTAGCTTCTAGCAACAGAGAAGCATCACCCTGTAAAGAGACCTTGGGGGTAAATCCACATGCTGAAACTAGACCACTGTGGATCTGAAAACAATTCAGGTTCCGGAAAGAAGTACCATTATCCATTTTAATGACTACATATTTGGTGTAAGAGTTATTAACAAAAACACCAGGTAAGAGCTCCATAGAAAAGGCATCGCAATTCACCATTTTGGCAGACGACCCGGAGGGTACAGGGTCGTCGGCCAGAGAGTGACCAGTTGATGCCGACTCATGCGGCTGGTCACTGACCACACGAGTGGGTAAAGAAAGGTTCTCTGTATCCATAAATACATTAGTGTAAAAAAATTGGCACCAGGAGGGAAACCGCCTACCAAGGAGTGAGGGGACCGAGCGCGGTCTGATGGGAGCAGGTTCCTCGTCCCCAGAGGGTGTCCCAAAAAGGACACCCCGTGATTCGAAAGTTTGCTCCCACCAGTGCAAAGACCTCCCTCCCCAACACCTCTCAGCCCAGACACCCAACCAACCAACTCAGGACAGCACTGACGCGATCCCTCTGGAGGGTGGAACCGATGACCCATACGGATAATCTACGTTTCGGGCAGCGCTTAGCCAGACCCCTCACCCACAACCTTACCCGCATGGGGGACCCTGCCAGATGTCGTTACATCCACGGGCAGGCTTGTGGGATCACCGGAGCACGCAAGCCCCCCCACCACAACAAGGTGGCTGCCCACGGGGGGGAGAGAGAGAGAGAGAGAGAGATAGTTAGATAGATAGATAGATAAATAAATAAATAGATAGATAGATATAGAACAGAGGATGGAAAAACAAATGAATTAAATAATAATCCGTAAACCAGATTACTGGCATCCTCCATTCATAAAATATCTGTAACAGTTGGACTTGAACAACTGTAGGTTGAATATTTGGGGGAAACAACTCTGGGGAAGCGAGTTCAAGCAATAGGCAGTTGGGGGAATAAAAGAACTCTGACAGATAGAAGTTCAGCATTATGGCTATGTGACATTCTAGTCATGAGCGCTACCAGATGACGTGTACCACGAGGGAAGGCATGGAGAGATGACACAATGGATGCAACTTCATCTGAGCATTTACCAAAAGAATATCTGTAAAACAATGCAAGGGAGGCAGCATTCCTTCTTACTTGTAGGCGAGGTGGTTTATAATAGCAGGGTTCTTAATAATTCCAACAGCTTTGTTCTGAATTTTGTCTAGTTGTTTTAGTGCAACCTCTCCACATCCATTCCACAAGGGTGAGCAATATTCAAGCTGAGAGGGCACATGACTTTTATAAATTATTGCTAACTGCTCATCAGTGATGAAGTTACTCAGTGAAGAAGTTACGGACTCTGTACAATAATCCAAGTTTCTCTGAGGCGGTTTTTGCTAGTGATCTGACATGAGAGGTCCAGCTGAGGGCATTGTTAAGTGAGACACCGAGAATGTCAATACTTTTGCAGATGACAGTATTAGTAGCACTGAAAGTAATATACGAATCTGGCAATAATAATAATAATAATAATAATAATAATAATAATAATAATAATAATAGTATTAATAGTAATAATAATAATACTGATGTTAAACCTCTGTGACACAGCCATGATTCTGCGGCATTTAATGATGAGTGAATGAGTGTCTGGTGGAGTTCACTAGACATGGTGTTGATAGTTTTTGTCGTGCTTTCTTCTCCTTGGTTTCACGGTCCTATCTCAGCTCATCCTTAGATGGGATTATGAGATCAGAGAGGTGATGGCAAAAAGCCAGGAAAGAAAGGATGGTGCAAGAATTCCCCTGGTCCATATTATAACAATGTATGCTAGGAATGGTAATTTTAGTAGCTTGGCAACGAATGTATTCCCAAATTGAAAGGCAGTGCAAAATGTGTAACTTTGAGTCCTTGCACACACTTAGCAGTAGATAATGGGATAAAATAGACTCAGGTAAGCACATTTCCTATTTCAGGAAGTAGACTTGGCCCTGGGTCCATTTTCATATGACTGGACAAGATATAAATGGATGGATTACTCACGGTATTTGTCGCACATTGAATACAAGATTTTTGCTGCCCGTGGTCGTCCTGAGGTTGACCCGTGGGGCTTCCTGCTGCCTCTGTCGTCATTGGTATGGGCTGCCTTGATGATGGTGCTACTGGCAGTGATCACCGTCATGCTACTTTTGCCATCTTGCCTTCCCACACGCATACAACACAAAGCCAGGCGGGACACGAATATCTTTAACTGTGTTCGGGTCCTTCTCCAAGAAGGTAACTTTCATGACAGCTTTGAAAAAAGAAAAAGTGAAAGAAGTGTTTGTTGGGCGTTAGATTCCAAGTGAAATGTATAATCAGGGAATTTACTATTATATTCTTAGTTTTGTCCAAAGCTTCTTTAATACTAGTGAAGTGTAACCAAAGACTTAGCCGAAGTATTGGCCATCCCGAACTCTTGGCCTTTCTCATTTCTTCACTAAACTGAGAAAGATATTTCTCAAAATTGCAGAGAGAGAGATAATAAAGCTTTTGCAAGTCTGGGTCACTTAACCAATATAGTCATAGCGATTATCTAGATTATCATAGTCATTATTCTAGATTATCACTGATTAGTTCGGGCAGATCTCTATGGGTATTTTGCACAGTAGTAAGATATGTTAACACAACTGATCTAATCTCTGCATGCACATTAAAATGTTTTGTGTCCAAACAGACATACGGAAAACTACTGGCTGGTGGTGGTGGGAGCGAGTGACGCTGGGGGTGTGGATGCTGATGATGTTGATTCTAACACAGAGCTACACTGGCAACCTTATGTCCCTCCTGGCAGTCAGACACATCAATAATCCCTATGAAGACCTCAGAGACGTACTTGATTCTGGCGTTGGGATAATTCTTACTGAGTATAATGTGAATACTCAGTATCTACGTGTAAGTGTTGTGATTAAAGCCTTACTCTGGAGGATGGCCATATTTTTCGTTTTGTTTAATACTACTAAAAATCAGCACATATACCCTGCAATAACTATCAAGATTTTTACACTTCATTACATGTATCATTTCTCCTTCATTCAAATTTCTTCAGTCTAGGTGAATATATAGATTTAAACAAATATCTGATTATTATTTGTATTGATTTAAGTATCTTCCTCTAACGGTTCACAGCAACCTACGTGGCCATTTCACATCACACTTTTTAAAGTACAGTAATCCCTCAGTTATCCTTCTTCACAGCATCTACCGTACTGCAATATTCGGCTCTTTCTACTTGCCTCTATTAAAACAATATACAGCAAAATTAGGCAATATCTGGTTTAGAAACGGGAAACAATCGGTGATACTATGCATTTTTCTGCTGAGAAGCCAATACCCAGAGTCGGACACATAAAAAAAAAAAAAAATCCGGCTCAGACAAGGGAGCCAGTTGGCCTGCAGGCAGACCCTGCAACATACGTCAGCCAAACACAACGCACTGCGTGAGTGGGCCGCCTGTCTTGCCAAGCCAACCGTCGCCCTCTCATTCTCCCCACTGAGTGCCATATGATAATGGCATATCAGTGCCTTGTGCATTTGTGAACCACGTGGTGGCAACCCCCAGTGGTGTGACTTAGCCTGTGGCCCCTCGTGCCTTACTCGGTGCTGTAGTGCTAGAGACTGTAGAAACAGGGGCTGAGGTGGTGGAGATGTAGTTATCTTTGAGGGAGCCATTTGCTACTAGACCACATGGGATTATTTGCACTAGTAATCTTTGTGGGAGCTTTTTGCCGCTTGACCACATGGGATTAATTGCACTGTCCTGCTTGCAACTCTTCCCTCCATCGATGCCAACACTAAGTATGATTATGATTATATTATATGCTGTATTACTGTATAGTATGTACTGTATCAATACTGTACTGAAATTTGTGCTTGATTTCAATCTTTTACTCATGGGTAATACTGTAAGAAAGTTTTTAAGATAGAAGGTCGGGACAGATAGCTTAAAGTGGAAGTATATTATATATCGATCTCACTGCCAAATGGATAGCTGGGGGTACGGACACAATATCCAACATTTTTGTAATATCCGGCGGTTGGCTTGGCTGAATTATGTCAGATAACTGACAGATTACTGTAATATTACGTATCAGCACATCATTATCAAGCTTTGGAGCCTCCCACAAAGGTTGTGATTGGACATAATGCCAGACATCAGGTCCTTTCCAGGTGATGACCAAATGGGATACCCTTGACTTTCTCTGGCAATCAAACTGTTTGTTTCTGCAGCATTCGCAACCTTTTTCCCAAGTTCCTCTCTGCTGATCACCACCTGTTCTCCTCTAATGTTCATCTTCTTTCCCTTATGATGCCCCAACTGTCATTGGCTTCTGATAGCAAACCACTGAATCTTTCCTTATTTTTATAATCATTTCAAAGCCAAGGTGGATATTGCATGTACTTGTATGTGCACAACAAACTTGCCTTCTCTCGTGTTCCTTAACTTAAGTCTCCTGAATTCTCGACAATGTGGCTTTGGCCCTTCTGTCACTCTCACAGAATACATCTGTATTGTTATCTTATGTGCAAATGTTACTAACTGTACGAAATTCATTAACTATTTGCCTTATAAATTGGAATGCATTCTGTCCACTTCTCACTATTTTCTGAAATTACAGTTTCAAATTATCCCAATATTCACCACTACCTTTGGCTCAATTCTTCATTCGCTGAGCTACTTACTGAAGAATCCAGCTTTTTTTATTGACTGGTTGCAGATTGAATGGCACCACCCTGGTATAACTGGGCATCTGAAATAGAATCTGAAAATACTATGCCTTTCTCTTACTACTAATCCATCTGCTTATAGTCAGTCTTATTCTTGGGGTTCCTGCAGTCACGCGCTTAAATCAGTCGTCTGTACTACTGTTCCAGGAAGGCCTGTGAAACCTCCCAAGAAGCAGTGTCTGTAGCCTTTTAGTGCCACAGATTGGGTAGCAGTGATGAAGTCCTTCTTTGCAAATCCATGGAAGGATTATTGTTTTCTTGGTTAAGACCCACACAAGTGTACTTTGTGCATTAAGGCAATCATCTTCATTTCTGATGAAACAAAAAATGAAAATGTTTAATATTCTGAGAAAATTCTAGTGCTGTCCATAATAAGGGGTTGATTTCAAGAGGAATCGGGATTAATTACCCATGAATTTCGTGCAATCTATATATACAGTATATATTTTAGGCCAGAACTGATTCAAATAAATTCTTAGTCTTTCTAAAGAAAATTTAATCATATCAAAACGCCCGTGAATCTCTCATTAAGATTCTTCCTTTTTCCTCTGGCACATTGCCAAAAACCTCTAGAATAAAATTTCTGCATCGTCTATCCCTCCATTGTGTCGATCTGATGGATCTGAAAATATCTGTTCGACAGACAAGGCTGAAATCTTTGCCAGAACATACTCCTAGCATTCCACATAGGATGATTCCGATGTGGTCACTCCATTCTCCCCCCCTGCCTCCCTCTTTTGACTTCCTCATGCCGGTCAGAAAAGTATCTTCCAATGATGACTTTTTGTCCTCATTCTCATGAGTATTATTATGTTGTATGGTCTGGCTGGAGTGCCTTCTGTTGTACTGAACTGTCCTTCTGCGTGGAAACCAAGCCTTTGCAAACTCTTTGCCAATGCATCAACTTGCTCCTTTTTTCTTCTTGCTGGAAATAATGTCTCATTCAGCCTGTGCTGTGGAAGGGTTACCAGTCTCAACTCCCTAACTAGCGCCATTTGCCCCAAGCCGTTCGCTGTGGGTCAAGCATTCTTGGACGAAGGCCATATGTATATTTGTACAATGGATTTATACTTGGTCCGTGTTATATATATATATATATATATATATATATATATATATATATATATATATATATATATATATATATTTATATTTACTTCTATATATATATATATATATATATATATATATATATATATATATATATATATATATATATATATATAATTTTATTTATTTATTTATTTATCTAAATCTATGTATCTATATATCTATAGAGATATATCTGCATATCTACAACTATATATATCTATATCTATATCTGTATATCTATATCTAGATATCTGCATATCTTTATCTATATATCTTTTTATGTATATCTAAACATATATGTATCCATGTATACATATATACAGTATATTTACCTATCTATCTATTGATCTATCTGTCTATCTATCTATATATCTGTCCATCTGTCTATCTATCTATCTATCTATCTATCTATCTATCTATATATATATATATATATATATATATATATATATCTATATATATATATATATATATATATTTATAATATCTATATATATCCATCTGTCTCTCTATCTATTTACCTACCTACCTATCTATGTATCTATCTATCTATCTATCTATCTATCTATATCTATCTATCTATCTATCTATATACTTAGACTGCTTCCCCCAAGGAAAGAGAGGTAGCCGAGACAGGACGACCCACTCCCCATTTACTCATCCATTCAAACACATTTATTCGCATCTTAGCCCCAAAGGGGAGATAGACAGATCCTCACCGCACCACACCGCACAAGGGTCAACTGTGCAATGCAATCAGTGACATCCGCAGCAGGGCCCGACAGCAGAGCTGGTTTACCCCTGCCACATCATAACAGACTCATCCCCTTACCCGCACCTGACCTGAAATAGCTGATCAGACCAAATGCGGGAGAATATCCCCTCAGGGCTGCGTCATCACTTATTCATTCACAATTTCTCTCCATTCATTTCTGTCACGCACAGCCACTCTTCCTTGCTCAACAGACATCCCTCTCGCATCCAGCGCTCTCTTCACATCCATCCTATTCGTGGTCTTCTTCTCAGCCTTACACCTCTCACATCAGATCTAGTTATCTTTTTCACCAATCGCTCATTATCCATTCTCTCCATATGCCCAAACCATCGCAACACCCTCTGCTCAACTCTACCAGCCATCTCCCGAACAACTCCAGTTCTCCTTTGCACTTCATCATTCCGCACCCGATCCATACCCGATCCATATATATATATATATATATATATATATGTATATATATACAGCATATATCATCATCATCATCAGCCATAACTAGTCCACTGCTGAAGAAAGGTCTCCCTTAACCTTTCCATGAATTCCTTGACTGAGCCAATCTCTGCCACGTTTTCCCTGCAAATTTCTCTATCTCATCTCTCCATATCCTGTCTGGCCTTTTTCTGCTACGCTTACAATCTCTTGGTGTCCTGTCAGTCAGCCTCTTGCTCCATTGGTTACCTCTTATTCTTGCTACATGGCCTGCCCACCTCCATTTCTGTTCTTTTAAAACTTCGATAATATCTTTGACTTTAGTCTGCTCTCTCACCCAACTTGATCTTTTCCTGTCTCTTAAAGATATTCCCAACACTGACCAGAACAGATTAATTTATTTTCCATCGATTTTGTCAGTTTCCAGGTCTCACAACCATACGTCATAGCTTCAATTATACATTAGTTATATACTTTTCGTTTCATACAAACTGGCAAGCTACTTTTCATAATGTCTCTATGTTTAGCGAAAGCTTTCCATCCAATTGTAATGCGCCTTTTTATTTCGTTGTCATGATCTTTCGTTAGTTTTAGTATTTGTCCCAAGTAGCTGTACTCCTCAACTTCTTCAATAATTTCACCGCTTATTCTGATGACGCTCTTTAGTGTTTGTGGATTAAACATTAGTTTTACTCTGGTTCATCTTCAGTCCTACTTTCAGACTTTCTCTGTTCAGGTCATTTAACATTTCTTGCAATGCCTCCGCTGTTTCTGAGATTAGGACAATGTCATCTGCAAATCTTAAATGGTTTAGCTTTTCTCGATCTATTCACTTCTTCTTTTTCCCAGTCTGGCTTTCTGAATATACTTTCTAGGCATGCTGTTAATATTTTTGGTGAAATCTTATCTCCCTGACGCATGCCCTTCTCAATCTTAATTTTTTCTGAGTCCTTATGTAATTTAACTGTAGCAGTTCCCTCTTTGTATATGTTTTCGAGCAGTTTTACATTGTTCTCATTCACTCCTTGTTCTCGCAATTAATTTATAATTGCTATGTGCTCCACTAAATCAAGAGCCTTTTCGTAATCATCAAAACCTAAGCACAGTGGTTTATTATATTCTGTAGTAGTAGTAGTAGTTGTTCCCTAGGCAGTCTGGCCGAACAGCCCAGAGTCCCTTAGGAAGGCCATGGCCGAGACCGGGCTTTCCCACAGAGCTCTCAAAGAGTGTATGTTGTGTTGTTGGCGTGGGTGATAGTGTGCAATGGAGTCTTCCATAATGTGCTTAATAGTATGGGGTGCTGTGTTGCATCCTGGACAGGCATCAGCGACAGAGTCATTCAGCCTCTTCTAGTATAAGAGGGCTGGATGGTGCCCACATCTCAGCCTGGCCAGGTGGACCCTGTCCTCACGAGGAAGATAGGATTCAGAAGGGTTGATGTCAGGAGGCCGTGCATGCAGCTGTGTGTTGTCTTTAAGTGACTGAATGGTCAATTAGCTGATTCATTGTATGTAGATGACCGGTGGTTGAATACCCTCTTCGGAATCCTGCCTGTTTACGAGGTTGGTTTCCTCCAAAATCGTTGTTATTCTGTTCGTAAGGACTTTAGTGAAGAGTTTGTAAATGACTTATAATAAGCTAATGGGTCGATAGTTACTAAGATCTTTTGAGTCACCTTTTTGTAGAGTAAAATAACTTGCATTACACCATGTTTTGGGAATTTTCTTCTGTTTTATACAGTGGGTAAATAAGTGAGCAAGCTTATTTTGTACTTCTATTCCCGCATCCAACAGTAAATCTGTTACTATTCCATCTTCTTCTGGAGCCTTCCCTCTTTTCATATTTTTTAGACAAATGTTCACTTCGTCTGGTGTTACCTCAGGTATTTCACTTGTGTCAACTGAAAAGTTAGCTATTGGTACTACTGTCTTTGATGCATACAGTTCTTTGTAAAATACTTCAACTTTCTTCACCATCTTATCTCGGCATTTAATGATTTTACCGTTTTCTTCTTTAAGTGATGTCATTTGTTGCCTTCCTAGTGCCATTTTACTTCGGACCTGTTTCAGACGTTTTCCTTTATTGATGGTTTCTTTGATCTGATCCATGTTTCTCTTTCTTTTTTCTTCTCTTTGTCCTTTATTGATAAGCTTGTTTAATTCCGCTTGTTCTATTTCGTCTTTCTTTGTTTTTACTTCCATTTCCTTTCGTTTCTTCATAAATTCGAGTGTCTTTTCTGAATATTTCTTGGCTTTGGTTGTATTAGGTTTTCCTACTACCTCCGCTGATTCTCTTAGCACTTTTGTTAGTCTGTCATTCAGCTCATCAATGTCACATTCAGCATTACTTAGAGCCTGAAATCTGTTCTTTATTTCCAACTGAAAGGCTGCTTTGTTTTCGTTTACTATTATTGGGCATATATTTTTTTCTTTAATCATCTTCTTTCTTTCACTTCTGAAATTGAGACTGGCTGTCCAACCCACCATTCTGTGATCACTGCCTATATTTACTTTGTCGATTACTGTGACATTTGTGATTGTGTTATTCTTATCTGCTATAATGAAGTCGATTTCATTCTTTGTTTCTCCATTTGGGCCTCTCCAGGTCCACTTTCTCCCTATTCTTTTGCGGAAGAATGTGTTCATTATTCTCATGTTAAACATTTCAGCAAAATTTACCAGCATTTCTCCTCCTTCATTTCTGATTCCCACGCCAAATTTTCCCATATATGCTTCTCCATTTTTCGACGTCCCAACCTTTGCATTGAAATTTTCTGAGTATAGTATATGTTGTCTATTCTTCTTCCATAATCTGGGAGATGTCATCATAGAATGTTTCTATTTCTTCATCTGGGGTTTGAGAAGTTGGTGCATATACTTGTATTTCTTTCAGGTATATTTTTTGCACAGTCTAATGACAACAAATGCTGCTCTGTCAGATACACTGCTGAATTTAACAATGTTGTCTGCAAGATTTCAGTCAATTAGAAATCCTACACCACTAACTCTTTCATTTTAACTTCCTCTGTAGTAAAATAGGTGGTTGCTGTCTTCGAGCTGAATTACTTTTTCTTCTTTTCTGAGGATCTCACTCAAACCTACAATATCCCAACTAATGTTTTCTAGTTCAGTCATTAGGTTATCAAGTTTGTAATCTTCTAGCAAGCTTCTTACATTATATGCATAGATCTTCATGGATTTCAATTTGTTTAATATGCAAAGAGTCTAATTTTCCAACACAGTGCCTACTCACTTTCAGTGACACACTGCCCGTAAGCACAGAAGGCAGTGCGTTTGGACCTTTAGTAGACGATGATCCAACAGGAATGCCTGTCAAATCATTTGCAATAGATATCATGTTTGGTTGGCAGGATTGTGGCAAATAATCTCACCTCCCTGCCACATAGTTCCTGGTGAGATGTATTTTTTGTGCCACCTTATTCGTTATATTCGGTGTAGCCCTGTATACTGTATCTATAGGGGGTCCCGTGGTCCGCGCCGTCTAAGACTGTATCTCATAACAAGGCCTTCCCCTATCTGCCACCTGGAACACTCCAGGTAGCAGTGGGATCCTGCCCCTGGATATATATATATATATATATATATATATATATATATATATATATATATATATATATATATATATATATATAATACTGGAGAGAAAGAGAGAGAGAGAGATGTATGTATAGATATGTATAGACATGTATGTATATAGATATGTATGTATTTATAGATAGATAGATAGGTAGGTATATAGATAGATAGATATACATCTCTCTCTCTCTCCATCCAGTATACATTTATATCATCATCAGCATCATCATCAGCCGTTTGAGTATCCACTGCAGGACCGGCCTATCCCGACCGAAGTCGGGACGATACAGCCAATGTATCTCTACCAAGTGGCTTAGGCTGTCTGGCAGAGATTGTATGTAGGGTGAGATGTGCTTGTAAGTGTAATTGTAGTGTTGGAGTGTCCTTGGATTTGTGTGCAGTCTGTGAACCAAGTGTAATGAGCCCACGCAAGCCGAATGGGTGCAAGTATACTTTATAGTAAATGACACTAGTTCCACCACAGCACCCTTTGTGTCTTCCAATGCAGTACGTGGCCGGGTGAACACTCCCAAAATTTTTTGACCCTGGCGGGGGGCGAACCTTGGCTCACCCGTGTACGCACACTCTACCACTATACCACAGAGGCTCCATATATATATATATATATATATATATATATATATATATATATATATATATATATATATATATATATATATATATATATATATATATATATA
>NC_136961.1:34028767-34051267 GCF_032717465.1 Coenobita brevimanus | reverse complement strand
CACTGACCTTCTAATCTGAACATCTAACCCTATCCACTCATACGCTGATGATTCCACCCTTCACCTTTCCATTCTCTTCCCACAGCATCCATCTCAGCAGTTACTTAAACAAACAAGGGACGAGGTTATGGCACACGTAATATCTAACTTGGGTCATATATCTGATTGGGGTAAAAGTAATCTTGTTTTTAATGCATCAAAAACTCATTTCTTACATCAATCCACCCGACAAAATCTTCCACAAGAGCACCCTCTAATTTTTAACCATATCCAACTCAATACTACATCATCTTTGAACATACTTGGTGTTTCATTCTCTCGGGACTTGGAGAGATCATATAACCTCTCCTGTAAAATCTGCTTCCTAGAGATTGGTTGCGCTAAGCTGACTCCAGGAGTTCTCTACCCTTGCACAAGCTGACTTTGTACACCGGTTTTATTCTCCCTTATATAGGCTACGACTGTCAAGTATGTGGAGGCTCCCCTTATCCAGCTCTACTCAGGAAGATGTAGTCAAAGGCTTTTCGTCTCATTAACTCTCCTTCTCTTATTGGCTTCCTTCAAGCTCTGTCTCTTCCCCACACCGTTACATTTTTCTTTTCTGTTGTTACTTCAGTGGTCACTGCTGAACTGTCTGCTTGCATCCCACCAAATAAAAGTAATCTCGCATAGTCGGAATCTTGTAACCAAAGTCTCTCCTCCAAGTGCCATGGGGTTGTTTCATCCTCTTCAGGCCCACAGTAGGGGACGGAGGGACATTATACAAGCCTGTGACAATGTTATATAACTTTTACCTGGTCGTGGCATAGTGGTTTGCTGCCTGGCTCTCACCTGAGAGTCGTGGGTTCAAGTTCCGTTATAATGGTAATATGTTGGGCGACTTCTGTGTAAAGTATACTGTAAGTTTCTCTCTTCAGTCTGAAGCCTATGCCTAATAGATACACTCTTATCAGTGCTATTTATCTAAGTCTTGCACCCTCCATCGACTGGCTGGAAGCCATCATTTCACCCAGCCTGGTCTCAACCTTAACTATCCTAGCCTCCAAGTTGTCTACTTAACATTTCGGCTTCCACTTCCTCTAAATGTTCAACCATAGTACGCAACATACCAGCCTGATTCTCCCAACCATTCAGCCTGTCACTTAACACATTTATATTTTTTTTAATGATTTCTTAACTAGGCCGACTCGCTAACTAACAAAATCAACGCGAATACTCATCATCGTCTTTCGCCATGAAATCTCTCATAATAAATTCCTTAGATCTCATGCAGGAGGAGAATCGTGGGCAGGTGCCATATTATGCAAAGACTTGGGATTATCTCCGAAAGTACATCTTCAACTGGAAATGTCAGAGATTTGACTGACAGGTCAGAGAGAGAGAGAGAGAGAGAGCATTGCAGTAATGATATCAATTTTGAATGCATTTTTTTTTTTACTGTTACTAATTTCAGATCATTATAACGATATGCCTTGAAGGACATCAAAACTTTCAAGTGTTAATTAATTTTTTGCACTACAAATTTAACAATATTGTTTTATTATTATATTAAATTTCTCAGAACTTCAAGATACGTGTATCACACAAATTACATAAAAATCATTGATATTAGTGTCAATGTAACTGCAACAATTTAAGTTAAAATTCTGTAAACTTTCAATATCGTTTTCTCTAATTACAACTTTATCAGCTAATGATAATATAGGTCTGGTACATTTTGTGAAAATTCTCTGTTGAAAGTGGTAGTTTTATCATAGATTCAAACAAATCTGTTTAAGACTGATATATGAGACAAAAAAATGCCCTCATGGTTTGGATGATTCAGTGTGGTGTTCGTGATTTTACTTTTATAAAATTATAAAATCTTGATTTCACACTAAGGAATTTTAAAAAAGGGAAGAAGAGGAAGAAGACGGAAAAAGATCATTTGCAATATTTACCCAAAATATTCGTGCCAAATTTTCATGAACTGACTGTTAATTCTATAGAGTATATTATCATTACAACCCTCGGGTGTAATGATACTACAATTTACAGGATTTCCCACAACTTCAGTTAGTAGATTCGATCCATGATTTTTGCCATTATATTCAGTTAAGAATGCTATGTCAGCACTGATTCCATGATTTATTATTGTACAGCTTGGACTATGGATGGTCAGAAAGGCTTAAATGGTCTTCCTTATAATTCCCCCAGCTGGATTTACATAATGGTTTTCAGTTGAGTCAATGTTTAGGAAGCATTTCCTACGACTCTTCTATGCACTACAACCAGGTGGTCCTGAAGCGAGTTTCTTTTTTTCTTTTTTTTTTTTTTGTAACAGTATAGGAAAGGGGTCTGAGGTGTGAAGGGTTATACAGAATGGTGAGGCGGGGTGTTGGAAGTACTTAGGTGCCACAAACTCGAACTGTATAATTACGAGTAATATAGCCATAACTTAGGTCATCGATACTCCCTATGGAGAGACAGACCGGCAAATGAGGAAGTGAAGGAGCGTTGTGATGTGGATGTGGATGTGATAGGAAGCGTTAGGAGAAACACATTGAGGTAGTCTAGCCATGTGGGGAGGATGGAGAGCGAGAGACTGACGAGGAGAGTGTATATGAGTGAGGTGGAATGGGGACAGAGGGAGGGGGTGGCCAAGGATGAGATGGAGGGATGCAGTATATGAGAGGGGGGGGGTGAGCTGGGAGCAGGGTAGTGAAATGGCGGGGGACAGGGCGACATGAAGGAGATTTGTTTGTAGACACCCCTTACGGGATAAGGCGTCTGGCAATAGATGGATAGATTGACAGATACTCCCTATATCATATCATGTCAGCAGGTGTTGTTGTGAACCCGGTTCTTTTATTCCTTCCCGACACATATGGTGGGCACACAGGTTCGGTCTAGCTACGTACCCTGACCCCTTTCTGTCCAACTCTTTAATGCAAGAGTCAATCAGAACTCCCAGTTTTTCATGTACATAACTGGTCAGCTCAGAACTCCCTTCCTCTGCCAGCATTTCCCACTGCCTATACATCTCATTGTTTTCAGTCCAATATGCCCAAGTTTCCTGAAATGGGATGCATCAAGTTTTTAAGGCTGGAAACCTAAAAAAATTCGGCTCTAAATTTATTATAAGCTTGCTGATGACAAAACTTGTACCAGTGTCTTACAAATAAACTCTTTTCGCTGTTAGAGATAGTTTGCGGCTATTGTATTAGCCTTGTTTTTCACAGGAGTGGTATCAGTTGCCAACTTTTGCCTGCGTCAACGCCGTGAATAACACATATCTCCAGTTACCACCCTCTGTTTCTTGTGATTGCATCCACGTCACTGATATTCCAGGTGTTAGACTGAATAGAACACTAGAGTTATCTGATCGTTCAAGTGCCCATGGTTACCGCATTAACACACTCTGTCACAGTCTTCATGAATAAAATCGTCTGACATTAACTGTAACAGAATACGTAAATTGTGGAGGCAACTACAATATTAAACAGTTTCACTCCGTTCATGGGAAAAAATACAGAAAACAGTTTTCTTTGACGCTACACATCAACAATGTATACGACTCGCTACTGGACACCGTCACCTTTCAGTGTAATTAGCCCCTCCTCCTCCTTCCTCCCCAAAGAAAAACTCACATCAAAACACTGGATACGCTATGAAATGAGCTACAAATGAAGTTCACCCATTCAGTTCAAGAAATATATGTTTTATCCGGATGATATTGTTCAGTTCCTAGAGGAGTTGAACAGGAGGGATTAGGTGCATTATTACATAACTTTCAAACTGCTGCAGAGACTTCATAAGTTAATACAGTGAGGTCGCAGCAAGAACAAAAGTGACATTCATTTGCTAAATTTTGTCTTTTCATTGTTGTGATTAATTTACTGAGTGAAGAAGGTGGAGTCCTGTTGTAAAATATGGAAAGTAAAACGTGATATCCTGCATTCGAACTCCTGAGACATGTTTTCTCTTCACTCTCTACAGCTGCCTCTCATTGAAAGGCATTTGTAACCAGAGTTTCACACTGAACAAAAACCTGTCTTTGGTCGTTCGAAGCTCTTCTAGACAGGAGGAGTATCAATGTGATCAAAACGTATTCCTTGTGTATTCTAGGAAAGCCTTGCAATACTGGCTCATCACTAAGTAATAGGACTCCTTCCGTGTCATATCCTGTCTGCGTCGTCTATTCAGTCAGATACAACACTCTGGAGGTGAACAGAAACTGTGGCACAAGAGCACACAGGGCGAAGTAGACTATAGCACCAGTCGAGCAGGGCAGTACTCCCTAGGTGGATGGACACCTGATGACAGGGAGAGCTGGAGCTCCCGTTTCATCAGCCCTCAGGACTAGTTCCTGACCATCCCCCTTTGCTGAGCTTTTTCAGTGTCTCAGTAACACAGAGAGTAGGCCAGCATGTTCTCCAATACAAATTTCTCTATCTACACCAAACTACATACACAGTACACACTACACTTCCTTTTCCAAAATTCAAAAAAAAAAATCATAGCTACTGAACACTCAGCCTCGGACTCCCCAGCGGGGGAGGGCCATAAATGTCGCCATCTTCCGCCTCTCTCCTGGTGACGACTTAAGCTGCCTGGAACCACTGTCTGACTCACTTCTTCTTCATTTCTGCAACATTCGCGGCCTTTCCTCTAATTTTCGCTCTGTGGAGCACCACCTCTCCTCCTCTAAACCTCACCTTCTCTTTCTAACTGAGACTCAGCTGTCTGAGGCAACTGGGAGCAAACCCTTTTTCTGTATCCTCCTATTTTCTCTATATTCATTTCAAAGCCAAAGGTGGATGTTGTGGATAGATACGCAACGACTTATCTTGCTCTCGTGTTCCAGAACTCGATTCTTCTGAATTTTCTACACTCTGGCTTCGACTTTCCTGTCATTCTCTGACTAAATACATCTGTGCTGTTTACTTATCCCCTAATTCTACTGACTATCAAAAATTCATCGACTACCTTACTTCTACGATAGAACACATTCTATCCATTACTCCTTTCTCTGAAAACTCCATTTTAGGAGATTTCAATGTTCACTACCACTTTTGGCTCTCCTCTCCTTTCACTGATCCACCTGGTGAACAAGCCTACACCTTTTCTGTCCTTAATGACCTAGAGCAGCTTGTACAGCACCCTACCCGTACCCCAGACCGCCTTGGAGAGAGCTCCAACATACCTGACCTTTTCCTTACAACTAATCCTTCTGCTTATGCTGTTAATCTTTTCTCTCCGTTGGGCTCCTCCGATCACAACCTTATCACCTTAACCTGTCCTATCACTCCAGTACAGCCTGTGGACCCTCCAAAGAAACGTTGCCAATGGCACTTTGGAGCTGTGGATTGTAAGGGCCTCAGGCAGTACTTCTTTGATTTTCCCTGGAATGATTATTGCTTTCATGGCCGGGAGCCATCTGAGTGTGCCTTACACATTACAGAGGTTATTCTTTTGGGGATGAAAGCATACATTTCTTTCTGGTATCCTTTGACTAACGCAAGAAAGCCATGGTTTAATCACACTCGTTCTAATGCCGTCCGCTACAAGGAGAGGGCCTACATAAGGTAATGGAGCCAACCCACCCCTGAATCACATCCTCTTTATGTTTCTGCCCGGAATCGTGCTAAGTCTGTTCTTCGCTCTGCTAAAAATAATTTCATCCGTACTAAATGCTCTCAACTCTCCAATTCGAATTCTTCCCGCTCCTTCTGGCACCTTGCCAAAAACCTTTCTAACACCCTTACCTCATCATCCTTCCCTCCTTTTTTCTACTGTGATGGTTCTGTAGCTATTTCTTTTACTGATAAAGCAGATCTCTTCACTCAGACTTTCTCCTCCAATTCCATCTTAGATGATTCTGGTGCTGTTCCTCCCTCACTTCCCCCCTCCGACTTCCTCATGGCTGACATTAAAATTTCTTCAGCTGATGTATTTTATGCCATCACTGGCCTCAGTACTAACAAGGCATATGGGCCTCATGGAGTCTCTCCTGTTGTTCTCAAGAACTGTGCTTCTCTGCTTACACCCTGCCTAGGTAAACTCTTTCGCCTTTGTCTGTCAACTTGTACCTTTCCTTCTTGCTAGAAGTTTGCTCTCATTTAGCCAGTTCCAAAGAAGGGTGACCATTCCCAACCCTCTAACTATCGTCCAATTGCTTTAGCATCCTGTATTTTAAAAGTTTTTGAGTCATTATTTAATAGAAAATTTTTAAGGCATCTTTCCTATTACAACCTTCTTTCTGATCGTCAGTACGGATTCCATCAGGGATGCTCCACTGGCGATCTTCTCACCTTCCTTTCACACTCCTGGTCATCCTCCTTTCGGGTCTTTGGCGAAAGCTTTGCCATTGCACTTGACATCTCAAAGGCTTTTGATCGAGTCTGGCATAATTCTTTAATTTCCAAACTGCCCTCTTACGGTTTCTATCCTTTTATCTGTGCCTACATCGCTAGCTTCCTTTCCGGTCGTTCTATAGCCGCTATTGTAGATGGCCATCGTTCTTCGAGATCTATCAACAGTGGTGTTCCTCAGGGCTCTGTCCTATCACCAACTCTCTTCCTTTTATTCATCAGTGACCTTCTAGGCTGTACATCTAACCCTATCCACTTATACGCTGATGACTCCACCCTTCACCTTTCCATTCGGTTCCTGCAACGCCTATCTCAGCAGTTACTTCAACAAACAAGGGTTCAGGCTATGGCACACCTAATGTCTGACTTGGCTCGTATCTTCGACTGGGGTAAAAATAATATGGTTGTTTTAAATGCATCTAAGACTCAGTTCTTACACCTATCAACCCGACAAAATCTTCCACAGGTATACCCACTAATGTTTAATAAGATTCAGCTTAATCCTGCATCATCCTTGAACATGCTTGGGGTTTCATTTACTTGGGACTTATCTTGTAAAGATCATATTACATTTCTTGTAAAATCTGCTTCCAAGAGATTAGGTGTGCTAAGCCGTCTCCATTACTTCTTTGCCCCTGCACAATTGATGACTCAATACAGGGATTTTATCCGCCCCTGTGTGGAGTACAACTCTCCTGTGTGGGGAGGTTCCCCACATACAACTCTTCTCAATAGGGTGGAGTCAAAGGTTTTTCGTCTCAATAACTCTTCTCCTCTTACTGACTCCCTTCAACCTCTGTCTCTTAACCGCACTGTTGGATCTTTATCTCTTTTCTATCGCTACTTCAATGGTCACTGCTCCCCTGAACTGCTCCACCTCTATGACGGGTGCGTAGCACCGGTCTAGCAGCAAACTCTCATCCCTTTTCTGTCCAACTCTCTAATGCAAGAGTTAACCATTACTCCCAGTCCTTCATTTATGCAACAGGTCATCTCTGGAACTGTCTCCCTCTGTCTGTATTTCCTGCTTCCTATGATCTCCAGTCTTTCAAACGCAGTGTGTCCAGGCATCTCGAAGTTATTGGATCTTGAATTTGGCTCACTTCTGTATTTTGTTTTTCTCTTGGAGGGAACTGTTATTACAGGCTCATGGCCTTTGGTTCCTTCTTCCTCACATAAAAAAAAAAATATTACCAATGCATTGTGCTTACTTGTCTGTCACTTTCCTCCACGACGCATCATAATAAAAAAACCATGTGTTTGTAGGGAATAATAACAAATCTCTTATCAATATTCTCTAGCAGTAAAAGAATGAGAGGCAAGACTGGTGAAATTTTAGGCAAGCAATTTCCCCTGAGTCTATATGCTTTTTCAGAGTGCGAAGTCAGGTGTGTTTCGTGAGCTGGGTGACCTGCTGGACACCAAACGTGTGGTTTACAACGCCATCAGTGATATGCCGGCCAGGATGAATACTTTGGTCAGGTCCGGCACTCATATACTCTTCGACATCGACACTCACTTTAGAAATATGATGGGAGCTGACTTCTCTCGCACTGGTAAGAGGAAATGTGTCAACAGGAGTGCAGGTGAATCCATATGTTATGCTTCCCTCGCCACCGGCTAGATAACTCAGTTTTTCTGATGTGTATCCTGCACCATTTCATAATTCCCATAACCTTTCACATGCTTTCAAGTGTCTGCTACTTCACGTGTGAATCTTCGTTTCATTGGTAGTTTCACAAAGCAACTACCGTCTCTCCGTTCCTCACACTAGCAGACTGAGTTGTCCTCACAACAAATAATTCTTATGTCCCTGTTCAACACTGCCACAGGCTTCAACACCAGTAGTACAGTATAGGAAGGACGTTGCCCAGTGATTCTTTCTATGATTAGCCTTTCGGTGTACAGTACACATAAACAGTTCAGGCTTCGTCAATACACACTGGCTACTTAAGATCTTTGTCTTTATTTTCCAAATAATTACCGGGACACTTAATGCTTGCCAACTTCACTTCACTATTTTCACAAGTATTGGAGCTATACAGTCTTCAGTAACTGCAATTACACTTAATGCTTGCCAACATTTCACTGTTTTCACAAGTACCGGAGATATACAATCTTCACTGGCTGCACTGACACTGAATTACACTCAAACTGAACTGAAAGTAATTGAAGCTGCTCTGTCTCCTCCCCATCCTTATATAGCCTTGCACTACTCTTGAAGTTTCTAGTGTACTCTAGCAGCTACAGGTACCAAATCTCAGACATCCAAAACATGCCAGAGTTTTCTTAAATAGCACCCTAAATTTTTTAGCATACAAACTGAGCTAAAATTACATAAATTAACAAAAAAATCACATAAATAAAATGGAGAAAATGATCACAAAACTTACAAAATATCTCCACTCACAAACACCAGGCTAACTGGCAACTCTGGCACGACATGAAAGAATATTCGAGAAACGTTAGAAATACTCCAGCACTACCTAAATGGCAAATCTTACTTATCAACATAATATATGAGGGCCCAAAAGATCCCCGACGACCCATTCCCAGTATTGCATCCAAGCTTTCATATTTCTCATTCCCCCAAAACGATGGAGTATTCTTACTTCTTTTTGTGTGTGGCGAAAATTGCTATCACACAAAAAAAAGTTTATTCAACACCTTCCAATGCCACAATCGGGGGAGATTTGTAAGCAACTTTTGCTCATTGCTGGACATTTTCACTAATATTAATGCCGCATTCCAAAGGAAAATTTTTCTATTAACCACTTCAGGCCGATGATTTCTGTATTATCTTGATAGTGTTACCTAAAACGGTAATACCCATATTTTTTTCTTGAACTGCAGCCATTAAATATATTCTTCGATGCTCCCTCGGCCACTTGAGCTCCCTGCGAAGCTGAATATGTTGTCAATAGCGAGGAATATGAAAATACTAAAACACATTATTGTACTGAAGAGGTTTCCCCATTCAATATATATTGACGTTTTATATACTACTCAGTGGCTACCGCTAATCTCTCTTTATGTCGACTTACGAAAGACACCTCAGTGAAAAGTGGCTACAATCACTGCTAGAAATACTCTCAAGTTTGACTAACAAGCATGTGCACCGTGTCTGCTGTGAGTACACTAAGGAAAGTGTTGCTTTGGTGATGTATTCCGTCCATCTGTCATTTACTCTATCATTTCATTCTGCTTTTCTGTTCCCATGTGCAGAATCGCAAATTTTATATAATTATGTGAGTTATACCAAAAGTACTTTTAACCATTCAGTAGCAAATCAACACTTCTTTTTGTCCAAGCCGCCCTCCCTCGTGTACTCCTCCATTCTTCACGCTCTCCATTTCGCTCTAGATCTTATGTTTTTATGAGTACTTCCTGGCATATGCTTAGAATATTAGTGTTTCATTCATCATGCGATCACTATGTCCAAATATTATGTACTATGGGTCACAAAAGAATCGGTGCACAGAGGGTCTGATGCCTGCCGAAAACATTCGAACGACTTCCGATGTTTACCAACGTCTCATTGTGTATGAACAATGTCTGTTTATATAAACAATACATTTGCTATATGTTTGCAAGAGGATATTGCTAGTTGGCGATATATGACACCTCCCGACATCAGGGCTACCAACATGTGATAGGTCAGACACTAATATTTCAGTGACATTCTTTCTGTGGTTCAAAATGTTTCACGCATATCGTACACCGATACTTTTGTGACCCATAGTACACAAAGCTCCTAGCCACATATACTATGTTCCACCACGACTTTATTTTTCTGGGCACTCGTTAACCACTACCCTCCAGTGATGGATTATTTTTCCATTTTTGCCATACCCAGCAGATTTAATTCAACTTGGAAGAATTGTTCGGAACCGGAAGGAACAGGTGTAATCTTAATTCCTTCGCTTTCAGAGTTTAACTAAATAATCTTAATATAAATGTCTATTGGTCATTGGACTGAGTAGGTTAAAGGAGGTATCTACATGTCCTAAACAGTGGCTTCCAAACTATACTCTTTTTTGGCTCTAGGACAAATACCATAACATCCATGACATTATCCTCATCCACATTTCTCTTTGAAGAGGCGGAGAAAGCAACGTTGCTCGAATGAGTATGTTAAATATGAAATATTAACGGCCCAGGTGACTGAAACAGAGACGAGGTGCTTACACGTAAAACTACGAAAAAAAAAAAAAAAAGTAAACTCAATTGTACGGGAGTAACTGAATTTCTACTGCCAGTGGGTTACCAGTGTTTGGGTCATAACACTGGTACAAAGAGATGTTATCTTCCACGCAGAATCAATTACATCGTTGCAATATTATGATCAGGAATGTAAACAAATGGCATCATGTAGTGGCGTGCACAGACAATTATGGGGCAGGCCTCTAGAAAAAAAAAAAAAAAAAGGGGCCCCACACCCCTTGCTGATTATTAGTCGAGATAGATAGATGAACAGAAAATGAGAGAGAGAGAGAGAGAGAGAGAGAGAGAGAGAGAGAGAGAGAGAGATTTTAAGAGTGCACTTTGTCACTGGCAAAGAAGCTGTGGCTCTAGTCTCCTTGAATCTTACCTGTCCGTGCCCCTGAAAAGGGATGTGGACTGGAATGTCAGAAACACCTAAATAACCAATTCATGATAAGTGTGACGTCTTAGTCCCATCCAGAGAGTGTCAGACCCCTCTCTCCAAATGTCTCTCGAGAAATGAATCACTTGTCAGTTCCAGGAACTAATCTCTTGCTCCGTTTTGTACAAAGTGGTTGGCATAAAACAGATTCTTCACACACGATGCTACAGGAAATTGATGATGAAATTCTAAGAAACACGGTCGAAGCAATATTAGCAGAGTAAGCTGGAAAACTAGGCAAATTTATATGCTACTAAAATTCCCATTCTGTTTATCTGTTTGTAACCTGAGATTAGCCGAAACGGTGCACTACAGCGCAACAATATTTGAATCAATGTACACTCGTGATCACTAATCTCTGACCAGAGAGTTAGCCAAAGTCGTGGCCAGGCTAAGGCTACACAGACACACTCCGCCATCGTTTCAGAAAGGTTTAGTGCTTCAATGAACAATTTTCTAAGCATCACTAAAGCACTTTTGTTTCACATATTATATTACTTTCTCAAGTAATATATGCATGGTCAGAAATAGACAAATTTGGTCATAGCTGTTACTTTTAGTCTGTAATGAGTGCGTGATATTTGAATTTCATACACTGTTTTATTGATCCGTTTATTATTTTCTGACCTATTTCTTGAGGCGAGCCTTTAACCGAGATGTTAGTAGGTGTTATCCACGATTGCCACAGCAGCCGGCATTCAGGAGACTTATTCTAAGAATGCTTTATAATACTTATATCATTGACAGAAATTTACTATTACTACTCCTTTGAACTGAATGTTTTTCTCTAGTAATAACAGGCCTCGTTGCCCATAGATATAAATAAGCCTAGATGCCACATGACACTACTTTAGATGCATATGCGCGGCAGCCATCTTGGAACGGTCGAGGCAGACGATGTCGTGTTCCTGACGATGATCAAAGCTGACCACTATTTACCTAGAAATGCAACAGCATTGTGCTGCTTTTGGGTGTAGAAAGCGTCGGAATAGGCCTATATCAATGGTGACACCGATAGCACGAGCGGCTCAATTGTCTGGTTATGCAAACGTCCCTCAGCTGCTTTTCTATCCTCCGAAAGGAGGATGGTGGGTTGCAGAAGGGAAATATAAGCCTGCAGTCCACCGAGTTCACGTTTCAGATGAACCAGGAACCACAACAACAGCCACCACCATAACAGCCACCACAACAACCACCACCATAACAGCCACCACAACAACCACCACCACCACCACCACTACAACAACAACAACAACAACAACCACTACCACCAGTACCACATCCACCACCACAACCACCACCACCACCACAACAGCAACAACATCCACATCCACCACCGTAACAATAATCACCACCACAACAACAATCACCACCATCACAAAAACAACCACCACCATCACAACAACCACCACCACCATCACAACAACCACCACCACCATCACAACAACAACCACCATCACCACCACAACCACCAGCACATCAACCACAATCATCACAACAATAACCACCACCACAACAACAACCACAAAAACCACCACCACCACAACACCGACCATCACTACAACCACCACCACCACAACAACAACCATCACAACAAAAACCTCTACAACAACCACCACCACCACCACCACCACCACCACCACTACCACCACCACCACTACCACCACCACCACCACCACAGTAACCGCAACAATAACCACCACCACAACAACAACCACAAAAACAACCACCACCATCACAACAACCACCATCAAGACAACAATCACCATCACAACAACCACCATCAAGACAACAACCACCATCACAACAACAACCACAATAACCACCACAGCAACGACCACAACAACAACAACAACAACAGTAACCACCACCACAACAACAACCACCACAACAACAACAACCACCACAACAACCACCACAACAACCACCACAACAACAACCACCACAACAACAATCACCACAACTATAACCACCACCATAACAACAACCAACACAACCACAACCACCACCACCACAAGAACAACAGCAACAACGACAACAACCATAAAAAACATCACCACAACAACCACCACCACCACTACAACCATCACCACAACCACCACTACCACAACAACAGCAGCAACAACTATAACCATCATCACAACAATGACCACCACAACAACCAAAACCACAACAACTACAACATCCACCTCCACCACCACCACAACCACCACAACAGCAACAACAACCACAATCACCACCACAACAGCCACGATTAAAACCACCATCACAACAATCACCACCACCACAACAACAACCACCACCACAACAGCCACCACTAACACAACAACAACCACAATTAACACAACCACCACCAACAACTAGAACAAAATAGCCACCACCACCACAACCACAACAAAAACCACCAACACAACAACAACAAAAACCACCATCACCAGCACCACCACCACGGCAACAACCATCACTACCACTACAATAACCATCATCACCACCACCACAACAATAACCACCGTCACTACCTCCACCACAACAACATTCATTTTCATAGTCTGAATTCGCTCTAAAAAAAGCCCCACTATTACATGCTTGACCGCTCCAACATGGCGGCCGTAAAGACGCATAGCCGCTGTACTGAAGAATGGGCGATGCGGCATCTAATCTTATTTATATCTATGCCGTTGCCATCCAGTGGGAATGGTTGCCCTATTCCTACGCGACGTCTTAGCTGCATGTCCCCTCTGGTCAAAATGTGTACCAGTTAATGCCGTTAATTCATAAATAATTATTACGGTATATGTGATGCCAATACCCAAATAATTTATAGTGGCACATGTTTTTTTACTTCTTGGGAACTTCTGAATTGCAGACTGATTGAAGAAATGTCGGACCCTGTCAATAAACACAGATTATTATATTATGGAGGAGAAACCATAAGCATATGGTAATATCAATGATACGAGGAGTAGTTCGCTTCAGATCACCTGTCAGTTCTTTGCCCCGCCCACTAGTGCGGAGGCTGTGTTCCAATGCGTGGCTCGTGTGTGGTCATAACACTGCCCGCCACGCGTCCCTGGTCAGAGATTAGTAATCATGAGTGTACAGCCGTCCACACTGCCGCGAGGTACATCACAGAACGTTGGCAACGCTGGCCAAGACGGTAATCCGGAACCTCAAGTTTTCGAACTTCATTCGATGCAGTCACTGGTGGGAGGGAGAGATGGGAATGGGAGGCATAATCCACATATCGTACGAGTTACGAGTGATGTAAGAGGTCATTCAATACAAATATTCAGTCGTGGTGGTTCATGCTGCTTACGAATGAAAGGTAGCTAACGTCGATCATACACATCGCCTCGGTAACATAGCAACAGCGCGCACCTGTGCTTCAGTCGGGGGGAGGGTTTCGAAGCGTTTCACTTGCTTCTTTACTATGTCTCCCCAGCGTTGCCACCGCTCTGTGGTGTACCTCGCGGCAGTGTGGACGGCTGTACCTACAATTCACTAACGTACAGAATGCGTAAAAAACGGGTTCAATCGGCCTCCGGTTACCAAAAATGTTGTTAATCGACTCACGTCCATCTAATATACTATAGCACTAGCCGTGTGTGTGTGTGTGTGTGTGTGTGTGTGTGTGTGTGTGCGTTTGTTTTGGGCAGCCGACTCTACACATTCAAATCGCAACAAAATTGGCACAAAAATCGCAAAAAAAATCGCTGATGTAAAAAAAAACTTGGCCCCATCACGATTGAAAAACTTTTACTATATATAATGAGCGATAAATTTTGACCAAAAAACACTGCTTCAGAAGCCCGCCATAGGATCTCCATAGAATTTTTTGCCCAGAGGTAGAACTAAAATAAACTGTAGCAGTATCCTTGTGTCTGTGTGTGTACTTCGGACTTGCGTTCAGACAACTTGGGTTCCATTCCCGAAGCTGCAAATAACACGATCAATTGGTTAGCTGCAAAAAATCCAAGTGACAACGTTACAGTAGAACAGCACATAAAAGCGAGAGCCCTCCTCAGGAGCAAGTGCGTGGGGCCCGAAGGGCCCATGAGCACTTGTATCATACTATACATGGTAAATGCGGCGGGGCATTTCCGTGGAGTGTCTCTGCAGAGAGAGAGAGAGAGAGAGAGAGAGAGAGAGAGTTTGTCTGCCTATCTGTCTGTTCTCTATGGAAATCAAGAGGGATGCATATAGCACTCTTTTAACGGCTCTGACAGGTGTAACTTCGTACGACGAATTTAAACGCTTTAAACCTGTACATTACATAAGCTGAAGGGGCTGCTCTGATGGTCAAGATTATAATTAATGAGAAATACTCAAGTCAACATGATGGAAAGATGGTAGCCACTTACCGTTGAATTTTTTACGACTGTGACCATATTATTAGCTACAGCGGGTCGGATGTGTAGTTGGATTGGTGGGATGGGTGGGCAGGGTTGGTGGGTGGGTGGATAGTGACATAATAGGTCCATGGAGAATATAACCCTTGGGAAATGAGCCCAATGATTAAATGGGAATCCGTGGGTCTTCACCAACAAGGAGTGGATATCAAGGGTCCCAGTTAATGCACAATTTCAGGATTTTACCCAGGCAACGCAGGGTACCCCTTGTAGTATGATAGAGAAGCAGTGGATTCGGTGGCCATCTTTAAAAGACCCTAAGAAAAACACAAAAATAATAAAATTTCAGGAACGCTTGACATCACGCAGACTTGTAGAAGACGCAGTTGCTTGGCGGTAACCAGGCACGTAGGAGAAATGTATATACTTATATATATATATATATATATATATATATATATATATATATATATATATATATATATATATATATATATATCCATCCATTCATTATCCAATCCTACGTTGCCCCATGAGGAGCATAGGAGTCCGGGGCTAGGCAAGTTGGTCCTGACATCTAAGATGAGAGTGACCAGCCTCACTCATCCCTGAGTGGCATTACGTGAGCAATAAAACCCAACCATCTCTTGGATATAAACCTTCACTGGCTGAATCCGATTTTAGCGCCGTACTTTATGTCACAAAAATAACTGAGGGACGTAGACACGCCACTGAAGCTGTCTAATCGGATTTCAACCTCCTCCACACATTCCCAAAAAATTAGCACCAGATTCTGTAAATCTGAAAACTCACGTAACCTCATGCCAGGGAACAAGTCCCACGGAAGTACATCATGTGTTTCATGTATGGCTGGCCTCCCTGAAGTCTGACAGTAAAAAAATAAGTTCCTCAGTAAGACAGTGACAGAAACGCTTCTAGGGTCGGCCCCTCGAAAGGGTCTGGAAACGAACCGAAGCTATTTTAGAGCTGAAAAATTGCAAACGTATGACATGATGCAAGCGTAAGTTATGCCACATTATTCACAAGTATTTGTTACCTCCTCCAAGAAGGTTATGTTTTACCCAGCTTTGGTTTGTATGCCTATCTGTCTGTCTGTTAGAAGGATAACTCAAAAAGTTATAAAAGAATTTTGATGAACTTTTGTGGAAGGGGAGCCCTGGGCCAAGGAAGAAATTATTATAGTTTAGGTCGGATCTGGACCCAGACCCGGAGTATCCCGCACAGTATCTCCAAAAGTTCTCAATGAATTTCAATGAAAGTTTGCAGAAAGGTGAGCCATCGACCAAGAAAGAATTGATTAAATTTTGGAGCGGATCTGGATTCTATAACCATGGATCTGGGTTCTTGATGACTCAGAAAGTTTGAAAGGATTTCGATGAAATTTTGTGGAAGGGTGGGTCATGAGCCAAGGAAGATTTTGTTAAATTTGCGGGCGAATACGGATCCGGTTCCGGAGAATGTCGCACAGTATCTCCAAAATTTCTCAGTTAAAGTTCAATGAAATTTTGTGGAAAGGTAGGCCATGCTACAAGAAAGAATTGATAAAATTTTGGAGCGGATCCGGTTCTGGATCCTATATCCACGGATCCAAATCCGGATCCTCTTTATTGGCAATGGCATTAGCGGGGGTATGCTCTCTCTGAGTGTGTTTTAGTTACACGGGGTGTTCGTAAAGTCCTTGAGTGGTTTTATATATTTTTTAATCAAAACCTTTGGGGATAGATTGATGCTTTTATTTTTCGTAATATGGAGCACAAAATGGCGTTTTGTTATATGAGTTGCAAAGTTCACTGTGGGCTCCTTTTGTGGCGCTCAGCACATCCAATCGACGATCGATTTCTCTCCATGTGACCCCCTCATATCACCGGTGACCTTATGTATGGCTTCACTTGTCCGTTCACGAAGGATGTCGCTGTTTGGAACAGGTGATTTGTAGACTTCACCTTTTACATAGCCCCAGGGGAAGAAATCTAAGGGGGTAACAGCAGGAGACCGAGATGGTCACGATATCGGCCCATCACGCCCAATCCATCTGCCTGGGAACTTCTCATTGAGCAATATGGGCACATCTAAACTCCAGTAAACTCCAATGAACTAAACTCCACATTGAACTTTTGTAACTCATATAAGAAAACTCTGTTTTGTACTTCATATTATGCAAAGATAAATAAATAAATAAATATATAAATAAAAAACGCATCATTCTATCCTTAATGATTTTGGTTATATAAATATTTAAAACCACTCAAGGATATTACGAACACCCTGTATGGTATATGGTAAGTTTGAGTTTACCTACAGTAGTTGCAAGGTAAACTATAATCCCTTCAACATGGTGACATCTCTTGCATTTTATTCCTGTTTCCACCTTGTGATTAATAAGTAGCTTACAAGACCCCTTTTTAATTACAGGGATTAATAGTTCGGTGCGAAAAATCTTACTTAAAGTTATGAAAAATCTCTTCATAAAACAAATATATTTTTAAGACCACCACCAATCTGGCGTGAAGAATAAGATAATGATTATTCTCGTACATCACAAAACATTTCCACTTTTCAGCCTATAATTATTTACGTACATGTTTAAACCACGTCTTACCTTCCAGCCTTTCTCTCCTGTTATCCAAATAGTTAATATATATTCATTTTTATCTTGCATCGAACCCTTATTAATTTTCTCCTGACACTTTTATTACTGGAAGATACTTTGAAGAAATTGTCATTGCACTGAAGCCCGTAATCCTACAACACCTATTTTAACAAGGTATATCTTCTCACCGCAGCCCTATCGCTCACCAGCCATCCTACCAATCCCGCACATTTCTTTCCTTACCACGCCCATTTCTTTACCTCTTTCAGACGGTTTCAGGCACAATGCAGGTCAAGTGAAATACAAACGTGTTTGTTTTGGTTTGCTGTGAGTTCATCTGTGTCCGCTATACGTTTATCGAAATCTTCACTGCGATGACGTATTTCTTCCATATTACTCATGCTGTCACCAGAAGAATCTGTTGAAGTTACGTAGGGTTTCTAATAATAAAGAAGTAAATCAAGGCGATACGTAAAGGCCATATTTAACCAGTCCATTTTTAAACGTTTCCCCTAAGCTGAAGAAAAATGCTTGGAGGTACAAACAGTAAAGTAAATACAAAAAAATCCTCTGCCTTAAGGGAGTACCATTAACTTGAGGTTGTTTTCATGAATCAGGAAGGTGCGACTTCTATCTGGCCCGGAGCTCCTACTTCGTGTACCAAGTGGCCATCCTGGCTAATAAAAACAGTCCTCTCATCCCAGCCGTCAGCGAAGTGTATGTACCCAGATTTGTGTCATACACTATGTTCTCGGTTTCAGTCAGTCAATCAATCAGTCAGTAACTCATTCTATCTATGTCTAAAGGCTATTAACTTCAGCAGCCCAGTGACCTACATTTTATCAATCCTGCGATGCAGGATGGTATAATTTGTGGCAATACGCCTTATACCATTACCAGGATTTAGGCTGTGTGTGTGTGTGTGTGTGTGTGTGTGTGTGTGTGTGTGTGTGTGTGTGTGTGTGTGTGTGTGTGTGTGTGTGTGTGTGTGTGTGTGTGTAATTTTCGTAGACTGTTTGATGGATTTGAAACAAACTTCCCGGGTGAGTTTGACTGGTAACTTGGGAAATTTTCCACTATATACAAATTTGAAACCACGACCGAAAGGGGTATGGCCCCCCCCCCACTCCTCACTAAATTTAAAAATCTCAGAAATAGTGACAAGAGTGCAGATATGGCTTTCCTATCTTAGTTCATGTTGTATATTGAACATTCCTCCATAATGCCGTGTTTGGGAAATGTGACCCCCCTAATGATTCTCTGGGGGTCAGTGCCCATCCCGGAAGTAAAAACAATGAAAAATAGGGGAAAGTGAGCCAATGGACTTTAATGAAACTTCTAAATTAAGTTTATGTGGTTCTTTAATAATGTTTTGCGCTACTTACATTTTCTACCATTGTTTTCAGGTGGGGGGGTCAGCCCCCTCAAAAAAAACAAACAAACAAACAAAAACAGAAGTAGTGAAAAGGGACAGCAGATATGGCTTTTGTATATTAGTTAAAGCTGCACAGTGGACTCTCTTCCCTACTGTGAAACTTGGGGACCATGATCCTCCCAAGTGATTCTTGTAGAGTCAGTCTTGTTGCCAAAATAAAAACTATCAGAAATAGGAGAAAGATTTGAATAAATAAATGAAATTTCTCAGTTTAATTTATATCATTACTCCGAATGTCTTCTTCTATATACACTTTTCCAGACATGATATTTATTGGGCCAGACTTCCCTCCCTTCCGACTTAACCCCTACATCGCGCACTCCTCCCTCTGGTGGATTTCCATGATTTTGGAAAAAAATACCCTTACTTCAAACCCTAATATCTGCCAAACTATAGTCAATCAATCAATCAATCGTTTCCTGTGGCACCCCATGGGAAACATAGGGCCTCGATGAACTCTCTCCACCAACATTTGTCTCTTGTCATCTCCTTCAGGTCCTACCAACATTCCTCTCCTGTTTCTCATTTCTTTGTCCTCAACCAGGTTTCCCTCGGCCTACCTCTACCTCTTCTTCCTCTAGCAGTCCACTCTGGCACATCCTGTATTAAACTGCCTTCTTTTCTGTATATGTGCCCCAGCCACTTCCAGCGAGACAGTCTCACATATTCATTAACTGGTTCCACTCTCGTAATATCCCTTACTCTTTCATTTGTAACTCTGTCTTGCCACTTTATCCCAAGAATCCTTCTCAGTATGTTATTCTCAAATCCTAATACTTTCTGATCTGTTGCAATTGTGCTGTACCATGACTCATGCCCATAAATTAAAATTGGTCTAACAATGGACTTGTAAATTTTCACTTTAGTATGTACCGAAAGCATATTATTATCCCAAACACATTTCAGCTTTCCAACAGCATGCCAAGCCTGTCTAATCCTCTCCTCAATTTCATTGTTTAATGATCCATTAGATGATACAATCGTTCCCAGATATTAAAAGTTTTCTACATTCTTCACCACATTATTCCCAATTACACAATCGATTTGGTTCTTCACGTTCATATTAATAATTTCAGTCTTTCCACAATTTATTACCAATCCCACTTTTTCTCCTTCCTCCACCAGACAATCAAACACCCTCTGCATCTCGTAAATACTTCCGCAAATCAGTACAATATCATCAGCATAGTCCAAATCCATCAGCGTCTTATTTTCTTTCCAGTTAATTCCTGCACCTGTTCTCCTTACAACCTTTCTCATAACATAATCCATAACCAAAACAAACAGCAATGGCGAAAGAACTCCTTGAATCACTCCTGACATAACTTCAATGTACCTAGAGAAAATATTAAAAATACAAAAGACACATCAACTCTTCCCATTTGAAATGAAAGTATTCCCTTGTCTCCCGATGATCCCACCGATTGGTAAGGATAAGTTAAAGATGACTGGTTTTCCATGTTTTGGTTGCCTGTTTCCAAGCGCGTGCCACTGGCAGTGACCTTGGACTCGCCTGACAGAGTTGGCAGAACTGACTGAAGTGGTGATTAAGACACTGTCCGGCCTTTCTTTTAGGAAATTGAAATTTTCCACTCAGTCTTCGACTTCTTACTCACCATCATAAGGACGGGTCATCACCCTGTTCATGTGGTTCCCCATAGGGTTTCCCACCTGTTTCATAGCGCCACTATTTCCCTTAGGTGCGTGGGAAAAGAATAGGCCTTTGATTTTCTGTACTCATTTCTAGCACCAATTATAAGAAATTCTGTCTACTATGGCACTTATATTTGCACTTGACATTGCAATTACGGGTAACTGCACTTTGAGAAGTATATGCTCTGGCTGTTTCATGCAGTATGGTTGAGTATGAGGTAATTATACTAAAACTGTGACTAATTTGTACTAATCAAGGGCATCATGAATATTTTAGTAATGTTATACACAACTTATATTTTTTGTACTTCATATTACAAATATGCTTATTCTTTCATATTCACCATTACTTTCTGAGTAACAAGGGAAAAAAGTTTAGTTATGGCCAACCAGGTCATTTTCTTTTTCGCCCATGCACTCCTGACTTTCATGTTCAGATAGGGTTACTCAAGGTGTTTCCAAGAATTGTTTCACAAATAACCACAATCAGTAACAACTACTGCATTGCACTTTTAAAACTTATTATAAAACGCTTATATAATAACACTTACTAGATATAACTTATACATTTCATTCATGCATAGGAAAAATACTTGTGCATACCTGTTTACTATTTTCAGTTTCCCACATACCTGCTCAGTCACTGAGCCCTTTCCCTGGTAGTAAGGGCAGAACTTTCACTGGGTCAATGATGCAATCAGTCCCGCGCATGGGGGAGCGGAATCGGACAAGGAGGAAGAGGAAGACATCACTCTCCACTTTATGTGCCGTGTACTGTCTGAACCGCGAGTCTGCAAGGTATCTAGGTTACCTACCTACCCTATGGTTGTCATAGAAAATGGTCGCGGGTTCAAAAGGTGGCGGGAAGATGCTTGTGGCTATACACCTCAACCAGCGTTGCTCCGTGCCCAAAGTCTTGACGCCAATACATGTCAACTGGTGCGTAGGGGTTAACAACATACGAAATAGTGAAAGGAGGGCAGCTATGGCTTTGATACCTTAGCATATTGTGTAGTATATTGGACTCTCATCCGTAATGGGGTGTTTGGGGAGCATGACCCTTACTGAGAATCTTAGGGGGGGGGGGATCAGTCGCCCTTCCAATAATAGAGAAAGCTCAGAAATAGTGGACTGTGGGCACATGCATTTAAAAGAAATTGGCATACATATCACAGGACTGATTATGCAGTTCCGTGTTGTTACTGAATGCACAGAAAGAAACTGCACATCTACTTTACTATTATTGCCAACTATCGGTTTATTGAGCTTAAGAAAGACCAGTCTTTGAAGAATTTAATGGGGCTAAAATCAATCATTTCCAGTTTGAAAATTCTCAGGCAGGCTGAATATAATCGCGTGGCACCAGAAAAATAATAATTTGAATGACTTTCTGGGACTGTGGGTCTTAGTTCAGAATAAATTAGACGAGTTTAAGGCCTGTTGTAGCTCCTTGG
>NC_136961.1:33993767-34023767 GCF_032717465.1 Coenobita brevimanus | reverse complement strand
GGTGGTAGGTTACTAACCCATGGAGATGAAGTAAGGATCGGATGGAAAGAATATTTTGAAAGCCTGATGAATGGGAACAGAGAGAGCAGAGCAGCTGTAAACATGATTGGTTTTCGGGGTGTGTAGAGGAGGAATACAGTGCCAGGAGACGTGACACTAGCACAGGTGAAGAGCACTGTGAAACGCCTGAAAAATGGGAAAGCAGCTGGGGTTGATGAGGTGTATGCAGAGATGCTTAAGTGTAGTGGAAAGAGTGGAATGAAATGCTTGTTGGAGATATGTAAGAAGGCATGGATGAGTGAAACTGTGCCTGCAGAGTGGAAAAAGGCTGTGACTGTACCCCTGTACAAAAATAAAGGTGGGCGAAGTGAGTGCAAGAATTATCGTGGCATAAGTTTATTGAGTGTGTTAGGGAAGGTATATGGAAGAATTATTATAAAGTATGAGAGATAGAAGTCCTAGTGAGTGATGAACAGGGTGGCTTTAGGAGTGGCAGAGGATATGTGGATCAAGTATTTGCAGTGAGACAGAAAGCAGGGAAGGCTTGTGAGAAAGACCCTAAGGTGTTTATGGCATTCATGGATTTGGGAAAAGCATACGACAAAGTAGACAGAGAGGGATTGTGGAATGTTTTGCGCATGTCTGGTGCAGATGGTAAGCTGCTAGGTGCAGTCAAGAGATTTTATGATGGTAGTGAAGCATGTGTAAGAGTTAATGGACATCTAAGTGAATGGTTCACGATTGGTGTGGGCGTGCGACAAGGTTGTGTTAAGTCCCCGTGGTTGTTCAAAATATGTATGGATGGGGTGATGAGAGAAGTAAAAACACGAGCAATGGAGAGAGGGATGGCGTTGGTAATGAATGGTGATAGGTGGAATATCTCAATTTTGTTGTATGCTGATGATGCAATACTTGGTAGGCTAGTACAGATGTCTGTGAGCGTCGTGCCTTGAGAGTAAATGTACAGAACAGTAAAGTAATGGTTACTGAGAAAGAAGGTGACTCCCAGCGTGATGTCACAGTGAATGGAGAGAGACTGGAATTGGTGAGAGAGTTCAAATACTTGGGTACAGTGATAGAAAAGAGAGGAAAATGTGCAAAAGAAGTGGAAAGTAAAGTGACACAAGGAAGAAAAAAGGCTGGTGCAATGAAGGCCTTGATAAGAAACAGAGGCTTGAGTGCTGCAGCTGCACGAGGCTTACATGAGGGAGTGTTAGTGCCAGCTTTAACATATGGGTGTGAGACTATGGTGTGGCATGAAAATGAAAAGTCAGGAGTAAGAACAATGGAGATGGGACTGCTGAGGAAAGTATGTGGAGTACAGAGGGTGGATAGGATACGAAATAATGTGATTCGTGAAAGGTGTGGAGTGAGGAAGTCGGTGGACACCAGAATCGAAGAGTGTCCTGAGATGATATGGTCATGTGGAAAGAATGGCTAACAATAGAGTGGTGAAAAACGTATACCTGAGCGAATTTCAAGGAGGGAGGAGGTAAGGTAGGCCAAGGAGAAGGTGGAGAGATATGGTGGATGCGGGTTTGAGGAAGAGAGGTTTAGAAGTAGGTGAGGCTAGGGTCCTGACAAGAGATCGAGCTGGCTGGATGAATGTAGTGAGAAGTGCATAATCAGGGATTTTGGCACCCCTTGAGAGCATGGCGGCATCCAGATTTACTCAAACGGATACGTTTGTGTGAAGCTGCAGAATGTGGTGAATGTTTTTGGCATATCCTGTACAGCCAGGATTCCGGGGGCTTGAACGATGAATGAATGGAAGTGTGGCCTATTTGGATTGGGCAAGTTTGTGCTATCTGGACATTGCTACTCCTCACCCTGCCCTTTGGTGGGAGATGATGTCCGGATGATGATGATGATCTCTCTCTCTCTCTCTCTCTCTCTCTCTCTCTCTCTCTCTCTCTCTCTCTCTCTCTCTCTCTCTCTCTCTCTCTCTCTCTCTCTCTCTCTATATATATATATATATATATATATATATATATATGTATATATATATCTATATCTATCTATCTATATATCTATATATATATATATATATATATATATCTATCTATCTATCTATCTATATATATATATATATATATATATATATATATATATATATATATATATATATATATATATATCTATCATCATCATCATCATTGCCAGACCCCATGTATCCCAGACGGGGTGGCCAATGGCTTAGAGTTAATTGTTTTACAGGGAGGGGCACTAATCCTCCACCAACCCCACTTGACACGTAGGGATGCCAACAGCATCTGGTGTTCCCAGGCGGTCACCCATCCAAGTACTAACCAGACCCAACGTTGCTTAACTTCGCTGATCGGACGGTATATATATATATATATATATATATATATATATATATATTTTATAGTGGTAGAGTGTAGAGTGGACTGTAGCACCAGTTGAGCAGATATACTCCCAAGGTGGATGGAAAGCTGATGACAGGAAGAGCTGGAGCTCCCGTTTCATGAGCCCTCAGGACTAGTTCCTGACCATCTCCTTTTGCTGAACTTTTTCGTTGTTTCAGTATCACAGAAGGTAGGCCAGCATGCTCTCCATTAAAAGTTTCTCTGTCAACACCAAAGTACAATCACATTACACACTACGCTTCCTTTTCAAAATTAAACAAAGAAATAATGGCGTTCAATAACCGAGCCTCGGGGTTCCCGGAGGATGGGGGGGGGACCATCAATGCCCCCACCATCCGCCCCTTTCCCGGTAACGACTCAACGAGCTGCCTGGAACCACTGTCTGACTCACTTCTTCATTTCTGCAACATTCACGGTATTTCCTCTAACTTTCTCTGTGTTCTCTAAAGTTCACCTTCTCTTCTTAACTAAGACTCAGCAAACCCTTTTCTGTATCCTCCTACTTTCTCTATACTAATTTCAAAGCCAAATGTGGCTCTTGTGTATATGTACACATCGACCTATCTTGCTCTCATGTTCCTGAACTTGAGTCTTCTGAATTCTCAACTCTCTGGCTTTGGCTTTTCTGTCATTCTCTGACTAAATATATCTGTGCTGTTTACCTATCCCCTAATTCTACTGATTATAGAAAATTCTTCGAGTATCTTACCTGTACGATGGAACACATTCTATCCATTTCTCCTTTCTCTGAAATCTCCATTCTAGGAGATTTCAATGTTCACCATCACCTTTGGCTGTACTTCCTTTCACTGATCCAGCTGGTGAACAAGCCTACATCTTTTCCATGCTTCGTTAGTCCTGTGGGGTATTCAAACGTAGTTAATCCGGTGGGGTGTTACAACACCCCAATACAAAAATGCATGTAGTGTTACTAGCATGTAAAATATATTCATACTGCCACTTCAGCATATCTCTGCAATCACTAATGAAAAGATTGAATGCCTTATAGGTGGTGGTTATTTTACGTGACCAGAGTCCCGCTTTTAGGCAGAACAGTCCCTCTTTTTTTACTTCTGTTCTGCTTATTTATTTGCAACTAAAATGTCCCACTTTTTTAGCAAATTATCTTACTTGTCCCGGTTTTAGAAAAATACATTAGATATAAGATGACCTTCTTTTATGAAACTGTGATGAATTAGTAAAATTATGCATAATCCAAACCAAATGAAATACCGAATTGTTAATATAGAATCTGTTATACTCATGACAAATTTGGTCAGCCTTTCACCATACCATACGGTATGTTTGGAGTTTGTCTAAGACATTAATGTTTGATTAGCAGCCTCAGGGTGAGGTGCAGCACTTTATATATATATATATATATATAAATATATATATATATATATATATATATATATATATATATATATATATATATATATATATATATATATATATATATATATATATATGTTGAAAATTATGAGATTCTATGGTATACCAGATAAGTTTGTAAATATTATTAGAAGCCTGCATGAAGGTACTTTTTGTAAGGTAATGGTGGGTGGTTCTTTGAGTGATCCATTTCAAGTTAGGTCAGGAGTGATTCAATTAGGAGTTCTTTCGCCATTGTTGTTTGTTTTGGTTATGGATTATGTTGTGAAAAAGGTTGTAAGGAGAACAGGTGCAGGAATTAACTGGAAAGAAAATAAGAAGCTGATGGATTTGGACTATGCTGATGATATTGTACTGATTTGCGGAAGTATTTACGAGATGCAGAGGGTGCTTGATTGTCTGGTGGAGGAAGGAGAAAAAGTGGGATTGGTAATAAACTGTGGAAAAACTGAAATTATTAATATGAACGTGGAGAACCAAATCGATTGTGTAATTGGGAATAATGTGGTGAAGAATGTAGAAAACTTTAAATATCTGGGAACGATTGTATCATCTAATGGATCATTAAACAGTGAAATTGAGGAGGGGATTAGACAGGCTTGCCGAGCTGTTGGAATGCTGAAATCTGTTTGGAACAATAATATGCTTTCGGTACATACTAAAGTGAAAATTTACAAGTCCATGGTTAGACCAATTTTAATTTATGGGCATGAGTCATGGTACAGTACAATTGCAACAGATCAGAAAGTATTAGGATTTGAGAATAAAATACTGAGAAGGATTCTTGGGGTAAAGTGGCAAGACAGAGTTACAAATACTGAGAAGGATTCTTGGGGTAAAGTGGCAAGACAGAGTTACAAATGCAAGAGTAAGAGATATTACGAGAGTGGAACCAGTTAATGAATATGTGAGACTGTCTCGCTGGAAGTGGTTAGGGCACATATACAGAAAAGAAGGTAGTTTAATACAGAATGTGCCAGAGTTGACTTCTAGAGGAAGAAGAGGTAGAGGTAGGCAGAAGGAAACCTGGTTGAGGACAATGAAAAAAGAAGCAGGAGAGGAGTGTTGGTGCGACCTGAAGGAGATGGCAAGAGACAAATATTGGTGGAGAGAGTTCATTGAGGCCCTATGCATCCCGTGGGGTGCCACAGGAAGTGATTATATATATATATATATATATATATATATATATATATATATATATATATATATATATATATATATATATATATATATATATATTACAGCATTTCTCAACCGGGGTTCCCCGGAACCCTAAGGTTCCGCGAGAGGTCGCTAAGGGTTCTGAGAGAAATCGTGATAAATGGGCTGATGATGTGTAAATGCATTTTTGAGTCATTTTTGTGTTTAACTTCATATTCGTAATTTTACGCGTGTGGCATATTCTTGGAAAATTCTTGGGTATTACCTTAAAGTCTTAATCTGTTATATCATATAAAAGTATAATAATTATAAGGAATATACTTAGCGACGTCTTTAAGGCGTCCGTGTGAAATCGCATTTAGTGGTAAGCAAACAGGAGCTATACGTGACTGATTCGTGTATCAAGTGACTCACTCGAGCACAAGACACATGCACGGTCTCCATCAGCCCCGTATGTACTTCCTGGCGTGCTGGTACAGTCCCTCATTCACCCACGTTATTTAGTAAATGTTACCCATCATTTAGGGATTTTATATGAATTTTAACAGTTTACGTATGTTCATGATTTTCTTTTTTTTGTAGTTTATGAGAAGTTTGTGTATGTGTTTCTCTCTCTCTCTCTCTCTCTCTCTCTCTCTCTCCCCCAAAGTAATTGTTTAAATTTTATTTATCAAGTTATTATAGTAGTACTAGTAGTTATTATCTGTTTTCGTTCTGTTTATATGTGTTATAATATGATATTGGTTATTTATGTTCATTTTTTTGTGTGAATGAAAACCTCTGTATGAGGTCTCTTGAACAAGCAGTTTGATTTCAGTTATTTACTTTTATTTATTAATATTTTTTTGTGTTGTCAGTAAACTTGAGATAAAAGTAAGTTATTTTTTGCTTAAACCAGTTATCTGAAAAAATATATTATGCTTTCCTTATGAACTTTAAGTTTATACAAGAGAAAGAAAGACATTAATCATGATATATAATATTTTATGTAAGGGTTCCCTGAGACATGAAAATTATTTCAAGGGTTCCATTAGGGTAAAAAGGTTGAGAAACGCCGTCTCTCTCTCTCTCTCTCTCTACACACCCACACAGACATGTGAATGTCACGCTTTTAGCTCCAGTAAATCTGGTCACTTTATGTTTATAAATTTATAATAATAAAATACATTAAATTATAATATCAGTAAAAAAATACCAAATGGACTCATATCTCATTTGTCAGGTAAACACGCACAGGAAAGTACAATTTGTGGTTTTTAAAATCAGTATAATGATAATATGCAAAAGTAAGATAAAAAAAAAATCTATATCACAATATGATCTAAATAGTTAGTTTGATGGGGTGACTGGACACCCCGCGGGGAGGAAAAAGTGTCCCTCTCTTTCACTACAGCAGAGGCAGGACTAAACCAATCCACATGCTCCTTCCCCTCACTGGATCAGGAGATTACTGGAACGGAGAGAAATATTCGAATTACCGGCTAGGAAATAAGAGTTTTTAACAAATTTCGGATGCCAAAAAAAAACACCTGACTAACGAAGGGTTAATGACCTAGAGCATCTTGTACAGCACCCTACCAACATCCCTAACCGCCTTGGAGAGAGCTCGAACATACTTGACCTCTCCTTTACAACTTATCCTTCTGCTTACATTGTTAATCCTTCCTTTCCGTTGGGCTCCTCCGATTACAACCTTATTACCTTAACCTGTCCTATTGCTCCAGTACGGCCTGTGGACCCTCCAAAGAAACGCGGACTATGGCACTTTGGAGCTGCAGATTGGGAGGCCCTCAGGCAGTACTTATCTGATATTCCTTGGAATGATTATTGCTTCCATGGCCGTGAGCCATCTGAGTGTGACTTGCACATTATGGAGGTTATTCTCTCGGGCCTGGAAGCATACATTCCCTTCTCATATCCTTTGGCTAATGCAAAAAAAGCCTTGGTTTAATCACATTTGTTCTAATGCGGTCCACAATAAGAACAGGGCCTATAAAATGTAGCAGAGCCAACCCACCCCTGAATCACATCTTTTTTATGTTTCTGCCCGGAATCATGCTAAGTCTGTTCTTCGTCCTGTTAAAAATAATTTCATCTGCACTAAATGCACTCAACTCTCCAACTCGAATTCTTCCCGCTCCTTCTGGTACCTTGCCAAAAACCTTTCTAACAACTTTACCTCATCATCTTTCCCTTCTCTTTTCTACTCTGATGGTTCTATAGCTATTTCTTCTACTGATCAAGCAGATCTCTTCGTTCAGACTTTCTCCTCCAATTCCACCTTAGACGATTCTGGTGCTGTTCCTCCATCACTTCCCTCCTCTGACTTCCTCAAGGCTGACATAAAATTTCTTTAGCTGATGAATTTTCTTTCTTTTTTTTTTTTTATGTGAGGAAGAAGGAACCAAAGGCCATGAGCCAGCAGTAACAGTTCCCTCCAAGAGAAAAACAAAATACAATATAGAGCCTCAATACACAAGCCTCAATACTAACAAGGCATATGGGCCTGATGGAGTCCCTCCTGTTGTCCTCAAAAACTGTGCTTCTGTGCTTACACCCTGCCTAGGTAAACTCTTTCACCTTTGTCTATCAACTTGTACCTTTCCTTCTTGCTGGAAGTTTGCTTTCATTCAGCCAGTCCCAAAGAAGGGTGACCTTTCCCAGCCCTTTAATTATCGTCCAATTGCTGTAGCATCCTGTGTCTCAAAAGTTTTCGAGTCTATTCTTAACAGAACAATTTTAAAGCATCTTTCCTATCACAACCTTCTTTCTGGTCGTCAGTATGGTTTCCATCAGAGGCGCTCCACTGGCGATCATCTCACCTACCTTTCAGACTCCTTATCATCCTCCTTTCGGGACTCTGGCGAAAGCTTTACCATTGCACTTGACATCTCAAAGGCTTTCGATCGAGTCTGGCATAAATCTTTAATTTCCAAACTGTCCTCTTACGGTTTCTGTCCTTCTATCTGTACGTTCATGTATAGCTTCCTTTCTGGTCGTTCTGTAGCCACTGTTGTAGATAGCCATCGTTCTTTCCTTAGATGTATCAACAGTGGTGTTCCTCAAGGTTCTGTCCTATCACCAACTCTCTTTGTTTTATTCATCAATGGCCTTCTAAGCTGTACATCTAACTCTATGTACTGAAACGCTGATGATTCCACCCTTCACCTTTCCATTCGGTTCCCACAACACCCATCTCAGCAGTTATTTCAACAAACAAGGGATGAGGCTATGGCACACCTAATGTCTGACTTGGCTCGTATCTCTGACTGGGGTAAAAATTATCTTGTTGCTTTTAGTGCATCAAAGACTCAGTTTATACACCTATCAACCCGGCAGAATCTTCCACGGGACTATGCAGCTCAATCCTGCATCATCCTTGAATATGCTAGGGGTTTCATTCACTCGGGCCTTTCCTTGGAAGGATCATATTACATCCCTTGTAAAATCTGCTTCCAAGAGATTAGGTGTGCAAAGTCGACTCCATACCTTCTTTACCCCTGCATAGTTGTTGATTTTATACACGGGTTTTATTCACCCCCGTGTAGAGTACAACTCTCATGTGTGGGGAGGCTCCCCCATGCAGCTCTTCTCAATAGGACGGAGTCAAAGGCTTTACATCTCATTAACTCTTCCTACTGGCTCCCTTCAACCTCTGTCTCTTCACCTCACTGTTGCACCTTTATCTCTTTTCTATTGCTACTTCAATGGTCACTGCTCCTCTGAACTGTCTGCTTGCATCTCTCCACCTCTATGACGGGCATGTAGCACCCATCTAGCAACAAACTCTATTCCATCCAGCTCTCCAGTGAAAGAGTTAACCATTACTCCCAGTCCTTTATTTATGAAACAGGTCAGCTCTGGAATTGTCTCCCTCTGTCTGTATTTCCTACTTCCTTTGATCTCCAGTCTTTCAAATGCAGTATGTCCAGGCATCTCGAAATGAACGGATCCTGAATTTGGCTCTCTTTTTTTTTTTTTTTCTTTGAAGGCACGGTTTGCTGGCTCATGGCCTTTGGTTCCTTCACTCACTGAAATGCTTTATGGACTCTACATTGAGTGACAAGAGAAATGATTTCCTGGGAACCGGAAACCATTTACTACGTTGGGTAGTAACCATATAACCGGGGTTTTTGGCCGGGTTAAGTGTCCCCCAGATTCCCCTATCAGAATTCACGTAATCATGGCAAATGTTTTGGAAAGCCTATGATGGCCCAATACCTTCCAAGGGTCCCAACCAAATGGGCAGATTCGCATGGCCAAGTGGAATGTGAGAGGCGTGAATGAGGAGAGCAAAAGGGTGGAAGTGGTGAATGTGTTAAAGAGTGCGAGATATGCCATGATGGCATTGTATGAAACAAAGATGAAAAGGTGTGAAGAAGAAGAGCGGGTGTGTAATGTGGAAGACTAGGCATGAATGGGTGAGGAAGACGCAAGGAAGGAGTTGCTTTGTTGATGAATGAAGTGTGGCAGAGTGGAATGAGAGATTACAAATGTGCAGCTCTAGATGCATGTATGTCAAGTTCAAGTTTGAGAAGGTGAAAGTGGCTGTGATCATAGCATATGCACCATGTGATGACACGTGTGAGGGAGAGAAAGACAGAGTTTGGGATGAGCTGGATGAAGCAGTGGGAGAAATGCCCAGGAGCTTTACCCCTCCGCGTCCCGGCAGATTTTTCACCAGTGACCTCCCACAATCCCGGCAGATGTTTTTTTTTTTTTTTTTTTTTTTTTTTGCTAAAACCTCCGCTTTTTATGAGAAACATCGAAAATTAAGAGAGAAAGTGCTCACCTGAGCTTAGAAATGCCTGGTACAGGTGGCTTTCTATGGGAGGGGTAACAATTCCAAACCACTTAGAATAGATACTGTAGATATTTATTTATTTGGTAAGGAATTATATGTAGTACAAGCATATATGTGGAGAGGATGGAGGGTGAAAGACTGATGACGAGAGTGTATGTGAGTGAGGTGGAGGGGGGAAGATGGAAGGGGAGGCCGAGGATGAGATGGAGGGATGGGGTGGAGAGGTGTATGAGAGAGGGGGGTGTGAGTTGGGAGCAGGGCAGTGAAATAGCGGGGGACAGGGTGACTTGGAGGCAATTTGTTTGTGGCCACCCCAAACGGGATTGAGGTGACTGGCAATAGATAGATAGATAGACAGACAAGAGTATATTGGTTTTCACACAGTAATATAGGCAATTTAACATCAACGTACCGCACCTTTCTTGGTGATGTTACCTTCTCATCACTTCTGCACGTTTTTTCCTCTAACGCCATGTAAACTTTGTCCTCCACATTGTCATTGATTGGGGAATCACTCTCGCCTTGAGTTTCGTACCATGGCACGGCATGTCTTTAATGGCCAGGTCACTGGTAAGAGGTGAATTGCTAAGACAATGGCATGCAGGGGGGGGGAGGTCACGCTAGGTGAGGCATTGTCCCTGCCTGGCCTCGAGTAGAGGAAGGTGTCCGGCGTATATGTACCGAAAATCATGCACAAAATTTGAAAAATGTGCAAATGACCTACTTGCAATTGCAGCGCATTTATAAATGTCAACGGGAGTCACAGTGACAAAATGTTCGGGTGCATATGTACGTCAACGGGATGCGGCGGGTTAAAGTGATTGTAATGGGCGATAAGAATGGAAAAGTAGGTACTGTGCCTGAGGAAAACATAATGTGTTGTAACTGAGTACCCAGAGAAAATGATAATGGAAATCGACTGAAAAAGTATGTCAGGGAAGGAGGTTGTGCATTTGTAAGTTGTATTTCAAACACAAACTTGCACATAAATGAACGTGGTATAGGGGGAACGGGGATCATGTAGAAAGGAGCCTGATTCATTACATGCTCGTAGACAGGTCGATGCTTGGAATGGTTGTTCATATGAGAGCCACCAGAGGACGATGAGGTCGTCTGTCAAATTATATGACTGTGGTATGCAAGATCAAGCTGAGAAGAGAGAGGTGGACCAGGAGAGAGAGGAGCAGTCAGAGAGAAAGACTGAAAGTCGAGAAGCTGAGATGAATACAAGACCAAAGTAGGGGAGGAGTTAGTATCAGTGAATTGCAATGAAATGGATCTGGACAGCCTGTGGAATGCAAATAGGGATTGCTTAGTTAGGAATGTTAAAGCGGTGTGTGATGTGGCAAGAGCAACAACAAAGAAGAAATATACGGCATGGGAGGAAGAGGTTAAGCAGCTGAAGAATTGGAAAGCAGTTGTGGTTGATGAGGTGTAGGCAGAAAAGATTAAGTGTAATGGAGAGAGTGGAGTGAAGTGCTTGTTGGAGATATGTAAGAAGGCATGGGTTAGTGAAACTGTGCCACCAGAGTGGAAAAATGCTGTGATTGTAACCCTGTACTAAAATAAAGGCAAGCGAAGTGAGTGCAAGAATTATCGTGGCATAAGTTTATTGAGTGTGATAGGGAAGTTATATGGAAGAATTATTATAGAGAAAGTAAGAGACATAGAAGTTCTAGTGAGTAATGAACAGGGTGGCTTTAGAAGAGAAAGGGGATGTGTGGATCAAATAATCGCAGTAAGGCATAGTGGAGAAGGCTTGTGAGAAGGACTGTAAGGTGTTTATGGCATCCATGGATCTGGAAAAATCATACGACAAAGTAGGCAGAGATGGATCGTGGAAGGTGTCGAGCATGCACGGTGTAGATGGTTAGCTACTAGGTGCTGTTAGGAGTTTTTATGATGGTAGTGAAGCATGTGTGGGGGTAAATGGACATCTAAGTGAATGGTTCACGAGTGGTGTGGGCGTGTGACAAGGTTGTGTGATGTCCCCATGGTTGTTCAATACATATATATGGATGGGGTGATGAAAGAAGTAAAAAAAAAAAAAACGTGTAATGGAGAGGGGGATGGCGTGGTAATGAATGGTGATGGATGGAATATCTCAAATTTGTGGTATGCTGATGATGCAGTACGGTACTACTTGCAAATACCGGGCAAGAACTTGGTAGACTAGTGCAGAGTTTTGCTGATGTCTGTGAGCCTCGTGCCTCGAGAGTAAATGCAGAAAAGAGTAAAGTGATGGTTACTGAGAAAGTGACTCCCAGTATGATGTTACAGTGAATGGAGAGGGACTGGAATTGGCGAGAGAGTTCAAATACCTGGGTACAGTGATAGAAAGAAGAGGAACATGTGGAAAAGAAATGGAAAGTAGAGTGACACAGGGCAGGATGGTATCTGGTGCAAAAAAGGCCTTGATAATAAACAGAGACTTGAATGTTGCAGCAGCACGAGGCTTATATGAAGGAGTGTTAGTGCCATCTTTAACATATGGATGTGAGACTATGATATGGAATGAAACTTAAGTCAGGAGTGAGAACAGAGGAGATTGGACTGCTGAGGAACGTATGTGAGTGCAGAGTGGATAGAATATGAAATAACTTGATTCGTGAAAGATGTGGAGTGAAGAAGTCTGTAGACACCTGAATCGAAGAGAGTGTACTGAGATATTATGGTCATGTGGTGAAAATGGATAAGAGTAGAGTGGTGAAAAGGGTACAGTATATCTGAGCTAATCTGAAGGAGGGAGAAGACGAGGTAGGCCAAGGAGCAGGTGAAGGGATATGGTGGATAAGTGTGTGAGGAAGAGAGGTTTGGAAGTCGAGGAGGCTAGGGGAATGACAAGAGATCGAGCTGGCTGGATGAATATTGTGAGAAGACGCTTTTGATCAGGAATATGGCACCCTTTTTTAACGTGACAGCGTCCGGATTGACTCTATCAGATACGTTTATGTGAAGCTACAGAACGTGGTGAATGTTTTTGGAGTATCAAGTACAACCAGGATGCCGGGGGCTTGAATGGTGAGTGAATGGAAGCGTGGCACATTGGACTGAGCAAATCTGGGGCTGTCTGGACGTTGCTACTCATCATCCTGCCCTAGGGTTGGAACAAAGGTCCGGACGATGATGACGATGATGAGGATAATATCTGTATCTACTGTATATATATATATATATATATATATATATATATATATATATATATATATATATATATATTTTTTATCTAACTAGCCTACCCCCTTTCTGTACATATATGTATACCGTATAATTATATATATATATATATATATATATATATATATATGGTGCACCAGGCCGCATGATAAAAATAATTTTTTCATTAGTTATTTTGAGCAGCTTGTCAACTGATCCTTCTTCATGTGAAAATTATCTGATGGAAGTTTCAATCCATTCCCAATAGGTTTAGGGGGCACGCAACTCTTATGAGGTTCTTAAAAAATGTGTGCCAAATAACTTGACAAATGTCATACATCTCCACAGCAACGAAAAACCATATATGTGTCCATATGTATATTTGCACAAATATTTCATACATGTGTACTTTAGTACATATCTTCAATTCTACATAACTCCTCAGAATCATATTCTACCCTACAGGCCAACTCTAGCAAGTCCCCCTTATCAGTTGTTTTTGGGTATAGTCGGCGGTGCTCTTGACAACCTGAAGCATGCATTGCATCTGATCCTCCTTTCTCGTCCATCCTGTGCTCGTGAATTCTGTGAACGTGGAAATGCCATGCTCAGCAGTATCATCGATTATCATGAGGCAATCCACGCGTGTCCTTCCAGCCATGTAGGAATCCGATTCTGGTCATTGCTCTGGATCGTCCAATAGGAAATAGCGCCAATTTTCAGTATGTTAAATATTTTCTTTGTGTTAGTGGTGAACAGTTCTGGAAGGGTTTTTCCAGCTGCATCTGCAGGAGCAACATGGTATCAAGGTCTATCTTGACAGCACTGTTCCCATATTTGCAACCATCTCAAAAGAAATACCTTTGCCAAAAGCTGACAAGCGAACTGCCATTTCTGACAGGTACCATAGGTGTTTTCCAAACGCTTTAATGGCTGCGTCTCCGATGATGGCCTTCTGTTGAAACAGAAGTTTCTGCAATAAGAAGATGTTCATACTTCGATCAGCAGAAGGTTTGTCAGCAGCAAACCAAGCTCGAACGTATTGTTGGATGACAAACACATGTCACCAATACTGTTCCGAAAAGTGTCCATCTGTTTTTGTTTTCAATTCGTGGATTGGCGATGGTCTCTCGCTTCAGTAAACTGGTGTCTGAATAGCCCCAGCTTTAAAGTATCAATGGCCTTCGCCATCCATCTGGCTAAATGGATTGCTTCTGGAGCCTGGAATGAAACAGCGGGGCATCCATTAGACACTTCTTCCCCAAACACCACTGTTAAATCATGTGGTTCCTCGTATTTATCTCGAAGGTGCTGGATGCAGAGTAGTTGCTGAACGAATGTTACGACGTCGTCTCGCCATGGTTCAACCGTCAGCTTCATTCTTTCATCTTCCAGGACAGTTTGGAACTCATTCTGACAAGCCTTTGACTAAAGCTCCCTAAACTTAAAGAAGAAAGAAATGTTTGGACTTCCTTGTTTTTCTACAGCCAAGCAACTGACTCTCTTCTTCTTCATATCTGCAACATTCGTGGCCTTTCCTCTAACTTTCACTCTGTTGAGCACCACCTCTCCATCTCTAAACCTCACCTTCTTTTTCTAACTAACACTTAGCTGTCTGAGGCAACTGATAGCAGACCCTTTTCTGTATCCTCCTACTTTCTCTATTCTCTTTTCAAAGCCAAAGGTGGATGTTGTGTATATATACACAACGACTTATCTTGCTCTCGTGTTCCTGAACTCGATTCTTCTGAATTCTCTACACTCTGGCTTCGGCTTTCCTGTCATTCTCTGACTAAATATATCTGCACTGTTTACATACCTCCTAATGCTACTGACTATCAAAAATTCTTTGACTATCTAACTTCTACGATAGAACACATTCTATCCATTTCTCCTTTCTCTGAAATCTCCATTCTAGGAGATTTCAATGTTCACCACCTCCTTTGGCTCTCCTTTCCTTTCACTGATCCATCTGGTGAACAAGCCTACACCTTTTCTATCCTTAATGACCTAGAGCAGCTTGTACAGAATCCTAGCCATATCCCTGACCGCCTTGGAGAGAGCTCCAAAATACTTGACCTCCTCCTTACAGCTAATCCTTCTGCTTACACTGATAATCTTTTCTCTCCGTTGGGCTCCTCCGACCACAACCTTATCACCTTAACCTGTCCTATCGCTCCGGTACGGCCTGTTGACCCTCCAAAGAGACTTCGTCTGTGGCACTTTGGAGCTGTGGATTGGGAGGCCCTCAGGTTGTACTTCTCTGATTTTCCGTGGAATGATTATTGCTTCCAAGGCCATGAGCCATCTGAGTGTGCCTTGCCCATTACGGAGGTTATTCTCTCGGGCATGGAAGCATACATTCCTTTCTCATATCCTTTGACTAATGCAAGAAAGCCTTGGTTTAATCACGCATGTTCTAATGCTGTCCGCAACAAGGAGAGGGACTATAAAATGTACCGAAGCCAACCCACCCCTGAGTCACATCTCTTATATGTTTCTGCCCAGAATCGTGCTAAGTCTGTTCTTCACTCTGCTAACAATAATTTCATCCGTACTAAATGCTCTCAAATCTCCAACTTGAATTCTTCCCCACTTCTTCTGGTACCTTGCCAAAAACCTTTCTAACAACTTTATCTCATCATCCTTCCCTCCTCCTTTCTATTCTGATGGCTCTGTAGCTATTTCTTCTACTGATAAAGTGTCATAAATGACTTTGTGTCATAAAAGACTGTGTAGGTTCCTTTGTGGTTGAGTTATATATATATATTTTAGATTTATGGACGAGCGGTTTTTATATCTTGGAGTAGCTTCCCATTTGTCATGTAGTGACAGGAGAGGTAAAGAATAGTATGGGACTATTTTTATTTGTCTTGGAAATATTAACAAGTCTCTCACTCACGAGTGAGTTGAGCAGAGTCCCTGTCTCCCTGTCTCTCTCTCAAAGTTGCTAAGCCCTTCTCCCCATTACCTGCCTGTTCTAAGGCTTGTCTCCTTCTCCTCCTGCCTGTTCTGTCGCTAACCTCCGTCTGAGCTCTCTTTCCTAAATTCTGGTGTAGCAGGGGTGTGTCACGTGTGTTCCTCGTGGATGGAAAGTTCTAGCAGCCTGTGTGTGAGTATGTGTGTATGTGTGTATATGGTCACTAGGCACTGTCGTGTGCCTATCAAGCATTCCTTGCGTTAAGAGTGTGTAAGCATGTTTAGCATTGCTCGATTCTCGCAGACACAATACCTTCTCATCATCTGACTCCCTGCTTCTATCTGTCTCTCTATCTATCTATTTATCTATCTATTTATTATGATTTGCAATTATAATATGGAGTCCTACCACACTGCTCGGCCGCGCAAAAATGGCGTACCATCGACAGTTAATAGTCCTAACATATTAATATATATTATATACACATTATAATGAATTTATAAGCTAATTAAGTGAAATACATAATATTGTAAAAGTAACATAATTGTATGAATATTGTATACATATAATATAGTAAACAGTGATTATTCAGTAATATTAAATTTTAAACATGTTGTATACATATTTGAATAAATGCAATGGTTGTTGTATAACACTTTGTAAGACGTGCATGTACAACAGACGTACGCATATAAATGTGCAATGGTAATACTGCTAGGTTATACATTACATATTAGAGTTATCACTTTAGTAATGTCTAATATTTCACCTAACTTGTATGATGATACTGGTAATACAGAATTGTGCTATAGTTGTATGACTTATATTGTGTTAATGCATAATTGTGTTGGCCTTATATAAGTGTCTTGGCCTTATAATTGTAGTTAAAGTTACATAAAAGTTACATCTTGTTAATGCAACTGTTAATTGGCAAAGTGTAACATAATGCAATCGTTTGTCGTTACATAATTGTTACATATCGTTTGTAGTTACATAATTGTAGTTAAAGTTACATAAAAGTTACATCTTGTTAATGCAACTGTCACAGAAATGGTACATATTGTTTGTAGTATTGTTTGTAGTTACATAATTGTAGTTAAAGTTACATAAAAGTTACATCTTGTTAATGCAACTGTCACATAAATTGGTACATATTGTTTGTAGTTACATAATTGTAGCAAGTGTAACATAATGTAATCGTTTGTCGTTACATAATTATAATATGGAGTTATATAATTGTAATAATTGCAGTCCTAACATATGCTGCGGTCGATGATAGTGATGATGTGTCATGCCACTTGTTTGTGGAGACAACAATTTGCTTTTTTGTTTGTAGTTTATGTGGTATTTTGACATATGTAGTAACACTTACACTTATTTTCATTTGTTTGTTATGTGATCTTACTCTATTTCTCTTTTTTCTTTCTTACTTTTTCTTTCTTTCTTTCTTTCTTTTTTTTTTTTTTTTTTTTGTATGTATTGATTTTCCATAGTTTGTTTTTCTTCGCTTGTGTACGCTTTTTCCATGTTGTTCATGGTTGCATAATTACTGGCTAATTTCCTTGGGATACTTTTTTAAAGTTTAGTGTATATTGCACAGGTATTACTGAAAATGATATTATATAGTCCCATATTTTGTTATTTTATAAATATATATATATATATATATATATATATATATATATATATATATATATATATATATATATATATATATATATATATACACTATATACAGTATTAACTATACACACTGACTTGTTGTTCACCTGTACCTATCGTGAGTAATATGTGTGTCAGCACTGTGTGGAAATCATTGTCTTCTCGATTGTGTTGAAGGTGTTCACTCTTGCTAACGTCATTTGTGTTGGCCATTTTTTTTTTCTATTTTACCTTGTAACTTAATTTAGATTTTTCCACTAGGTAGCTTTAATTAATAAATGTTTAATGCAGTTCTTTTAATTGCTCACTGAGTAACTGTGATGGTATATTTTCTTTATTACTTTGTAGATGTAATAATGTGTAGTTGTATGTATGAAACACGTATTTTATGTAGGTATAAATGGTAACACTCGTTGGTAGTAAATAAATGTTATAATAAATGAATGAATATATACAGTGTAGAATATTTATTGTTGGTGATTATTTAGTGTTTGAGTTATGCAGATAACTGAAGTAAGTATGTGTATTTAAGCTGTAACTATACAGCACGTTTTATATGTTTGTGCAGAAGCTTATTGTCTATCACTGTGTATTGTATAAATGAAGTAACTATGTAACTCACTAATTTTTACCGTGGTGGGAATGGTGTGAGTGGTGTTGCACGTGGTGATAGCGTTGTTCTTCACGGGTTGATTGGCGTGTTGTGGGGTGTCAGACACACGGCTTGGCGTCGTCTCAGCACATGTATGGTGACGTCAACTTTCCCACACTGGTAGCTGTGGTGAGTGAATGAGTAGCGATGAGTAACTTGAGTAAAGACGGGTGAGTAAGACGAGTTGTGAATATGGACTTGGTGTTTTGCTGCGTGTCTTGACCTCTAGGTCAGCATAGGCAGGAGGGAGTGGTGGTGGCTTGTGTGCTTGTTCCTTCGGTGTTTCCTCTTCTTTACTTGCTTTGTTTTATATTCTTCTTGTTGCTGCTTGAAGTTACGTGAAGATTATAGAATTGTTTCGTAGACTTGTAGACTATTTGCATTGTAGGCTGTATTTTGTAGGGATTCACTGTAGACTGAAGCTAATCTTGTAGAGTCTCGCCTGCTTTTGTAGAAATTTGCTTTTAATTGGGAGACGATGTCCGTAGATTCGCTGGTTCGTCGTAGAAATTGCAAGATTGTATCAATGTTTTGTTAAACTACTTGCAAGGCGTCCTGTGACCTCTTCACCTCCGCATCAGCATGATGATCGGGGAGACGGAGGGGGCTGGTTGGAGAGAAGTGTCAGGAGCTGGTTGTAAGTTGTTGGTTGTGAGAGGTATTATTTTTGTTTTCAATCTTGATATTTTGTAGGAATTCAATGTTGATTCGTAGACAAGGTTCGTATATGTTCGCTGCCACCAAATGTCATAAATGACTTTGTGTCATAAAAGACTGTGTAGGTTCCTTTGTGGTTGAGTTATATATATATATTTTAGATTTATGGACGAGCGGGTTTTATATCTTGGAGTAGCTTCCCATTTGTCATGTAGTGACAGGAGAGGTAAAGAATAGTATGGGACTATTTTTATTTGTCTTGGAAATATTAACAAGTCTCTCACTCACGAGTGAGTTGAGCAGAGTCCCTGTCTCCCTGTCTCTCTCTCAAAGTTGCTAAGCCCTTCTCCCCATTACCTGCCTGTTCTAAGGCTTGTCTCCTTCTCCTCCTGCCTGTTCTGTCGCTAACCTCCGTCTGAGCTCTCTTTCCTAAATTCTGGTGTAGCAGGAGTTTGTCACGTGTGTTCCTCGTGGATGGTAAGTTCTAGCAGCCTGTGTGTGAGTATGTGTGTATGTGTGTATATGGTCACTAGGCACTGTCGTGTGCCTATCAAGCATTCCTTGCATTAAGAGTGTGTATGCATGTTTAGCATTGCTCGATTCTCGCAGACACAATACCTTCTCATCATCTGACTCCCTGCTTCTATCTGTCTCTCTATCAATCTATATATCTATCTATTTATTATGATTTGCAATTATAATATGGAGTCCTACCACAAAAGCAGATCTCTTCGCTCAGACTTTCTCCTCCAGTTCCACCTTAGACGATACCGGTGCTGTTCCTCCATCACTTCCCCCATCTGACTTCCTCATGGCTGACATTAAAATTTCTTCAGCTGATGTATTTTCTGCCATCACAGGCCTCAATACTAACAAGGCATATGGGCTTCATGGAGTCCCTCCTGTTGTTCTCCAGGACTGTGCTTCTGTGCTTACACCCTGCCTAGGCAAACTCTTTCGCCTTTGTCGATCAACTTGTACCTTTCCTTCTTGCTGGAAGTTTGCTCTCATTCAGCCAGTCCCAAAGAAGGGTGACCATTCCCAACCCTCTAACTATCGTCCAATTGTTGTAACATCCTGTATCTCAAAAGTTTTTGAGTCAGTTCTTAATGAAAAAAATTTAAGACATCTTTCCTATCACAACCTTCTATCTGATCGTCAGTATGGGTCCGTCACGGATGCTCCACTGGCGATATTCTCACCTACCTTTCAGATTCCTGGTCATCCTTTTTTTGGGACTTTGGCGGAAGTTTTGCCATTGCACTTGACATCTCAAAGGCTTTCGATCGAGTCTGGCATAATTTTTTAATTTTCATACTCATTTCTTACGGTTTCTATCCCTCTATCTGTGCCTTCATCTCTAGCTTCCTTTCTGGTCGTTCTATAGCCGCTGTTGTAGACGTCCATCCTTCTTCTCGTAGACCTATTAATAGTGGCGTTTCTCAGGGCTCTAGCCTATCACCAACTCTCTTTGTTTTATTCATCAATGTCCTGCTAACTCTATCCAATCATACGCTGATGACTCCACCCTTCACCTTTCCATTCGGTTCCTGCAACATCCATCTCAGCGGTTACCTCAGTAAACAAGGGATAAGGCTATGGCACACCTAATGTCTGACTTGGCTCGTATCTCTGACTGGGGTAAAAATAATCTGTTTGTTTTTAATGCATCAAAGACTCAGTTGTACACTTATCAACCTGACAAAATCTTCCACAGGTATACCCACTAATGTTTAATAATATTCTGCTTAATCCTGCACCATTCTTGAACATGGTTGGAGTTTCATTTACTCGGGACTTATCTTGGAAAGATCATATTACATCTCTTGTATAATGTGCTTCCAAGAGATTAGTTGTGCTAAGCCAACTCCATTCTTTCTTTACCCCTGCACAATTGTTGACTCTATACAGGAGTTTTATCCACCCCTGTGTGGAGTACAACTCTCATGTGTGGGGAGGCTCCTCACATACAGCCCTTCTCAATAGGGTGTAGTCAAAGGCTTTTTGTCTCATTAACTCTCCTCCTCTTACTGACTCCCTTCAACGTCTGTCTCTTTGCCGCACTGTTGGATCTTTATCTCTTTTCTGTCGTTACTTCAATGGTCACTGCTCCTCTGAATTGTCTGCATGCATTCCTCCACCTCTACGACGGGTGCGTAACACCCGTCTAGCAGCAAACTCTCATCCCTTTTCTGTCCAACTTTCTAATGCAAGAGTTAACCGTTACTCCCAGTCCTTCATTTATGCAACGGGTCAACTCTGGAACTGTCTCCCTCCTTCTGTATTTCCTGCTTCCTGTGATCTCCAGTCTTTCAAACGCAGTGTGTCCAGGCATCTCGAAATGATCGGATCTTGAACTTGGCTCTCTCTTGTATTTTGTTTTTCTCTTGGAGGGAACAATTTTGTGGACCCACGGCCTTTGGTTCCTTTTTCCTCACAAAAAAAAAAAAAAATTGAGGACTGCCCCCAGCACAATTTCAAAAATGTGTTGTCTACAAGCCAGATGTTGAAGATTCCTTTGTAGGATCTGTTCAATCGAATGGCACACTCCGGCTTTCCTCCCACAATTCACTTCTGCTGTATCAAAGCACAGGGACATATACGATCCTCGATGTTCCATTCTTTTAGGACTGCTCCGATAACCACTACCATCGGTTTTGCTTTCCCATCATCGAGTTTGGGGACTGTCAAAAGTTTTGTTACTGCTTTATTAGAGACCAAAATCGGTAAACGATCAACGACATCTAGACCGGTCAAGTCAGACATGTGTTTACCGTCCCAGTAAAGAGTGAGAGGAACAGTGGGACAAAACTTTAGCCCCAGTTCTGCAGTCAAAGTTGTATGATGAGCATTCCATTCCCTTCTGATAGTGCTTGGGCTGATAGCCAGCTTATTCACATCGTGGCCAAGATGCGATGCAAAAGGTATAAGTATTAGAGCTGCTCTCCGTTCACTGACTTGAGTCTTGACGAAAGCCGAAGCCACCTGCACACTGACAACCGCAATATGTTGGGGCCTTTTGGCAGATGGTCCTGGTTCTTGAAGAGGTGATGGCACGAATGAATCTTCACTGGCTCGGGACTGCTAGAGCAAGACGAAGGTTCAAGCTCCACCTTTGCAGCTTGCAGCTCTTCTGTGGACAACGTCTTCCTTTTTTTTTTTTTTTTTGTGTGTGCTGAACCTGTTGTTTTTCCTTTGCTCTTTCCCACTTCTACAAGTTTTTATCAACTATTGTCATGATTCCTGGTCAGGTAGGTTGGCGATGAGCAATGAGAAAATCCCAATCCTCTTTAATCTTCTTCAGGCTGAGTGTGTCAAGGTGGGAGATATCAAAATGCTGACGTAGATGTTTTTGGAACCGATTCCCTCCTTCTAGTGCTTTTCCAGAACTTCTTGTTTTGCTTTTCTTCAACTGTGTGTGCTAAGCATGGCAATAATTAATTACTGGAATCTTGGCTTAATCCCTGATTGTTGCCTCTTGTTTTGCTGGGAAAGTCACATAAGCCTCCAAGGATGCTTCCTCTTCATGATGATGGTACAGGAATCGTAAGACCTCTCCATAACTAGGCAGCTTCATTCCGGAAAATTCAGCCAAAGGCTGACCAACCAGTCATATTTCAGAACCAGATCTATTTATAGCCATCGGATTCAATCTATATATGTTGAGATAAGAGAAGTGTGAATGATGTATGCAAGTACACCGTAAATATAGTTATATTAAATGAACAATCAAGAGCACTTTCCAGGGTATTTTGGGGAATGAATGGTCAAAAATGGTTTTTGGTTGTAAAGTTATGGACACTTTACATTAATTCCGTGACCTGTAAACATTACTCAATAGGACGTGAACATTACGCACTGGAGATTTCCCATCAAGCGGATGTAAATGACTGGTTAGTCGAAGATGTGTGCTTAATTTTTAATAGGACGCACCCTCCCACTCTTTCTCTCTCTCTCTCTCCCCCCCCCTGTGGCGGGGGGGACACAATCTGGCCGCACTATGGAGTGGTACTACTACTCTGCGGCCAGGTTGTGTTAGGAAGAATACTGCCACCGCACTCCCTGCGTGTCGTAAAAGGCGACTAAAAGGGGCGGGATGAGGGGACTAGGGACCCCCTCCTCTATTTTTTAGTTCCTAAAAAGAGGCAGGCCAGAGAAAGGGATGGGGGATTGAGTTATCCCCGTACCCTGAAGATTGGGTCTATGAATGTGCGTGGATGTAGTATGATTGAGGCTAAAAGAGAGGAGATTGGGAGAATGTTTGTGAGAAGAAAGTTGGATGTGTTAGCTTTGAGAGAAACGAAGATGAAAGGGAAGGGTGAGTCTATGTTTGGAAGTGTGACTGGAAGATTGTCTGGTGTTGATAAAGGAAGGGCAAGAGAAGGTGTGGTCTTGTTAGTGAGTCCAGAAGTACAGCAGTGTGTGATTGAATGGAAGGAGGTGTCATCGAGACTGATATGGGTGAAAGCGAAATTTGAACGGGAGTTGTGGGTGTCTGTGAGTGCATATGGACCTGGTAGTGAAAGGGATGAAGAAGAGAGGGAGTCTTTCTGGAATAATGTTGATGAGTGTCTGCAGAGTTTTGGAGGGAATGTGAATGTGGTAGTGATGGGAGATCTGAATGCTAGAGTGGGAAATGTAGCAGTTGATGACGTAGTTGGTATGCATGGTGTGCCTGGAAGAAATGAAAATGGGGAACGAATGATAGGGATGTGTGTTGAGCGAGAGATGGTGATTGGAAATACGCTGTTTGAGAAGAAAGATATTTATAAGTATACATGGGTGAGACAGGAGGGTGGAAGGGTTGTTGATAGAGCTCTGATGGACTATGTGGCTGTGTCTAGGAATGTAATAGGAAGATTGTTGGATGTGAGAGTTCTGAGAGGGGAGGGTGGAGGTATGTCTGACCATTACCTGGTGGAGGGAAAGTTAAGAGTAGGTATGAGATGGGTGAGAGCTAGGAGGGTTAAGTGTGGCAGGGAGGTTTTGAATGTGAATGAGTTGGATAAAAGAGAGAAAATGATAGAGTATCAGGAGTAATTGAAAAATGAGTGGAACGCAGTGAAAGATCAGGAAAATGGCAGCGTGGAAGAGGAATGGCAGTTGTTTAAGAGTGCTGTGGTGGGGCATGCAGAAGAGGTGTGTGGTGTTAGACGTGTGGGTGGTGGTGTAAGAAAAGGAAGTGAATGGTGGTGCGAGGAAGTAAGTTTGGCTGTGGCAGAGAAGAGACGTACATATGAAGTGTGGCTGCAGAGGAAGGTTGAGGTGTCATATGAGAGGTATAAGGAAAGGAGGAATAGGGCGAGAAGAGCCATGCGTGATGCAAAAGTGGCAGCAGATGAGAGGTGGAGTAGGTGGCTGACTGAGAATTTTCAACAGAATAAGATAATGTTTTGGAAGGAGGTGAAAAGGGTGCAAAAGGGAGAGTTGGGGAAGGAAGAGCGAGTAAAAACAGAGGATGGAAGGATGTTAATTGAGATGGATGCAGTAAGGAAGAGATGGGCAGAGTATTTTGAAAGATTGTTAAATGTAGAGGAGGAAAGGGTGGCTGAGATTGTGGCAGATGGAAGGGTGCAAGGAATAAATGTGTTGGGAGAGTTGAATGATTCTTTGATCACGAAGGAGGAAGTGGAGAATGCAGTAAAGGAGATGAAAACAGGGAAAGCTGCAGGTATGGATGAGTGCGCTGTTGAATGCCTGAAACGTGGTGGAGTGACTATTGTTGACTGGTTAGTAAGATTGTTGCATGTGTGCTTTGTGAAAGGTATTGTGCCAATTGACTGGGCAAGTGCTTGTGTGGTCCCGTTGTATAAAGGCAAGGGTGATAAGTATGAATGTACTAGCTTTAGGGGTATAAGTCTGTTGAGTGTTGTAGGTAAGGTTTATGGTAGAGTGTTAATTATGAGAGTTAGAGACGGTACAGAGGGAGTAATTGCTGATGAGCAGTGTGGCTTTAGGAGAGGGAGGGGATGCGTGGATCAGGTGTTTGCTGTGAGACAAGTGTGTGAAAAGTATTTAGCGAAAGGCAAGGATGTGTTTTGGGCATTCATGGATTTAGAGAAAGCGTATGACAGAATTGATAAGGAGGCTTTGTGGACTGTTTTAAGATTGTATGGACTTGATGGTAGGTTACTAATATGGGTGAAAGGTTTTTATGTAAATAGTAGAGCGTGTGTAAGAGTGGGAAATGCTGTGAGTGATTGGTTTCCCGTGAGAGTGGGTCTGCGACAGGGATGTGAGATGTTGCCTTGGTTGTTTAATATTTATATGGATGGTGTTGTAAGAGAGGTGAATGCAAGAGTTTTAGGTAGAGGTCTGAGTCTGGTGAATGTCGATGGTGGAGAGTGGAATCTTAAGCAGCTGCTGTTTGCAGATGATACTGCACTGGTGGCTGATTCAGAAGAGAGATTGAGACAGTTGGCAGAGGAGTTTGGAAGGGTGTGTGAAAGGAGGAAATTGAAAGTAAATGAGAATAAGAGTAAAGTGATGAAGTGTACGAGGTTGGTAGATGGTAGGGGGATGAATATAGTTTTGAATGGTGAGTTGCTTGAGTAGGTGGAGTGTTTTAAATATTTAGGGTCGCATGTTGCTATGGATGGAAGAATACATGCAGAAGCGAAGTTTAGAATGAATGAAGTAGGAAAGGTGCTGGGAGGAATGAAAAAAGTTTTTAGATGTCGTTTGCTTAGAATGGATGTAAAGAGAAGGCTGTATGAGGGTGTTGTAGTACCGACTGTGTTATATGGGGTTGAAACATGGAATATGGGTGTAGCAAAGAGGAAAAGTTTGAATGTGATGGAGATGAGGTGTCTGAGAAGTATGTGTGGAGTGATGCGTATGGATTGAGTGCGAAATGATGAAGTGAGAAGGAGAACTGGAGTTGTACGGGAGATGGCTGGTAGAGTTGAGCAGAGGATGTTGCGATAGTTTGGGCATATGGAGAGAAAGAATAATGAGCAATTGGTGAAAAAGACAACTAGATCTGATTTGAGAGGTGTAAGGCTGAGAGGGAGACCACGAATAGGATGGATGGACAGTGTGAAGAGAGCGCTGGATGCGAGAGGGATGTCTGTTGGGCAAGGAAGAGTGGCTGTGCGTGACAGAAATAAATGGAGAGAAATTGTGAATGAATAAATGATGACGCAGCCCTGAGGGGATATTCTCCCGCACTTGGTCTGATCAGCTAGTCAGGTCAGGTGTGAGTAAGGGGATGGGTCTAATATGATGTGGCAGGGGTAAACCAGCTCTGCTGTCGGGCCCTGCTGCGGATGTCACTGATTGCACTGCGCAGTTGACCCTTGTGTGGTGTGGTGCGGTGAGGATCTGTCCCTTCTCCCCTTTGGGGCTAAGATGCGAATGACTGTGTTTGAAAGGATGAGTAAATGGGGAGTGTGTCGTCCTGTCTCGGCTACCTCCCTTTCCTTGGGGGAAGCAGCCTAGGTATATATATATATATATATATATATATATATATATATATATATATATATATATATATAGAAACAGGAGAGTTGAGGCTTGCAGAAGTGGAGAAAGCAGTAAAACAGTTAAAGAATAATTAGGCACCAGGGGAGGATGGTTTATTTCCGGAAATGTTTAAAGTGGAGGGGGATAGATTAATAATGATCTTGACCAAGCTATTCAATAAGATATGGGTGACGGGGTTACTACCATCAGTTTGGAAGAATGGTGTAATTGTTAAAGTTCCGAAGAAGGGAGACCTGAGTGAATGTGGTAATTGGAGGGGAATCTCTTTGTCACCGATGGCTTTGAAAGTTTTCAGTAGAGTGTTGTTAAATAGGTTGGAGCCGGTGGTTGAGGGTATTCTGAGGGATGAACAGGCTGGTTTTAGAAAGGGACGTGGTTGCAATGATCAGATCTTTATAGTTAGGCATTTGATGCAGCAAGTTAATGAAATGAGAGTACCGTTAAGTCTTTGTTTTGTTGATTTTGAAAAGGCTTTTGATAGTGTTTCGAGAGAGACTATGGGGAAAATCATGAAACATTATGGAATACCAGGGGAGTTTGTGAGGGTCATTATGAACATGCATGAGGACACATTTTGTAAAGTGATGGTTGATGGTTGTCTGAGTGATTCGTTTGAAGTCAAGTCCGGAGAAATTCAAGGTGGTGTTCTATCGCCTTTACTGTTTATATTGGTCATTGATTACATTATGAAACGCGTTGGAACAGAAACCGGTGCAGGTATACTTTGGGGAGAGAACAGGAAACTTTTGGATTTAGAGTATGCAGATGATATAGTTTTGATTTGTGATGGGCCAGAAGAGATGCAGAGAGTGTTGGACTGTTTGGTGAGTGAAGGTCGCAAGGTGGGTTTGGTTATTAATTGTGGAAAAACTGAAAGAATCAAAATGAATATGGAAAATGCGCAGGAATGTGTAATTGGAGGTATGGTTGTAAAGCAAGTTGATAGGTTTAAATACTTAGGTACTTATTTAGCCAAGGATGGTTCTTTGAACTTTGAATTCGAGGAAAGGTTAAAGAAGGCTAATCAGGCAATGGGAATGCTTAAAAATATTTGGAATAATAACAATTTTTCTGTGCATTTAAAAATCAAACTTTATAAGGTAATGGTTAGGAGTATCTTAATTTATGGACACGAGTCTTGGTACAGCACAGTGACTATGGAAAATAAATTCTTGGTGTTTGAAAAAAAAAGCACTTAGAAGAATATTAGGAGTTAAGTGGTGGGAAAGGATACCAAATAGTAGAATTAGAGAAATAACGGGAGTGCAGCCGGTCGATGAATATGTTAGGTTCTCACGATGGAAGTGGCTAGGACATGTGTATAGGAGACAGGGAATAGTACGAGGTACACCAGGGTGGGTGGCACTTGGTAGGAGAGGTAGAGGAAGGCCAAAAGAGACGTGGGTGAGGACAATGAGACGGGAAGCTGGAGATGAGTGTTGGGGAGATCTTGAGGAGTTAGCACAAGATAGGATGTGGTGGTGTGAGTTCATCGAGGCCCTATGCATCCCCGAGGGTGCCACAGGAAATGATTGATTGATATATATATATTCAGGCTACCAAATGAAAGCCCATTTGAGGCTTCCTACATCTTGGTAATAGTGTCTCTGTCTTCAACGAGTTTCAAGTTATAGCCTCTTGATAATCCACGACCATGAGTCTGACCTTTCAATGTCAACTACGGTCAAACCTCAGGGTACCAATTAACAACCCGTTTGAGATTTCCAGTAATATGTTGATAATAGTGAATATCTCTCTATCATCAACCAGTTTCGAGTTAAAGCCCCCTGAATATCCGTGACCTTGAATTTAACCTTTCAGGGTTATTCAAGGTCAAAGATCTTGGTGCCAAATTAAAGCCAAAATTATGAGATCCTGCATGTTTTTAATTGTAAACATCTGTATCTTCAACCGTTTTAAAGTTATAGTTCTCTGAAAATCCGTGGGGGGAAACTATTCTGGGAAGTGAGTTCCAAAAAAATGCAGTTCGGGGAGTAATAGAATTTTGATAAGCAAAAGTTCTGTAATGCGGCAAAGTGGCACTCCATTCATGAGCACTACCGGGTACCTGATGTTTGCGTAGCCGGGGGAAGGCGTGAAGAGGTGGGATAATGAATACAACTTCGTCTGAGCATCTGCCATAAAAGCATCAGGAAAATAATGCAGGGGAGACAACATTCCTTCTTACTAGTTAGAGAGGTAGTTAATTTGTGATAGCACGGTTATTAATAATTCTCACAACTTTGTTCCGAATTTAGTCCAGTTGTTTTATTGTAACCTCTCCAAATCTACTCCACATGGGTGGGCAGTATTTCAGCTGAGAGATCACATGACTTTATTAAATTATAGCCAAATCCTCGTCAGTGAAGTAGTTGCGGATTCTATACAATCATCCAAGGTGCTTTTAAACGGTTTCAGCAAGCAACCTAACATGAGAGGACCGGTTTAGGGTATTTTTAAGTGAAACACCGAGAACTTGAATACTTTTTGAGAAAGGAATATTAGCAGCATTGAAGCTAGTATAGGAATTAGGCAATGTCTATCTATTAGTAAACTGTGTATAATTGGTCTTCCTAGCATTAAATGAGACAATGATATTTTGACCTCATTCAGTGACTTTGTTAAGTCTTGATTTATGGAGATTGAACTAATTAACTGGGAGTTAGATATTCAACTTTGTGAATGGGTGCATAAGTATGAAGGAACTGCGAAGTGTTGAGTCATTTGCATATGAGTAAATGGGATTATGGATAAGAGATAAGAAATCATTAGTACAAATTAGGAATACGGTTGAAATCAGAACTGATCCTTGTGGCACGTTGCCATTGGAATATACATAATCTACTTTTACTCTTATTTTTGTGTCTATGAGGAAAACAGTAGAGCAAAAGGTGATAGGTCATAGCAAGGGAGTTTGGATAGCAGAGAATGGTGCCACACTCTGTTAAAAGCTTAGAAATATCAAGGGCTAATGCATGGGTTGCTCCATGTTTGTGAATTGCCTGATAGATGATGTGAGTCAAGAGATTGTGTACATCAATAGTGGATCTGTCGTGCAAAAAATCACACTCTTTGTCACTAATTAAGTTGTTGGAATCAAGATGTTTAACAATATGGTTATTAATTACAATCTGAAATACTTTACCAAGAGGAGATATCATAGCTATTGGTCTGCAATTAGAGGGGTCAAAGGAAATTCCTTTTTTCTGGATTGGGTGGATAGAGGCTTCTTTCCAAGAATTAGGAAATGAAATAGTGATTAGAGATCTATCTACCTATCTATCTATCTATCTATAAATAGAGGAGCCTCTGTGGTACAACGGTAGAGTGTGCGTTTCGTACACGGGTGAACCAGGATTCGCACCCCGCCAGGGTAATAAACTTTGGGAGTGCTCACCCAGCCACATACTGCATTGGCGGACACAAGAGGTGCTGTGGTTGAACCAGTGTCGCTTACAATAAAGTATGCTTGCACCCAGTCGGCTTGCGCGGGCCGATAACACTTGGTTCACAGACTACACACACATCCAAAGCCACTCCAACACTACAATTACACTTACAAGCACTTCTCACCCTACATACAATCTCTACTAGACAGCCTAAGCCACTTGGTAGATATACATTGGCCGTATCGTCCCGACTTCGGTCGGGATAGGCCGGTCCTGCAGTGGATACTCAAACGGCTGATAATGATATATATATATATATATAT
>NC_136961.1:33978767-33988767 GCF_032717465.1 Coenobita brevimanus | reverse complement strand
CGTGGGGATGGTGAGCTACTTAAGTGAATTTTTCTCTTTGAAAGTTGGTTTGAAACAAGGATGTGTCATGTCTCCATGGTTGTTCAATCTGTACATGTATGGGGTAATAAAAGAGGTACAAGGTAGGGTAGTGGATGTTGGAGTGGCCCTGGTGAGAGAGGATAGTGTTTGGAAACTCCCTGTACTGTTGTTTGCAGATGATACTGTGTTGTTGAGTGAAGACGAAGGGGAGCTGCAAGGCTTGGTGGATGAGTTTGAGAGAGTGTGTAAGAAACGGAATCTAAAGGTGAATGTAGGGAAGAGTAAAGTGATGATCTTTGAGAGAGGTGAAGTTAATGAATGTACAGCGAGGTTGGATGGTGAGGAATTGGAAAATGTGAGTACGTTTAAGTACTTGGGTAGTGTGATGAGTAAGGATGGAGGTTTGGAGGGTGAAGTGCTTGAAAGGTACAGCAGGGAAGAAAGGTTGTTGGTTCTTTGAAAGCAGTGATAAGAAACAGGGAAGTGAGCATGGAAGTGAAAAAGTTACTACATGACAGTATTGTGATACCAATTCTAACGTACGGAAGTGAAGCTTGGACATTGTTGGAAGGACACAAGTCAAGAGTGAGAGCAGTGGAAATGAGTTATTTAAGAGGAGCCTGTGGAGTCACGTGGAGAGACAGGCTGACGAATGAAGATATAAAGGAGCGTTTTGATGTGGATGTGATAGGAAGCGTTATGAGGAACACACTGAGGTGGTTTGGCCATGTGGAGAGGATGGAGGGTGAAAGACTGACGAAGAGAGTGTATGTGAGTGAGGTGGAGGGGGGAAGAGGGAGGGGGAGGCAGAGGATGAGATGGAGGGATGGGGTGGAGAGGTATATGAGAGAGGGGGTGTGAGTTGGGAGCAGGGCAGTGAAATGGCGGGGGACAGGGCGACTTGGAGGCGATTTGTTTGTGGCCACCCCAAACGGGATTGAGGCGTCTGGCAATAGATAGATAGATAGATGTGCAGAAAATTTGCATTTTTATCATTTTGAGCTACTTTTTGATGGTAGGTCCAAAAATCGTCAAAAGTGTCAAAAAATATTGAATTGTCATAATTGTTGTTATAAAAGTAATCACTCTTAGGATTCTGAAAACACTTTTGTCATCTGTGTAAACATATTATTAAGGGACTCTTGCAATGACTCAAAAATTTTTACGGATTTTTACCTGCGACCTTCAGTTTAAGGCCAAGGTAATTCGCACAATGCAAATCATGCTCAGTCATGACCCACTACATTTCCATCGAGTTTGGTCAGATTCGGCCAAATACTTTCCAATTTAACACTTTCAGGTATGAGGCACCCATTCTGATTTTCCTCAATATCTCAGAAATTATTTGCTGGGTCTCAGTATCAGAATATATCCAGGTGCACTAGTATATGTTGACGACCACAATATGAAACATTTGCAAAATAATCAGTTCAGTAGTTTCTCCTAAAAAAAATAAAAAAAAAAAAAATAATAATAATAATAATAATAATAACAGAAGGTGCTAGTTAGGAAAAAAATGTGCCAGAAGAAGCCTGCAACCAAATTACATCACTCTTGAAAAATTCAAGTTTATCTTGAACAGTCTTGGAATGCCAGCCTTCTAGATCTCCCCCCCTAAAAATAAAATATTAATAATAAAAGTAGTAACAATAACTACAATATCAGTAAGAACTAAAGAGAAAGGAGATTTCTGAATAATAACTAAAAGTAATAATCAACATCATCAACCTGAGCTTTTCCCTCAAAGATAACGATGATGATGATGATGATGATGATGATGACGATAATGAAATGATGATTATGATCCTCCTCAATATCATCGTTTTTCCCACTTCTGCAAAATGAGTCCGTAATAGGAACATAAACATTTAATCTGGAGAAACTATCATCAGCGCACCAGTGAAAGAGGTTGCTTTTTCACTCATCATGTGATCCGTTCAACTCGAGACTGCCACTAATGATTCGTTATTCCTACCCACAACTTATTTTATTCAGCTTAAGAAGGTCTAATCGAATTGGAGGAGTAAGATACTGTTTTCAATATACCTTAATGGGATGACATTTAAATACTATTCTTACTACTGTATCTACACACTGCTTTCAGTCCTGTGGCAGAGGGGTCAAACCTTGCAATGTTTGGTAACAAACATTTCTCAGCATATTTCAGTGCTCTAGACCATGTAGTTCAAGAATCCATTGAGTGTAATGAGTACCCACGCTTGACATTTCCAGAATTCAAGATGGCCACCAAGATAGCTGTCAAATCACATTATTGGCTTTAATTTTTGAGCTATACAATATAGAATCATTATTTTGGTGTCTAGAGTAGGGGTTTTGGGGTCATGGAATCCCTCTCTGATGTTCAAATATTTGTCTAGAGCCTGAGAAATGCATAAATTAAGACTTAAGAGAAAAATTATTGTTAAGAAAAATGGATTTACTTTTTGGCTGAGTACAGATCACGTTAGAATAAGGTAAGAAATACAAACAGTAATAAATTGTAGCAGACAGAGAGATTCATGCAATTAAAAACTAGTATGGCTACATTTGTACACACTGAATAAAAATCATAAACAATATATTTCATATTTCATTACATGACTATGATTCCACTTCATAAGTATCAGCAATCTGCACTGAAGATGGCTTCCTTAGATCGTTTTTGTGTACCACCTGTTTGTTTAGCTCATGAAAAGCATCTAATTTGAAGCTTAATAGAAAAATTAGCATTGAACTGAATGGATTAACTTTACAGCTGAGTTCAGATTTTATAAGAATAAGTCCCAAAGTACAAACAGAAATAATTTGTAATAAACAATGAGAATTATACAAGGTCAGATATATATTAGTACGGCTACATTCCATGTTTCTACTTCAGACGTTTCATATATATTCTCTAAATATGATTCCTAAATTAAACTGCGTCCTGCAGACCACTTTCCCCTCTGTCATCTTCATCAGTGGGCTTGGTACGAGTGAAATTGTTCAAACATGATGGTCCAACCCCACAGGCACAAAATATTGTACTGTACATGGTATTTGGTGACACGTGCACCCACAGTTCCCCCATGCGCATTACGATTCTGAGTCACAACCGCAGCGAATGAACTTGAGCACATATCTTGTGCCAGGCAATAATTGGAGAGAGTGACTTGTTGATGTCCTCGGCTTCCCAGCCATATAAACTGGTGGGGGTTCTGAGTCCAGTCCAGCATACCACTGTGCAGCTTGGAAGTGAGCTCATTTTGCATTTTGCATGAATGCCTCGGTGGTTAGAACAAGTGAACAGAGTTTTAGTGCACCGGAGGATTTAGCTGTTTTTTGTTGCCACAGCCACCAACGGAATTCACCCATGGTTATACCTAATCCACCATATGCAGCAACCATGAACTTTGTAGCCTTCTTCTCCACCTCACCCCAAGGGGCATCGATCACACCAAGTGAGTCCAGGACAAACTCCTTCTTTAATGTGGCAATAGTTTTTGCCTTGCCGATGCCATAACTAGCTGCTACCGTATCATAGCCAATGATAGCATGTATTGCCAGGACTTGCTGGATGAGGGTAGAGTGCTTCCAAACTGTTGAGTGATTTTCTTCTTTCTTTTTTTATATGCATGGAAGAAGGAACCAAAGGCCAGGAACCCGCAAACTGTTCCTTCCAAGAAAAAACAAAAACAAGAGAGAGACAAATTTAAGATGTCAACACAAACCCTACCTTGGACAGATGGTTGCATCATCAGGGGAGCAGAGGAACCAGACTTACGGTAATGGTAACAGAGTAGTGCAAACACATCCGTATCATCTAAGATGACACAGACAAAGGTTTACTCAGCTTCGCAGCTCCAGGGTGCATGTTTGACGAGTCTGTCTGCCTCCGTCATGCTATCGACGTAGTCTTGGTCATTCATTATGAGCTCCCACAATAAGGTGGTTCAGTTGTACCTTGTGTCTGTACATTTCAGGACGGCATCCTTTTATGGGAGGGAAGTATTTATGCTCAGTTTGTGAAGTCGAGTGAGGGGCCACCTTGTCTGTGTGAGCGGTCCCCGTACTGCCCTTAGTAGTCATAGTACCTGTCCAGTACCAGGTGAACGTCAGCATTGTCAAGGTGGCTTGCGACTCAGATCTTGAATGTATTGACAAAGATGAGGGCAGTCCCTTTTGTTGGCCAAAAAAACTGTCCACAGCACAGCAGAGACATCAACCACAATAACAGAGGGCTGCACCCATATCCTGCCAGATGTTTCGACTGCAAGAATATACTTTAAACATTCTTCCCCTGTGGCGATCCTTACACTTCCATCAGGGTGGAACATGGATAGAGAGTATGCTGCCAGTTCACAGCCAAGCACCTCACTGAGGTCAAGCTCTCACAGGCTCAATCAGTCCAATAACTGGCATAGATCGGACCTGTGTCACTGCCCTATCAGTGTTCAGAGTTAGTTAATAATTATAGTATATAATAAGGAAAGCATGTTCAAAACAGAGAGTCTATATGGTGCACCTTTAATTTCTGTCAAATTTTCCTAATTTTGGAAATGCCAAGTGGGGGGTGCTCATTACATTAACTACATGATCTAGAGTACTGAAAAATACAAAAGAAATTATTGTTACCAGACATTGGAGGGTTTTGATTAAAACTGGGCCTGTGCCATCGGTCTATTTACTCGCCATGGGATAGACTTTTCCAGCTCGCAACGTTCGATGTAGGTTTAAAACACCAAAACTATTTAATTTTTCTCCATAGCTGAATAAAATCGTAATGGAATAACAAGAATAAAACAATAATATGTCATCTGATCCATTGGTTGAAAACGTTCTTGGCGATGACATATTTCCCTTCATTATTACTACAACATCTCTTGAAAGATGCTGAGCCTACAGGTTATATGTAAGGGAGAAGATAGATACCCTTCATTAGTGCCTTCACTATTAGAAGTTCTTACTAACTTGAATCTTTTGTTGGTTACATAAGTAAAATGAACAAGTAGGCTACAGTGCCTTCAGGCTCTTCATTTAGACACATCTCTCAAAAAATATATATATATTGTGTGTTTCAGGGCATGTTTGTTATACTTGGTATCGGGTTCCTTCTTGGATGTTTGAGCTTCCTGTTAGAAGTTATCAGGGTTGCTGCTAAGCCGGTGCTCATACTGTGCAATCGTTGGCCAATGCAAACTTCAGCATCATAATCTTCAGTGAGGAAACGTGCATAAGACGACACTAGGCAAAGAAGAGTTGTAGCATGAACCATTTTTACTGTCCATTATTAATAATATGTGTAATTGGTGTAACTAAGCGACGATGTATAGAAGAATAAAGATATGTCACTGAATGCATAAGACTTTTAATATACTTTGGATAAAAATTCCAGCACTGTCTAGCAAATAAATCATTTAAGAACTTTTTTTTTTTTTTTCAGTCCATGATCAAGAAGAAGCAAGTTACGGTCAGTATTGTTTATATTTAGGGTGTCCATAAATTCTTCACCCAAATATGAAACTGAATAAAATTTCAGTACTTGATCTCTCTAAAGCGAATGCTATAGTGAGAAAAAAAAATGCATCTTCATGAATCTGACACTCTGCTATAATTACTTCCGCCAACGAAGTTGGACGAAGAATATGGATCCACCCATGTCTGCTTACCTGTTTATGTACTAAGTATCTCAAAAAGTTATTTTCGTATTTCAGCGAAATCTGGTGGATAGATGGGCAGTTGGTCGGGGAAGAAGTGATTGGATAATGAGGTGATCCGGATCTAGTTGCCAGAGTATTTTTTTTTTCTTTGTATTGAAGTTTCTTTCTCTAAGATGGTATGACAGGGCAGATTAACCGTGGAATTAACTATGTGAGACCGTAACTGCTTTCGTCTGGTAGGAAAGAGGTACTACAGCAGTAAATCACAAATTTAATTGGTGTTATTGGAGGTCTGCATTCTGAGTGCTTTATAATTCAGTATGATTCTACATGCTGTTTTGATAGCATGAAGAATATAAAAGAGGTAATGGATTTCATTGCAAGTGTTATGAAGCAAATGTCTAGGACATATGGAAACCAGTGCCTCTTTGTTTCAACTCTTTGAATGCATTACCATTCTTTGAATACATACTGTTATTTTATATAAACGCACAGAAACCCACCCATATCAGGAGAACGAGGAGGCCATGGAATGGAGTCACCTCGGCTGATTCAGTGATAAGGGAATATTCACAAAGGGATTACCTGTCATGCAAAGATCCCATTACTTCTCATGCAAAATCTGCTTACAAAATATTAGGGTGTTAAGGCGACTCCGTTCCTCCTTTACTCTCACAAAGCTGCTGACTTTGTACAGGGGTTTCATTCGTCCCTGAATGGAGTAAGTCTCAAGTGCGGGAGGCTACACGCTCATAGCTCTTCTTAACAGGGTGAAATCAAAACATTTTCGTTTCGATAACTCCCCTCTTCTTACTGGCTCCCGTCAACGTCTTTGTATTCTGTTGCATCTCTGTCTATGAAATATTGTCATTTTAAACAGACCCCCTATAGACAAACAGGGCTCCACTTAATGCAGTGAACAAGGTGGTACAAAAATTACATCTCATCAGAAACTATGTAAAGGAGGTGAGGTATCTGAAACAATCTCCTCAAGCACACATGAATTCTACTGCTAAAGAATATTCAGGCGAACTGTTGGATCATCGTCTACTAAAGGTATTCAAGAAATGACTGCGTATATCCCGGCGGAATCTAAAATAATGGATATGAAATAACGGAATATTACTTTTTCAATTTTTATATTTTGCTTAAATGGATGTAAACGAATATAATAATGTATTATAAACATATTCAATGCATATCAAGTCTAACAGAACAAAATATTAAAATTATTTTTGTTGAACTGTGCTCTATGTAGATGTGCTTTATGGAAACATAAAGTTGACAATGTTGTGTGGAGAGTATAATATACATGGAAATAAAAGGAAGATATTTCTGTATCTGACCAGTGGAGAGGTATGGTGCTGCTGTGTTTGTGGAAATACTAAAAGGTTCGCCTTGAAAACAACCCAAAGGAAATAACGTGATAAGGTGGAGATTGGGGATAGCGTGGGTGTTGGGTGAACGAGTTTTTTTTTTTTTTTTTTTTGTACGATAACCAGCGAAAATGGATATTTCTCGGTTCATTCTGCAGAAGAAAAGCAAGGCCAAACAATGTTTCAAGTAATAAGACAATAAAATATAGTTGTACTGCACTCACAACAATCTTACTACCATGGTACTGGGTTGTAAAATAATTTTTGAAAGTATGCAAAATAAGATGATGAGTCTATTTCTGGCCTGTGTTGAGATCCAGGTGCTGCTGTTTGTGGAAGGATGAAAGGGTCGCTGTCAAAGTTGACCCACAGATGATAAAGGGGAGATTAACACATCATTGGCGAGGGACAGTGAAGGAAATTGTATTCTGTTGTAGGTTGTATTGTACTGTTGTAGTACAATAACAAACGAAACTAATTATTTTAATCCACAAACTGCAAAAGAAAAACATAACAAAGCAGCAATTGGAATTATAAAACAATACAACTAAAGTAGTACACCTCTGACAACAACCTTCCTGCGTTGGTTGAGTGTTGTTGCTTGTAAACTGTGTGGTGATGGTCGGCGAGAGAGGAAATTTTCACGGAGGCCTCCCCTGCTTCCTTTCCAGATCAAAAGAAAACATTGATAATAACCACTGTCATGGGAAGGTACTTTTACAACGTAAATTCTCTACACTTACTTTCTTACTTTTAGTTTATACTTAATGTTCCTAGTGTTTACATACATTTATATTTATCTACTACTTTATACAAAAAAAGATTATCACTCTATACCTAGTTTCTTACTTTCTCACTTTTTGTTTGTACTTAGTATTTCTAGTTTTCACTTACACTAATTAATATCTACTAACGCAAGACGAATGTCACTGTTCCCGGGATATAGGCCTAGTATCTCACCAGGCTGAGTAGTCTGGGAAACAGGGGAGGCTTATACTGTAGGCACCTGAGTGCAAAGTAGTGAGTTTCCTCTCGCGCCTTTTCCTGTCCATCGTGACACACACATGACACTTGACCTGTTTCAACCTCCTACTAGATACTGACAGCGCATCATCAGCTGGTGGTGGCACCCTCTCAAGGAAATGATCCACTTCCTCTTCTCTGTCACTGATTCTTTCAGGTGTGTCTTAAACGGCATTGAACAACCACACAACATTGTCAATTGTGGCCCGTAATCCAGAAGAAGCTCATACACGCAATCATGCATAAACTACTTCATTGTGATAGTCTATCCTTTTTTCTGACTAATAATGATGTGCATTCAAAACAGTTTTCCAAGTGGAAGTTGGGTTTCTTGTACCATTAGAAAGACCGGTGAATGCACTCGTCACTTTCAATCTGCATGTCATTTTTGTCAACTAAATACATATTCTGATTGTAGTCAATTACAGCCTGTGGTTTTTGGATGCAGTGTTCTGTCACTCAGTCTACTCTCCTTGTGCTGATGAGATGACCTGTGTTTACAGAAGACAGCATGCGAACATTACGCTTGTCTGTCCAGTGCAGGGCAGGAAGATCTTTGCAGTGCATCTGCTGAACACAGTCCCTCTCCTGATCGTCACTGAACTGTGGCATGCCATGGCAGTTTGGTCTGAGAGTGCTGCAGAGGCCTGTGTTCCTGTCTTGCAGATGTGTAGGCCTACCAGTTATCTGTGTACAGTATGTGGCCTTGACCCAGATAATCTTCCATCACTTTCTTAACCATTGCACCAAAAAACCCAAGATGATCATTATGCGGAATATCGATCGTCGTCCCTGTGTATATAATCATGTCCAGGACAACACCTATTTTGTAGTCACGCAGCACAAATATCTTTATGCCGAAACTTCTATGTTTTGAGGAAATGTACTCCCAGGGAGAAAAAAGTCAATGAACAACACAAAGGAATCATTGGTCACTAAATTTGAAGGCCCTAAAATGCAGCTTCATCTTAGTTTTGGGGTTTTCCAAAACGGTCCTGATTTTTAGCAAAGTATCGGTTGGGTCCATGGATATGTCCAAGAAATACAGGTACCTGGGATGTTCTGGTACATGTCACAAGACATGTACTTGCTGAATACCTCTGCTCGTGTTAGCACGTTAGTTGTCCAGTAATCGGCAGTTGCATATTTGCATATTTCTTTACCAGGAGCATCATTATCGTCAGTGCCACGAGCACTTACGAAGAGGGCACGGTCACTTTATTCCATGCCAATGTTTAGTACGCCGTCTGAACTCCAGCCACAGGGTAGACTCGTGGAAATATCTGTTAGTCTCGGTTGCTCTAAGCATGGCTGTGAGGCAGATGTTGAGCCAGGGTGTGATGATGACAGGCAGTGGGAGGCACTGGTAAGTGGTGATTATTGTAGTGGAAAGGAGCAAACACTGGCATCGTGGTGGCGTGACGTGCTCGGTTCTCCCTTGTCACCAGGGGTAGTGATGAGCCACTTCACTGTCCTTCTTTCAGCAGGTGGAGGGAGAGTCATGATAAGAGAGGACACAGGAACAATAGTAGCATCTCAGGCATCATCACCATCATCACCATCAATCATAAACCTTGAAACAGGATAAGTCTCGTTGATGGTGTCCATGTCATCTAGGCGGCTTTCTAACTCATCTTACCCTGAGGAAAAGTTGCCCCCATCACTCTCCTCACGCGTGGGGAAGGGTTCTGCCCTTATCCGCTGGGTAGTGAGCCCATAATGGGAGTGTACAGGGCAGTGGTGGGAGGGGTTAGTAGACTGAGAATAAGCACAAGGAAGATGTCCTGCCATAGCGATATCATATACAATACTGACAGTTCGAGTGCATGGGATGATTAAGAATGGTCGTGTAAATAGGTCAATGACCATCGTTTGATTTTTTGCATAGTGTGCTAAATTGACGATGGCGGCACTTTCTGTGGCACAAATCTCTTGGCGCCT
>NC_136961.1:33686267-33973767 GCF_032717465.1 Coenobita brevimanus | reverse complement strand
ATTATTTTGCAGTCTACCTCTGATACCACTGCATCTCTTGTGCATCCATTTATCACAAACACCCTACAAGATGGAGTTACTCCCCATGCCCTTGTGGCAAACTGCACATGGCCACTCTCCCTCGTCTTTGACAGTACCATCACCAACCCTAGATATCATCACTTTTGTGTTTTCTGAATTTACCCTTAACCCCTCCGTGGCTGGCCGCCAGTGTCGAATGACTTTTAGCCGATAAATGGCCGCAAGTGTCTTTTGAGCGCAGCGTATAAAAAAAGGTAAAAATTTTTGGGATGTGAACGAACGTTCTGAACGTCTGCAGACTGACCTACACTACACTCCCATACACCCCATCAAGCAGTTCAGAACCTGCTGCTGTGATGAATGGGTTTTCGATTTTATCGCTTCTGACCATACCTAAACAAGCACAACTACATCCATCATCTTGACCCAGGCAGAAAATATAATCTTTGTCCTCTCTTGCAAAACACACACAACCACCTGTTTATGATTATAAATTAATACAGGCACAAACAAAAAAGACATGATAATAAATGAAAAATACATTTTTGTTTTGGTATCTTTACCTATTTGCTCAGGTTTGTTGTACTGGTTTGGATCATTCGATGCAGTGCGACTTGTAGTAATCTGTGAAAACTTTCGGGAAGTGAACGAACATCTAGAACATGAGACTGACCTTGACTTTACCCTCTCACATATCATCTGTCAGTTTACCAAAGGCTGCCGTGGTGAGTGGACGTAAGATTTTTTTGCTCGAGGCCATGCCCAAAAACTTCCATGCTCACTTCCCTGTTTCTTATCACTGCTTTCAAAGAACCAGCAACCTTTCTTCCCTGCTGTACCCTTTCAAGCACTTCACCCTCCAAACCTCCATCCTTACTCATCACACTACCCAAGTACTTAAACGTACTCATATTTTCCAATTCCTCACCATCCAACCTTGCTGTACATTCACTGACTTCACCTCTCCCAAAGATCATCACTTTACTCTTCCCTACATTCATCTTTAGATTCCGTTTCTTGCACACTCTCCCAAACTCATCCACCTAGCCTTGCAGCTCCCCTTTGTCTTCACTCAACAACACAGTATCATCTGCAAACAACAGTACAGGGAGCTTCCAAACACTATCCTTTCTCACCAGGGCCACTCCAACATCCACTACCCTTCCTTGTACCTCTTTTATTACCCCATCCATGAACAGATTGAACAACCATGGAGACATGACACATCCCTGTTTCAACCCAACCTCCAAAGAGAAAAATTCACTTAGTTCACCATCCACACCCACTGCAGCCTTAGCACCATCATACATACTCTTCACAGCATTCAACAACTTTCCATCTACTTCATATATTTTTAATACTTTCCACAATGCTTGTCTATCCACCCTGTCATATGCTTTCTCCAAATCCATGAAAGCCGCATACAACTTCTTTCCCTTCTCTAGAAACTTTTCCACTCTCCTTGCAACTACTCCCTCCTCTCGTTTTTCCCTTCTTCTATTCCTCCATTTTACTTGTATCCTAATTCTGGACACCACCAAGTAGTGGTCAGAAAGTCCAATCCCCCAACCTCTATAAGCTCATGCATCCATTACACATCTTCGCATCCTTTCATCCACACACAGATAATCAATCATTGCCTTCCTTTCATTCAATTCACCACCCACCCTTCTCATCACTCGCCATGTATACGTGTGGATCATTTTATGCCTGAAGAGGGTATTGGCTATCGCCAACCCCCTCCCAGCACAAATGTCCACTAACGCACTGCCATTCTCATCTATCGCAGCAGGCACACCCCACTCACCAACTATTCCATCCACCTTCACATTCCCTACTTTACCATTCATATCACCGATCAAAAACACTCTCTCATTCCTTCCAAACTTTTCCATGCACACTTCCACATTTGTCCAGAACTCCTCTCTCACTCTGCTAGCATGATCTTGCGTTGGCGCATACACACACACAATCGCCCACATTTGTATTCCAACTTTCAACTTTACCCACACAATCCTTGACCCAACTGATCCATACTGTCTTATGCTCTTCTTCCATCTTTTACTCACAACTATACATACTTTTTCCTTTGCCCTCTCATTCTCACCTACTCCTGCGCATATACCCCATCCATACTCCCATTCTCACACTTTCTCCTCTCCATTTTGTTTCAGTCATTCCACATACATCCACTTTTGCACCCTCAAGCACCTGGACAATCTCTCTCTCTCTTTCACCTCATCATTCACTCCTCTTACATTCCAAGTAGCCATTACCAAGTCCTTTGTCCGGTCCTGGGTCGTCATCGTTTGGTCAGTCCTTGTCAGAGGCTTCTTGTTTGTTTTTTTAGTTAGTTGTTTTCCGGGGAGGGGCACTAACCCTCCGCCAACCCTTTTAGTCGCCTTTTACGACAAGCAGGAATACTGGGGGAGTATTCTTGAAAAAAAAACCTACCCCCAGGGTAAATTGCACTGCGGTAGCGCCCCTGGGTGGCGATATCAGTTGCCAATATTTCTGCAACTTTTGCGCTCCATTGCAAGCCACAGAATGGGTCTAGGAAGCTGGGATTTGCATTGTTAGATGCGTCTGAATATTCTCTTCAATATGGCAAGAAAAAAAGATCTATTTTTGACATTTAAAGAAATGTCCTTGGCATCGGCCTGGCATGCACGGAAAATTCTGGGCTTTCGGCCATGGAGGGGTTCAGCCTTGTGCCCCATACCATCTCTCCACTTCCTAAACCTTTCCTCCGCCTCCCTTTCATTCTCTGCAATCAACACCAAGTCATCATCTTCCACGGGACTCCGTTTCTGAAGTCACGTGAGAGGGCTTCAAGTTAACTGAAAGAATTGAGAAATAGCCAGAATATTCTTTTGTCATTATAACTATTTAGTAGTTTGCATGCTTGGTTGTGAAGAAAGTTTGATTTAGTGAGATTTGTTAATGCTTTTGCATGGTTTCTAGCAATCTTAAATTGAGTGATTCAGATGTTTTTTATTTTAACCTGCCCCGTCCCAACCAATTTACCACCGCTGACTCCCCCCAATCCCAAACAATTTTGTAAAAAAAATTTTTTGGCTGAAACCTCCGCTTTTGGTGAGAAACATCAAAAATTCATAGAGAAATCGCTCACCTGGGGTTTAAAATACTCGATACAGGTAGAAGTACCCCTTATCTTACTGGGTTTTCTATAAGGCTGGCTCCAAAGAAAACGAGTTCTATGGGAGGGTAACTATTCCACAGCACTCACAAACAGTATTTATTTATTTACTTGGTACGAATTTAAATGTAGTACGAGAGTACTGTATATTGGTTTTCACACAGTAATATAGGCAATATAAGCATTGTTTCAATCACCAAACACATCAACAAACCGGATCTTTTTTTGGCGACATTACCTGATCATCATTTCTGACTCTTTCTTCCTCTAATGCTACGATACTTTGTCCTCTACATTGTCATCGATTGGGGAATCACTCTGGCCCTGAATTTCGTACCATGGCATGACGTCTTTACTAGCCAGGTCACTGGTAACAGGTGAATTGCCGAGACAATGGTGTGCAGGGGGGGGGGGAGGTCATCTGGGGTAAGGCATTGTCCCCGCCTGGCATCTTGTAGAGGAAGGTGTCCCGTGTATAAGAACCAAGAATCACATGCGAAAATTGAAAACTGTGCGTATTAGGGACCTTGCAATTGATGCATGCATATTTACATCAACGGGACTGACAGTGACAAAACGTGTGGATGTATATATACGTCAACGGGACTTGGCGGGTTAAGTAAGAGTTATATGTTTTGACTTTTGGGTCATAGCTCTGGCACAGTTGCTATCTAACCATTTTGGGGAGTTAGATCTTTTAGTGAACTATTGACATGGTATGAACAGTTCCATAACAGCTTGCATTAAGTCATTAATGTGGAACTGGGTAGAATTGATGTCTCTAGAGAAGAAAGACTACCATGAAATGTCAGCAAGATAATTTCTGAATCCATCCCATTCTGCCCTATCAAAGTGCCATCAGATCACCCTGACAGGTTCAGAACAGGGAGGTTTGGGGGAGCCTACTCATGTGTCTTTGACAAGATTGTGGTCAGAGGATCCAAGTCGTAACAATTCTGCTATCCTGTATTGATATGGATTATTTGTCAGGAATAGATCTAAGACATAGGCGTTAGGATCAGGATTATCTGGTATTCTGGTAGTTTCCTTTACCAACTGCATGAGATTAAGCGATCTTGCAAACAGCTCACATTCCAGACCAGTATCGTCAATCCTAGCAGATTGCAATATCCATTCTACATTATGTAATGTATATTAAAATAACCCAAAATAATAATTTCAGTGGTATGGGTGAGGTTAAGGTGAATCAACTGCGTGGATATGGAGTCAAATACACTGGGTTCTGAAGAAGCACTGGGGGAGTGTTATACTACACATATATATTTGGTAATTCTTAATTAAAGTTATACAGTGATGGTCAAATTTCAGATTAGATAACAGCAGGTGCCGCCTTGTTACGGCAGTTTGTGAGGAGATGGCAACCAGGTTAACAAAATGGGGGATATTTCAGCAGAGAGAGAGATTTGGGATTCTGTGAGAAACAGAAAAAAGCATACTGCATTCAAATTGGTACTAAGACCACCACGTCAGCAGAGAAGCATGGGTTCAAGCCTATAGGCTTGAACCTACACTTCTCTGCTGACGAGCATGAACCATCTGCAATAATCACTCTTGGCACAGTCGCTTGACAACGACCGCAAGGACCCTGTGCCGCCAGCCCTACTCTGCTGGTGGTGGTAATCCATGCTACCACCGCGTTTGCTGATGTTAATGCAGTGGTCATTGCTAAATGTGAATGGATATAGGTGTGATATCTAATGTGCACGTAGTATGGTGTAAGCTGATCTAATGTGCATGTAGTATCGTGTAAACTGTTGAAGTTACAGGTATTATGAGAGTTTGCTGGCCTACTGCCGGTGTAAATGAAGGCACTGAAAATGTTCAGCAAAGAGAGATGGTCAGGACCAGGTCCCAAGGGCTGGTGAAACGGGAGTTCCAGCTCTCCCTGTCACCAGCTTGCCATCCTCAGAAGTACGGCCCTGCTCGACTGGTACTAGAGTCTACTCCCTGTCAAACAGGTAACTATGGTTAGCTTCTTGAGCCCTCACCCCGAACACGAAGGTACAGCCAGTATGGAGCCATATTCATTGGAGAAACGCACATTACACATGCTTACGCATGTGTAATATTTTATGCCCTAGCCTGGAATTGAATGCAAGACCCCTAGATGGAAGCCAGGTCCTGTTATCACTACAAAACAGCATAATAAAAGCAAAGCCACCTGAATTCTATGAAGAACCAGGTAAATCCATTATGGTAGTATATTTTAAAACATGAAACCATATAATGAAACAGGTTTTCAGGATAATCAGGATTTTTGTTTAGCCCCATGCATCTCAACAAGTGACATTATTAACAGTAATATCTATCCCAGTCAGTACAAGCACCTTCCTTTTTGCTGGAGAAACACACATTACATCCGGCTATACATATGTGGAAAATTATTGACACTCTAGCTGGGAGCTGAACACGGGACCTCTAGACGGAAGCCAGGCACCGTGATCACTGGACCACGGCTTTAGCTTCTCGAACAATCATGAAGGTGCTTGTGCTGGCTGAGATTGATTAAAACTGCTATGTCACTTTCCGAGTTGTGTGGGGCTAGGCAGTAATCCTAAAAACACTGAAAACATGTGTCATCATAAGGGATCTGGTTGAAAAATGCACTCCCTTAATGGATTTACCTGATTCTTCAGAGAATTCAAGTTGTTTGGCTTTAATCACGCTGTTGTGTAGTGATAACAGTGTCTGGCTCCCATGTGTAGCACCAGTCAAAATGGGGAGTACTCCCAAGGTGGATGGAAAGTTGATGACAGGGAGAGCTGGAGCTTCCATTTCATCAGCCCTCAGGACTAGTTCCTGACCATCCCCCTTTGCTGAACTTTTTCAGTGTCTCAGTAACACAGAGAGTAGGCCAGCATGCTCTCCAATACAAGTTTCTCTAACTATCTACACCAAACTACATGTACAGTACACACAACACTCCTTTTTACAAAATTCAAAAAAATAAAAATCGTGGCTACACAACACTCAGCCTCAGAGTCCCCAAGGGGGGGGACCATAAATGCCCCCATCTTCCGCCCCTCTCCCAGTGACAACTTGAGCTGCCTGGAACCACTGTCTGACTCACTTATTCATTTCTGCAACATTCGTGGCCTTTCCTCTAATTTTCGCTCTGTTGAGCACCACCTCTCCTCCTCGAAACCTCACCTCCTTTTTCTAACTGAGACTCAGCTAACTGAGGCAACTGACAGCAAACTCTTCTCTGTATCCTCCTACTTTCTCTATACGCATTTCAAAGCCAAAGGTGGCTGCTGTGTATATGTACACAATGAACTATCCCTGACTGCCTTGGAGAGAGCTCCAACATACTTGACCTCTTCCTTACAACTAATCATACTGCTTACACTATAATCTTTTCTCTCTGTTGGGCTCCTCCAATCACAACCTTATCACTTTAACCTGTTCTATCGTTCTACTGATAAAGCTGATTTCTTCTCTCAGACTTTCTCCTCCAATTCCACCTTAGATGATTCCGGTGCTGTTCCTCCATCACTTCCCCCCTCTGCCTTCCTCATGGCTGACATTAAAATTTCTTTAACTGATGTATTTTCTGCCATCACTGGCCTCAATACTAACAAGGCATATGGGCCTGATGGAGTCCCTCCTGTTGTTCTCAAGAACTGTGCTTCTGCGCTTACACCCTGCCTAGGCAAATTTGTCGATCAGCTTGTACCTTTCCTTCTTGCTGGAAGTTTGCTCTCATTCAGCCAGTTCCAAAGAAGGGTAACCATTCCAAACCCTCTGACTGTCTCCCTCTGTCTATATTTCATGCTTCCTATGATCTCCAGTCTTTCAAATGCAGTGTGTTCAGGCATCTCGAAATGATTGGATCTTGAATTTGGCTCTCTCATATATTTTGTTTTTGTCTTGGGAGGAACAGTTATTGCGGACTCATGGCCTTTGGTTCCTTCTTCCTAGCATAAAAAAAAAAAAATCTTGAGGACCCGGGTTCGATTCCGGCAAAAGCATCAAAAACTGTTCACGTATATATGCACATACATGTGTTCCTCCAACATAATACAGTATAGGAAGGCACTTATATTGGCTGGAAAACATTAAAAGTGCTCTGTCTCATGCCGAGTTGCTTGGGGCTAAGCAAAAATCATGTTGTCTGAAACATATATCATATGGGTTCGGGCTGAGAAATATCCTCCCATAATGGATTTTCCTGCTTCATGACAGATTTCAGGTGGTCTGGGTTTTATCACGCCGTGATGCAGTGATAACGGTGCCTGGCTTCCGTGTAGAGGTTCCGGGTGCGATTTCCGGCTAGAGCTTCAAAGCTTTCTATATATATATATATATATATATATATATATATATGTAGTTTTGGTTGGTGTGTTTAGAGTAGAGATATTCATTAGCTCGTGTGATTAGATGGTAGGCGTTCACTTGCTGGTATGGTGAGAATGGATGTTTCACTGGGTGGTATTGGGACAGGATAAGTGTTTACCGGCTGGTGTGGTGAGGGGTAGGTATTCACAGGCTGGCTAGTATGGTGAGAGGGAAGGCGCTCTCTGGCTGGTATGGTGAGTGGGGAGGCGTTTACTTGCAAGTGTGGTGAGAGAGGAGGTGTTCTTTGGCTGGTGTGTTGCGAGGTGATGTGTTTGTTAGCCAGTGTGGTGAAAAATGAGGTGTTAATTGGCTGCTTTGGTGAGATGAGAGGTGTTCACTGGCTGGTGTGAGGGGGGAGGAGTTCACTGGGCTGGAGTGGCGAGAAGGGAGGTTTTAACTGGCAGGTGTGGTGAGAGGGAAGGTGTTCACTGACTGACATTGTGAGAGGGGAGGTGTTAACAGTATGGTGAGGCGTGAGGGGAGGTGTTCACTGAATGGCATTGTTTATATATGGGCCGAAGGAAAAGTCACCAAACAGTTCCCAGCTGCTACTCCAGGCTGTGTGAATCCAGCTCTGGCCTCACACTCCCCTGCGTGTTTATCGTGAGGCATGTAGCACCATATTGCTACACTATTTGTAGTCAGTCATCTGGCATCGTGTTATGTAATTTGTTTTCAGTCATTTGGCATCGTACTTCTACACATATTTTTTTCCGTCATGTGGCACTGTGTTATCGAGTCAGAAGGTAATCGTTTGGTCAAGCCTCCAGTTGTTGATGATAATTTCTAATGCACGTTATGATGACAGAATATGCTTGACATTTCATTGTTATTGCTGAGTATTCTCTGATGTAACGAGTAAGCTGACCCAGGCTAACAAATGCAAATGTTCCATGAGATAGTGTCAGAATCTTGGGCGTTGCTTACATTTTAGCACACTGCTTCAGTAATAAAATCGTTAATAATAACTATGGAGCAAATAAGGGTAATAATAATAACAATAATAATAATAATAATAATAATAATTATGATAATATAACAGTAATAATAATCATAATAATTATCATAATCATTATCATCATCATCACCATCATCATCATCATCATCATCATCATCATATCATCATCATCCATCATCTAACGCAGTGTTGCCCGATGAGAAGCGTAGGAGCCCGGGGCTAGGCAGGTTGGTCCTGACATATAAGATGAGAATGACCAGCCTCACTCATCCCTGAGTGGCATTACATGGGGAATAAACCCCAACCACCCCTTTGATATAAACTTGCACAGGCTCAATCCGATTGGAGCGCCTTAATTACCCAGTAAACTACAACGTCCCATCATCTGGTTATGGTTACCACCCAGCGTAGTAAATCGTTTCATGGTGTACAGGAAACCATTTGGCTTGTCGTTCAGTGTAGTCACCCGCAGAGAAGAAGGAAGAGGGAAGAATGAGAAGCAGGAAGAGGGAAGAATGAAGAGAAGAAAGACAGAAAAGGAAGGAAGGAAAGACAGAAGAGGAAGGAAGGAAAGAAGGAAGGAAGAGAGGAATGGGCAGTCATCCGAGAGCAGCGCTGTATCAAGTTAGTGGATGGTGAGCGCCCGCATCTAATAATAATAATAATAATAATACGTTAATAATAATAATGATGAGGATAATAACGTTAATAATAATAATTAGAATGACGACAACGACAATACTACTACTACCACTACTACTACTACTGCTACTACGACTACTGCTACTACTACTACTACTAGTAATACTGCTAATGATAATAGTAATTATAATATCAATAATAATCGAGGTTGGTGTGACTCGTATTATGTCGTGCAGCATCTATGCTACGTCTGTCTCTTCTTGGCCTTCTGGCTCAGCAAAACGGTTTGCCGATTCCTGGGTCATCTACCGTGTTAGCACTGCATCAGTGTTTGAAATTATATCATATTATATTATATTATATTTTATTTATTTATTTATTTATATATATATTTTTTTTTGTGGGGAGGTGGGGCAAAAGAATCCTTCTATTGTATTGCAACTAAGGGTATAACCGCCGCCAGGTAACTTGTCTTTTATACCCCGACACTCCACGTGAACCCCCTGGAGACTGGGTATGGAGGGTCAGGCCATGACTGCAAGAAGGAGGCCGGGCTAAAGAGACAAGTTATCTGACGGTGGATATAACAACAGATGATTTGCGTACAGCTCCACGGCGCAGGTTTATTTCTTAAATATCTTTAACTGTTTCCAGACATCCAGGATGAGTTAGTCCTTTTACAGTATCTTAACCAGGGATTTTGTCATTCTGTTGTTTAGTTCACGTAACACAGTGACAGAAAAAGACAATGCTATGATTCTAAATCCAATCCACAGCACTCATTCGTTATCAGTACCATATTTCATCTTTAATCTATTGTTACAACTCTTTACTCGACATGAACAGAAGGTGATTTTTGGCCAAATTAAAGTAAAACGACTATAACAACAGACCACTTGTGTACAGCTACGCGGCGCTGGTTCACTTCTCCAAATCTATAATAATTCTCAGCGCTTCCCCGGATCAGTCTTAGCCCCTTTAGTATAGTGGTATCTTTACTAAACCCCTTTTATTCTAACTTGGCTTGAAAGTGCCATCTCTCCATCTTGAATACTGAGGTTTAGCAAGAGATTAAGACAAGAATACGATGCTGGTCACGAAGAAGTGCAAAGGAAAGAATATAAAGCCACAGCACTATCTTTTTGCATCTCATTTACAAATAAGATGCAGAAGGACGAAAGTCGGGGCCTAGTTAAGGTCAAAAGGGTTTAGTTTCTTCTCGCCATCCCCTGTCGTTGCTTCTCAGATTGGAAAAGGCGTTTAGGTATTTGGGTGTAGTCTTCATCAATCCCTTATTACACACAAGCTGAATAAAATCATGAAGTAGCAGCATTAAAGTAAAAAAATAACAGTAGCAGACCGAAGACTTCATCTCCTAATGACCAACAATCATCTAATCTACCCTTTTACCACTATATCACCCACGGATTATTCTTTCTACTACCAAACGATTCTCTCAATACTAGTAGGACAACCTGGTTCTGGATTCGTTAATCAAAAGCTATACTTTATCTATTCGGTGCGGAAAAAATATCTGGAACAAATCTTTCAGAGACGACAAGACTCTAATAAATATATGCCATCGTAATTAAGAGGTTATGGAGAGAGAGAGAGAGAGAGAGAGAGAGAGAGAGAGAGAGAGAGAGAGAGAGAGAGAGAGAGAGACAGAGAGACAGACAGACAGACAGACAGACAGAGACAGAGATTAATGAAAATGATATATAACAAGGACTTACTGCATAACATTTTTTTGTGTACTGTACAGAGCACTAGCACCGTCTCAGTCGGGCCTCAACGACAGAAGGATCAAGTTGTCACAAGGGAAGGCCAGAGTGTATAATTGCCTGCCCAAGATTACCACTGTTAACACCGTCCTCTCACTCACCAGTCTGTGGGTGACAGTACCTATCAGACGTCTCATCACTCGCCAGTCTATGGTTAAGTCTTACTCTCACTTGTGAAAAGTCGTCATTCACTTGCCTAAAGGTACGGATAACTCACCAGTTTATTAGTAACTTACCCACCAGTTAATGGGTAATTCACCCACCAGTCTGTGGGTATATCAATTACCAGTTTGTGGATTATTCTCATCCCGCAGTGTATGGGGCAATTTTCCCCTCTATAAATTCCCTTCATACTTTGTTCTAGTTGATCCACGATCAGGAGAACTCAATTATTCATTTACGGCTGACGCCAAATGATTTTATTCACCTCTATTGAATCATAGGACACTGAGGGTGTACAGAAAACTGAGAGATGAAAGCAAGTGTCAGTTTCTAATACAATACTACAAATTAAACGAAGTATTTTCCTTTCAATTTGGTATTTTCATGAACTATAACAGGGGTATGTATCTGTCTGTCTATCTACATAAATAATTCTGTGCAAATATGCGTACTCTGTACGTGTGTCTGTCCACTTTTGACCCCTTCGGATTTCGACGTGCCATGCACCTAAAGACGCGGACGACGAGCTGACAATGATGGTGTAAATTATAACTGCGTGGTCAGTTGCGCGGGAACCCACGCGCAGTTTTGTGCCCGGTTTTCGCCAGACATTGGCAACCCCATACAGTTCATACCTCTGGGTGGACTGTGCTGAAATTTCTCATGGGCATACCCTACGTCAGGGCAGGTCCACAATCTAAGTATATTTCTGTACTTAGACTGTGGGAAGGTCCATTTCAAGTTTGATGTCAGTGGGTCTCGGGGGCAAGCGGTTAACGGCGCTTGTCTATATCTCTCTGTCTGTGCATCTAAGTATGTATGTATCTATGCATGGCTACACAGTCACTCATTTTCTTGTATGTGTTTAATGCAAGAGTTAACGATCCTATGACTTTCATATAAGCAACCTGTCAGTTCCACAACTGTCTTCCTATTTCGGTCTTTCTCACTTATACCATCGGATATTTCGAAATGAACAAATGCTGAACCTGGATTTCTTTTTGTTTATTTATGTTTCAAAAGGGCTGTCAGCCTCGTAGTCTTTCTTTTTGCATGACAAAAATGGGTTAACCTCTTCAAAGTCCATTTCAGAAAGATTCTTCGAATGAAAGCGGTGCCGGAAATAGGGTTCCTGTAGAGTGTGTTGTTGGTGCTAGTGGTTGAGGTGGTGGCTGATGTTGCCAAACGGGGCTGCTTGTATTAGGTGGCCCACAGGCAGAGTCACAAAATCAAACGTCCATCACCCTAGGACAGTTCTGTCCATTTAACTGCGACTAAAAACTGATTTTGGAGTTACGGAGGAAAATAGCTTGGCATTATCATGAATTATTCCATGTAATACTTGCATCACCTTGAAAAATAAATGATTTAGATATCTGATCCTGCTGAATGTGAATATGACTTTATTAATAATTTTTTAGACAGTACAAGGTAGATGGTGAGAGACAGTACTGCCTGTATTAACGATACATGTACGTTGCTAATTATTAAATCCTTCAAACAAGGTCCAAGCTTCACTTTCATACGTTAGAGTTTGTATCACAGTAGCCTACTATCATGCAGCGACCATTTTACTTACAAGCCCACTTCGCTATTTCTATCACGGCTTTCAAACAACCAGCAACCTTTCTTCCTTGTACCCATTCAAGTACTTCATCCTCCATACTTCCATCCATACTCATCACACTTCCCAAGTACTTAAATGCACTCACATTTTCTATTTCCTCATCAACCAACCTCACTGTACATTCAGTGATTTCATTTCTCTCGAAGACCACTTTACTCTTCCTTACATTCACCTTCAGATTCCGTTTCTTACACATTCACCCAAACTCATTCACCAAGTTTTGCAGTTCCCCTCCTTCTTTACTTAACAATACAGTATCATCTGCAAACAATACAGGAAGTTTCCAAAAGTTGCCCTGTCTCGTTAGGGTCACATCAACATCTACTGCTGTACCTTGTACCTCTTTTATAACCCCATCCATATACAGATTGAACAATCATGGAAACATAACACAACTCTGTTTCAATCCAACATTCAGATAAAAAAAATGCACTCGGTTCACTATCTATATGCACTGCAGTCTTAGCTCCCTCATATATACTCTTCACGGCATTCAAGAACTTCCCATTTACTCCACATAATCTTAACATTTTCCACATTCCTTGTCTATCCACTCTGTTATAATAATAATGTATTTATATATTTACTGATTTATTAATTACATTTTCATGGGAGAATGTTGAAATATGAATGACGAGTGACTGTAGTTGTGGTTTACTACGTTTATGCAGTCTCATAAAAGCTCCTTATTTTAAGCTTTCTTATATCTTTTTCTATAATCAATGACCTTCTGTTGGCAGACACCTTATTTTTAATTTTACTACACCTGATCAGCAAAATAAAAGTATATTATACGTGGTTAAAACCCACCAAAGCACCATCATTCTCTCTCATGTTGGCTGGTTGTATTGCTATTATCAGTCAGAAGTTCATGGATACCTGTTCATGGCTATACAGATCAGTCTCTGCGACTGTGTCCTCTGCTATCCTGTAATAATGCATTCTGCACTGGCTGGTGAAGCTGTAGTGAGCTTTTTCTTCCTATGTGATTGGAAATTGGCAAAATAATTTGTTGTTAACCTGGTATACAAAGACTTTGCTGTTATTATCGCAACATTGGTTGCCGGACCATACATATTTGAATATTTGGGAACAAAATGTTTCAATAGCGAACATTATAGTGGGCTTCTTTACTACCCTTGCATTATTCTAATAGTCTGGCCATCACTCCTACTGCAGTTACCCATTTATTTTTTTTAGGTCCAGGAGTGTGAGATGTTCAAATGTGACCATGTCATTGAACTGCAGTATAAAGTTAAATGTGGCACTGTATAAGATGATTTCACATCTCGACTATCACTGCTGACCCTGGGAAATGTAAATTTACAACTTGGCTAGCAATGGATTTAGCAGCTCCAGTGTATTTATAAATTACCAGCAAGGCGGAGGGGGGTGCAAGGAACAGCGTGGTGGACTGAAGAGGTGAAAAAGGCTGTGGCACAAAAGAAGAAAGCATACAATGAATGGGTGAGAAATAGGGGCGTGGAAGAAGTTGAGAGGCAGAAGAGAGAGTTATATGTGGAAAGGAAGAGAGAGGTGAAAAGATTAGTAAGAGAGAGTAAGAAGAGAGTGGATGAGGAATTTGGAAGGAATTTGAGTGTAAAGTGGAGGGACTGTAAGAAAATGTTCTGGAGAGAAGTGAAAAGAGTAAGACAGGGTGGAAGTGAAGTTAGCAGGGGAGTGAAAGATAAAAATGGTACATTACTAGTGGAGAAGGGAGAAAAAGTGAGCAGATGGAGAGAACACTTTAAGGAATTGTTGAACGTAGAGGATGGAAGTAATGCGAGTATAAGTGGCTGGGGAATGGTTGGGAGAAGGAGGGAGGTGAGAAGACAGGAAGAAATCAGTAGGATAGAAGTTGTGGAAGCAATGAAGAAAGTTAAATCAGGGAAAGCCCCAGGAACTGATGGAGTGTGTGGTGAAATGCTGAAGCATGGGGGAGAGATAGTAGTAGAATGGATGTGGAAGATGTGCAGATTGGCCTGGGAGGAAGGTAGAGTCCCGGAGGATTGGAAGTCAGGTATAATTATTCCCTTGTACAAAGGAAAAGGGGAAAAAGAAGTGTGTGGTAATCATAGGGGCATTTGTCTTCTTAGTATAATAGGAAAAGTGTATGGTAGGATACTTATAGACAGAGTTAGAGAAAGAACAGAGAAATTAGTTGGAGAAGAACAGGGAGGCTTTAGGAAGGGAAGAGGTTGTGTAGATCAGATATTCATTCTTAGATCTTTAGTGGAAAAGTTTCTAGAGAAGGGAAAGAAGTTGTATGCGGCTTTCATGGATTTGGAGAAAGCATATGACAGGGTGGATAGACAAGGATTGTGGAAAGTGTTAAGAATATATGGAGTAGATGGGAAGTTGTTGAATGCTGTGAAGAATATGTACGATGGTGCGAAGGCTGCAGTGCGTGTGGATGGTGAACTAAGTGAATTTTTCTCTTTGAAAGTTGGTTTGAAACAGGGATGTGTCATGTCTCCATGGTTGTTCAATCTGTACATGGATGGGGTAATAAAAGAGGTACAAGGTAGGGTAGTGGATGTTGGAGTGGCCCTGGTGAGAGAGGATAGTGTTTGGAAACTCCCTGTACTGTTGTTTGCAGATGATACTGTGTTGTTGAGTGAAGACGAAGGGGAGCTGCAAGGCTTGGTGGATGAGTTTGAGAGAGTGTGTAAGAAACGGAACCTAAAGGTGAATGTAGGGAAGAGTAAAGTGATGGTCTTTGAGAGAGGTGAAGTTAGTGAATGTACAGCGAGGTTAGATGGTGAGGAATTGGAAAATGTGAGTACGTTTAAGTATTTGGGTAGTGTGATGAGTAAGGATGGAGGTTTGGAGGGTGAAGTGCTTGAAAGGGTACAGCAGGGAAGAAAGGTTGCTGGTTCCTTGAAAGCAGTGATAAGAAACAGGGAAGTGAGCATGGAAGTGAAAAAGTTACTACATGACAGTATTGTGATACCAACTCTAACGTACGGAAGTGAAGCTTGGACATTGTTGGAAGGACACAAGTCAAGAGTGAGAGCAGTGGAAATGAGTTATTTAAGAGGAGCCTGTGGAGTCACGTGGAGAGACAGGCTGACGAATGAGGATATAAAGGAGCGTTGTGGTGTGGATGTGGATGTGATAGGAAGCGTTATGAGGAACACACTGAGGTGGTTTGGCCATGTGGAGAGGATGGAGGGTGAGAGACTGACGAAGAGAGTGTATGTGAGTGAGGTGGAGGGGGGAAGAGGGAGGGGGAGGCCGAGGATGAGATGGAGGGATGGGGTGGAGAGGTATATGAGAGAGGGGGGTGTGAGTTGGGAGCAGGGCAGTGAAATGGCGGGGGACAGGGCGACTTGGAGGCGATTTGTTTGTGGCCACCCCAAACGGGATTGAGGCGTCTGGCAATAGATAGATAGATAGATAGATAGAAAACTATACTTAAGTAATGCGACTGAAGGACAGGATATTCTGTGGCGTCTCAAAGGGGGAAAGAACACATCCAGTCTCATTTATATTAAATAAATGAAAAATTTTCTCATGTATTTTCATTCAGTATTTTGTATACAACATACTTCCAGTTACTCATGTTGCTTGGTTGCAAGAGGAATAGCAGTATCAATGTAGAAAATGAATACTGAGTGAAGTATACTGAAGATTAAAAATTACTTAATATTATGTAATACTGTCTTCACTATTTCCAAGTACAAGCTAGCTCCCTAGCATAGCCCAGTCTATGTAGGACAGGAGATGGGTTAGCTAAGTCAGTTTCCAAACTGATCAGATCACAGACCGCAAAATAGTCACGTCAGATCAATATTGTGAAGGCCTGCCTGTGTGACCACAGTACAGATGAGAGGCACAGAGGAAAACCTAGCCAGAGGTGATTGTCTTTACAGATTCTAGGCAACTGTCCACAGTAAATAGCTACTTGCTTCCTACTGCCACATGATATATGAGAGGGGACGTCCTAGGTGTTACAGAACTGTTTGGCATATTTTGCATAAAGTCAAATCTCTTGATCTAGCGATCTGTTGTTGAAACTGGGTGAACAAAATTTCAGGAAACCCTTGATATCATACAGACACTCATGAACACATGTAAATGTTAGATGTTTAAGGATATTTATGAAACACCTGTAAATGTTAGACGTGCTTAGTTTATGGTCACATACAGATCATTTGTAACTGATATAAATAGTCAGTCGGCATCCCAATACACCAGTCCTGTATGAGATAGCCCTAGCATGTATTCAATATAGACGGTGGGCGTTAGCGCCGAAGTGGTGACATGTAGAGGTGTGTGGTATGTAGGAGGACTGCTGGGCCTTGATAGCATGCTGTGATGCCTATGCCCAGAGTCGGACACATTAAAAAAGAAAAGAGAAAAAAAAGGTTCGTCACGTTAACGAGAAAGACAAACCACAGTAACTTTATTAGCAAATAATTTATTGTCGACAGGTTTCAGCCCTCAGCTTTAACGATACAGCATTAATGGATGTTCTCATGTCATACATCCTTTGTCATATGACAACAACATTATTCAGCTATCATTTTCAAGGACTGTTTACTAATAATCCATTTTTCTCAGTTTCTACTAATAACGGATCAATAATAACATCGTTAATATGTTTCTGTAATTCTTTATACTTACTGGTATCTGACCAATGGCGAGATTCCTGGCAGAAAGACATGACCAATATTACCTGGTTTTCACTAAAATATTGGTGTCACGAAATAGACCTGTGACAACCATCTCATTTTCTGCAATATGAAGTAATGATGACGACGATGATGATGATAATGATGATGACATACTTGGACTGGGGTACATGATGAAAAGTGTGGTCTGAGCTTTGAGACAATAACTGGTGTTCAAAGAAAGCAGTTATAAATATCAGGTATAAGGAAGAGTTATCCAGACAATTATTCGATTCAATAAGCAGCTATCATAGCCTTCGAGAAGAGACACGTCAGTATTCTCATTAAAGGAAAGAGAACTAACCAAAGGAGGATTGCTTGGGAAAATACTCCCTTTGAAAGAAAGACAACAGAAATACAAACTTAAAAACAAATATCCCTCTATTGTTATTATTTTTTGTAATAACAGAACAGAGGAAGGGAAAACAAATAAACAGAAAAATAATCCACATAACAGATTACTGAGATATCTAAAAAAAAAATGCTAAAAAATATTCCCAGATTAATGACTTGAGGTCGAATGCCGAATGATATAAGAGGGAAGATAGAGCAGAGTAGGTTAGGTTTTCTTTCACCTAGCTAAAAAGAAGAAGAAGAAGAAAATACGAGTATTATATGTCTAAATTATTCAGCAAAAAGTCACACACACACACACACACACACACACACACACACACACACACACACACACACACACACACACACACACACACACGTTTGTCTTTGCAGGGAAAAGACTGTAAAAGAATGCAGTAGGAAAGACCCAAAATACAACACGGTGAATGGAAGCGTCCCAAGGATGATGCTAATTACTAAATACAATAATATTAGTTTGAAAAAACTACGAGGCACCCAGCACCTCGTGACATGTTGCGAGTGATGAGAGTGCCATTAACGCTCCAGTTCCTGCCACCGTAGGGAGGGTGTTGGGAATTTCCCATCTCTGGTAATGGGTGAGGCACAGTTACCGTGTAACCTCTATCCAACTCAGAGTCCAGGGATAAGGCTTTCTCTGTGCATTACCTGCAACATTAGGGTTTTCTTGAAGAGGCCCTAATCATTGCTAGGGTGAGATACGATACTCTGTGGCCCACTCCTCAGCGGAATAGTTACAGAGCTTCACTGGCCTAGATCTGCAAAAGGTAGTGGCTGTTATTGACTGTTCATCTCCTGATAACTGGCTAGTGTTACTGGTGCTATGTGTTACTTGTTTGGTGTCCTTATATATTACAAGTTAGTTACTGATGCAACGTGTATAAACACTCAAATTCAGTACCGGTATCTGCATTTGAGGTGACCATCCGGTAATCCCAGAGTAGCAACACGATGGCTATTAGGCGTGGCAACCAAGCTGCACAGACAGGCTCGATGTAGCTCAAAAGTCACTTATGAGGGACATTATATGTATTTGTATTGTGCGTGTAGGGTATGGCTATTTTTCATAAGAACTAGAATCTTCAACCACATTCAGGGCCTCATTCAAGAGATCTTACATGGGTTGCTGGGCTGCTCAACAAAGGCCTATATTTTGAATGCTGCTGGCTGACTAAACTACTCTGCCCCTGATACAGATTGATGCAGAGGTTGTGAAGACTGTTAGTGACAGTAAGAAAACTTGTTTGAGTAGATGGATGTGTGTGTGTGTGTGTGTGTGTGTGTGTGTGTGGGTGTGTGGGTGGGTGGGTGGGTGGGTGTGGGTGTGGGTGTGCGTGTGGTTCAATAGTATTGAATATCATGAGATTCTATATTTTCCCTTGTTTGATAATACCTGTTATACCGATGCGTTTCTGGGATAGGTTAAAACATGATTTATCAAGCAATGGTTAACTGGGGATAAACAGTGAAGGATGAACTGCTTTCAGTCTGAGGTATGTGGATGATGATGTTGCTTGCTACTAGTTGAGTCTTTGCAGACTGGTTCGCAGCATTACGAGAATCTGTGGCTGCTAAAATCTGAACATTTTCAGTGTTTTCATTAAAGCACAGAGTAGGCCAGCATACTCTCATTAACCTCGAACCTCCAACTGCCAACGACACATCACATGTAGAATTAAACATCACACTTGTTTCCACCTCCCACCCCCTTGGCAATGGCCGCTGCAGGATTAAGAGTAAATTCGGTGGTACCTAGGACTGCCATCACCGGCAGGGTAGGGCTTGGGGCACAGAGCTCTCCTGGTTGTCATCATGCGACTGTGCTGACAGTGGTTACTACAACCACTGATTGTGCTCGTCAGAGAAGAGCAGGTTCTACTATGATTGCTCATTATATAAACTAAATTACTCAAATAAAACCAAATATATCTGTATAGTTTATCGCTCTCCCAATACATCTGCAGAACCGAGCGTATTTCACTCCATATCCACACAGTTGACCAACATTAACCTCATTCTTATCACTGAAATTACCATTTGGAGTGATTTTAACGTCCATAATGTAGAACTGTTATTGCATTCTGCCAGGACCGACGATATTGGTCTTGAATGCGAGCTGCTTGCAGAATCGTTTAATCTTACGCAACTGGAAAAACAACCAACCAAAATACCAGATAATCCTGACCATGGCGACTATCTTTTGGAAATATTCCTGTCAAATGATCCAGATCATTACAGGATATAGGTACTGTCACCACTTGCATCCTCTGGGCACAGTCTCATCAAAGCCTCATTAGTTGTCTCAAACCTCCCCGTTCTGAACCAGTCAGGGTGACCAAATGGCACTTTGGTAGGGCAGACTTGACGGATTTAGAAACATCTTGTTGATATTCCATGGCAGTCTTTCATCTCCACTGGCGTCACCTCTATCCAGTTCCACATTAAAGACTTGTACAAGCTGGTATGGAATTGTCCATACTCAGTCAACAATTTAATAAAAGGTTGGACTTCCCAAAATGGTTACACTGCACCCCTGCCAGAGCAACGACAAGAAGGAACTTAGCATATAACTCTTACTTGAAGTGAAAAACTACCGAATCCCTCAGTTAATTTCAAATTGCTAAACCTAATGACAATAGAATATTTTCGTCATTTGTCAGTTCTTTCAGTAATAATTTTAATGTTATCACCCATTCCCCTACTAAAACATTCAGATGGAAACACTGTATATGACCCTCGTGGAAAAGCGAACGTCCTTGCCAGTACGTTTGCCAAAAATTCTACCTCAGAGGAAGTCAGCCAGAACGTTGCTGTACTAGAACTTGACTCTCCTGAAATTCCGCCAGTAAAGATACAGACTAAACACGTAAATCTGTCCTGCACAGTTTACCGACCAACAAAGATTTAGGTCCAGAAGGAATTCGGCGCATCGTCCCCACCCTCCCCCCCAAAAAAAAAAAAGTTCCGCAGAACTTGTTCCTATTCTAGCTAAATTACTCAGAGTATGCATAAGTAGTTTTTCATTCCATAATTCTTGGAAAGGAGCCAATGTCTACCCAATTCCGGAAAAAATAAGTTCGTTTGATCCTTCTGATTAGAAGCCAATAACAATCACATCTAATCTTGGTAAAGTATTTGAAATTGTTATTAATAACCACGTTGTTAAACATCTTGAATCCAACAACGTAATTAATGACAGAGAGTGGTTTTCGCCACGAATCAGTTTCTTGACCATACCGTCAATGTTAGCAGGCCAACATGCAGAAACCCATTCAGTAACCCTTGATATTTCTAAAGTTTTTGACAGGGTGTGGCACCATTCCCTGTTATCCAAACTCCCTTGCTGCTACCTATCATCATTTGTTCCAATGATTTCCTCATATCTCTGCAACAGATACAAGTATATGGTATATATTCCAATTTCTACCTGGTTAATGTCGGCATGCCTTGGTGATCAGTCCAGGCTACAACGCTGTTCCTAATTCATATTAATAACGTCTTGTCTATCACCCATATTCCCATTCACTCATATGCAGGTGAACCAACTCTTCACAGTTCTTTCACACTTAAAAACTCATTCACAAAATTTGATATCTCTCCCAACTCAGCACAGCAATCTCCATAAATCAAGACTTATCTAAGATCAATAAGTGGGGACAAAATAATATGGTCACATGTAATGCTAGGAAAACCACATATATACATTTTACTAACAGACATATTCTCTGATTCCTATATTACCTTGAATGCAACTATTTTTCCTGACGCTAAAAGGATTGCGGTTCTCGGCGCTTCACTTAATAGTACCCTCAGTTGGACTTCTTGCATTAGATCATTTGCTAAAGCTGCTTCAAAGTAACTTGGATTTATGTACAGGATCCGCAACTTCATCACTACTGAGCAGTTGTCTACCCTTTACAAGATAAGTGTGGGCTCTCAACTTGAATATCGTTTAGCTTTGTGGAATGGGTATGGAGAGGTTGCACTAACAACCTGACAAATTCAGAAGAAAACTGTAAGAATAATCAATAAACCAGCAATTACAAATGAAATGCGTCCCCTACAAGTGAGACGAAATGTTGCCTCCTCTGCATTATTTTATGGATACTTTTATGGTAAATGCTCAGGCGAAGTAGTATCCATTATAACACCTCTCTACGCCTCCCCCCGTCTGGCAGCATTCATGACTGGGATGTCATACTTCCGTATTATAGAACTTCTGCCTATCAGAATTCTTTTATTCCTCGAACTGCTTCTCTTTGGAACTCCCCACAATCGTTTCCTCCCATACTTCGACCTGCAGCAGTTCAAGTCCATCTCTTACAGATTTTTTATGAGCAGAAGATACTTGTAATCTGGTGTATGAATTATTTTATTTTATTTATTTTTCCATCCTCTGCTCATCTTCTGTGAGAAAAAAAGACGAAAACACTGGTTGCTGTAACTACCGTACTACGGTACCGTGATATAAGAATCAGAAATGTGTGAAAGTAGTTGATAGTAACTTGGAAAAATTGTACTGTAAACTGGTTAGTGTTAAAAAAGTCATTAATGAACAGCGACATAAGCACAGACACTACAGTACAGCTGAATGGTGTGTTAAATTCTGAATGACTTGTGCATAAAAAAAATGGGGTGTGAGAGCAACAGAAATAGAAACATGCTACAGTGTACAAGGACTGCATAGCCTGGATACGAGAGGAATAAAGAGATTGGAAAATATATATATATTTTTTTACGTGTCCGACTCTGGGCATAGGCTTCACAGCCTGCTTCCAAGGCCCAGTAGTCCTCCTACATTCCATACACCTCTACATGTCACCGCTTCGGCGCTAACACCCACCGTCCATATTGAATACATGCAAGGGCTGTCTCATACAGGACTAGTGTATTGGTATTAGCGGGGGTATTTTTACGACATGTCGGTGGGTCTTCTGGTAGATCAGTAAAGTCTGATTATATTAAATCCAAATCCTTAAACTGTTCCCTGTCCGAGCGGGGATTTGAGCCTGGGTCCTTTAGGACTGCAGGCCACCCCTCTACCGACTGAGCCACCGCCTCCCTTTATAGAAAGGAAGTATGTAACCTGGAGATAGAAACTTCAAATTGTTGAAAAGATGAATGGATATTCATATAGATGATACGGTATTATGATGCATTTGACTGGGCACTCATTTCACACGTCCTAAATTTTGTACATCCCTGTTACTCTTTACGCAATCGTCCCATCACAGTTTTACCAGAAATTAGGTAAGAACAATAATAATGACGATATAATAAACAAATCTTATCATAAAATACTATATGAATCTATATTTACACATAAACCAATGACAGCAGAGAGAGAGAGAGAGAGAGAGAGAGAGAGAGAGAGAGAGATTACCAACTAGTTTCGTTCTAGCATAAACGATTATGAGTCTAAGCCTGATCAATTCGTGTGAGGATTACTGAACAACTGCATTCACTGTTAGCATCATAATTACACCTCATTTATACTAACACCAAGCACACGAGAAAACTACCATTAGTCTTGGTTCAAGGGGAGCCTACAGCATGTAGGGAGGTGTTCACTGATTGATGAGAGGAGAGGTGTTCACTGGCCAGCGTGGTGAGATGGGGGGGGGGTTACTGGCCAGTGTGATGTGAATGGAAGTGTTCAGTGGCACATGTGGTTAGAGGGGAGGTGTTCACTAACTGATGTGGTGAGTGGGGAGGTGTTCTTTGCTCACTGGCTGGCAGTGTTTATATAAGGGCCGCAGGAAGGGGTCAGTTCTCAGTACTCAGCTGGTGCTCCAGGTTGTGAGAGTCCTGCTCCAGCCTCACCTGCCCCCGCACCTTTACCGTGAGTCATGTGGCACTGTGTTGCCTCACACTCTGTTGTCAGTCATATGGCGCCTTTCTGTACACATTGTTTAAGATCGTGGTTAAAAAATAGCATGGATCTCTTTCAAATAACTTTGAAGGTGTTAACTTCACGCTATTGAGGGAATAGGCCAGTACTGCCATTTTGGAAATAAGTAAAATCTTTATCCCAGATTAAAGAAAAATCCACCAACGTACCCAGATGCTTGTGATTAGAATGGGCGTTTGCTTACCCTCTTAATTTTAAATCTTACAGCTATATATACAGTATATATATATATATATATATATATATATATATATATATATATATATATATATATATATATATATATATATATCATCATTGCAGGGGCCAAAATTGCGAACACTCTAATCCTATTTGTTCTAATTCTGTTTTTCTTTCTACTCTAGAAATACCACGTTCCTCTTATGCTTTTCAAGAGGGATTATTAGAGGTCTAGGAACTTTCTATTACAGCTTTCGCAGACTAACACAGTAATTGTGTGCACTTGTTTACTATTACCGGTGACCTCGAATGAGCTCCGATCGGTGACCTCAAATGACCTCGGAGGTCAACCTTACATAACCTTTGTCCAAACTGGAGGTCATATGAGTCCCCATGCTAGAAATAGGGCTGCTGAGTTCAGACGTTCTTTCGTGTATTACCAGTGACCTAAAGTGACCTCCGACTGCTGACCTCAAATGACCTCGGAGGTCAACCTCACATAGCCTATGTCCGAACTCGAGGTCATGTGAGTCTCCATGCCAAAAATTGGGCTGCAGGGGTACCCGGCGCTGCCCGGGCCAAAAAAGAACACTTTACCGAATACCTAAAATGACCCAGATCTGAATTTTGACCGCCCCTGAAACCATCCTTGGGTCACCCTAATTCATCATATATATATATATATATATATATATATATATATATATATGGGTCTGGGGGTCTCTGGCCCTTGGTTTAGGCGTGATTGTAGGACAAACAAACAACGTGGCCCTTTCATTAATATACCCGTAGATATCTAGTCATATATCACGTAAGACTTGTTCAATACAGTTAGTTTCAGGATGAACAAGAGGAGAGAAAACCAATTGTAGGATGACCAAATCATCAAGATGTAGGAAAAAAATGCAATCAAGTTTACTTCCCTGTCCAAAAGAAGGCACTCAAACTTCTATTGCCACAAAATAAAGGACTGAATACTTCGCATTAATAGCAGATAGCACAGCTTATAACTTTGACCAGTAAAATCTAGAAATGTTGTTTTAAACTCTGTGCTAATGAACTGGTCATAATAAGGACATCAGGATTATTCTAACAGCAGTATCTTGGCCTCATTGCCTTTTGTTTTCCTTGTTACCAGTGAACGATACTGTTAAGCTTAGGAAAGAACTTCTCATAGGGAAGGAGTAGAAGCTGTCTTCATTCAACCTGTCAGTACGATCCCTATAATTTATTCCATTCCATTCTAGCCACTTTGTGGACTCACATTTAAGTGTAGTGTTTAAAACAGTGAAGAGGAAGTAACAAATAACTTGGAAGCAGTATACTTACATACTGATGTTTTGTTTACTATAAACGAAAAAGAATCCTGGCCCATCTTTACCATTCCACAGTGAGTATTAGAACTAGGTTTCCAAAGGGTCGTGTATTAAACGATACTTAATGGAGGGGAGAGCAAAACGATACTTAATGGAGGGGAGAGCAGATCTTCAGTTTTTAACAGTGATTATTTTCTGAAGCACATGACGACAGATAATGTCAAGAGAAGGGGAAGAGAGACGTAATTAGATGTAACTAGATTAACCTGTATGCCACACTCCGAAAGGCATTCAGTAATGATACAGATACTATTTTACTCATCATTATCGATTTATGCCTAATTTACTATGAAATGAATGTAATGTTAATGCCCCGTATAATTATTTCCGTTCTTCGTTTTCTGTTCACCAACCTGTGGTACTTTGCAAGAAATCTGTGTTCCTAAGTATCCTGATTCTGCAGTATGTGATTATTTTTTTCTCAGTTTTCCGCCCTTTTCGTCACTTCAACTTTAATCCAACATGCACTTCATTATGGTCTTTTGTTCAGTCCTACTAACCTCTCGTGACTCCAGCAAGTGAGATTTATGTTTTTTGGTTAAAAGTGTGCCGCTTTCTCATTCTCCATTGGTGGCGATTGATTTTCATGCACTGGAGGACTTCCTGACTCATTTACATTCTTTTCCTTTCATGGGTGATTCTGTTGCTAATACTTTCCTGTGGGGTGACGCTGTCATTAAGTCTTTTGGCCTGCTTACTTGAAATTGTTATAATTTTAAGTCAGGTGACCCCACCCTCCTTGAGACAGTTACTAATTCCTTCACTGGAATTAATGTCTCGTTTTTCTCCCCTGCGCTTGGCCTGGACTTCATCTAGTCTGTAGTATCTTAAAGTACTGCTGGGATATTTTGATTCTTCAGTGGATCGAGGGTAAATAAAGCAGGTGGTTGATGTTATTGTCAATTTGTTGCTCTGACTGAGAGGCCAGTTTAATTGATCGCCAGCACTTGAGAAATAAACAGTATACCCCAGACAAAAATGGTGTTTTACTCCAAACATCACACGTGGCGAAGAGGATGGGATAACATGCAAAGTTCGAAATGATCTCTAGAAGTAGTCAGGAGTTTAAAAACGACAGCAAAGGACACTAATGATGACAATTTTTTAGTTACAGGAACAATATGAAGGAGTGGAAGCATTTCAAACTCATATTGGTCAGTTTGAGCAGTTTCGGGAGGCAAATAATATAACAGATGACTCAAAAACAGGCCTTCCGTTTTGATGTTTGTGGCTCCACCGTGTACCAGGTGCTCAAGTACTGGTGCCACCAGAGAGACAATCTAAGAACACACTGGAGGAGTTACTTCCCCTGGCTACTCATAACTTCTCACTAAAGGTTTCAATACAAGCAGCTAAATACAGGTTCGGCTTAGAAGGACAACAATGAGGACAAAATGTGAATGGTTACCTACTACATTTGGTAAGATTATACCACTCCACTGTTATTTTAGGGACTGACTGAATGATCAGTTACGAACAGACTCGTGACCGGATTGTGTGAAAAAGATAGTCAATGAAAACTTCTATTTTGCTTACTTGGTAGAAGACACTTTCTGTGGCACAAACAGTGGAAACAGCAGTGGCATATGTATTTGCAATATGCTGAAAGGGAAAGGAAAGCAATACAGTGTAACACGAGATGATGAGGACGAACAGTGGAAGGACGGTGGAGGGCCGTCCGATTCGTATGAAAGTGGATACAAGAACAAGCTCCGCATTGATGAGTGAAAAGGTATGGTGACAGTTTGCAGGAATAAACACGTTTCGAAACATGAACCGCAAACTACAGACATGCACAGTAGAGATATTAGTTGTGCGTGGTTTAAAAGTCCTAAATGTGGCATACGGAAATCAAACCGCCATACTGCATGTGAAGATAATTGAAGGTACAGGACCATCATTACTGACATGAGACTGATTGTCAATGCTAACAGTCAGATGAAAGGAACTGTTAATTTTATGTTCTGTTGTAACTAAGGCAGCAACAGGGACCACGATATTAAATGAAATAATACAGCGGCATCGGGCTGTTTTTGCCGAGGGGTTGCGGAAATTATCAATCAAGGCTTGGTTGCAGCTGAAATCAATTTTTTTTTTTTTAAGACAACCAGATATTGTTGCACTGTATCCACTTGCGGATTGGTGGATAGAAGAAGGGATTGCAAGTAAAGTGGATTCTTCCTAAACAAGTAGGTGGGCAAGACAGTAATGATAGCATCAAAAGCAGACGGAACAGTGAAACTGACAGCAGGCTATCTATTAACCGTGAACCCTCAGCAAGACCAGTACACCAGTCCTGTATGAGACAGCCCTAGCATGTATTCAATATGGACGGAGGGTGTTAGGGCCGAAGCGGTGACATGTGGAGGTGTGCAGGAAGACAAGTGGGTCTTGGGATAGGCCCTAAAGCCTTTGTCAAGAGCCAGACACAAAAAAAGTAAAAAGTAAATAATACGTTTGAACATCTACTACCTGAGGCAATAAAACTGTCTGCGATGTTAATGTGAAAAGGTTCGCCCAACTCGGTCTAGAGGATGCTTATTCGCAAATGGTGTCAGAAGGGGAATGGAGGACTCTTATAATATTAACTCACATGGTACTTTTGAGAATGAAAAGACTACTTTTCTGATTACCTTGATGCAATGACATATTCCAAGCAGAAACTTAAAGTCCTAAAGTGGGTACCCGACTGTTTGCAGTACCTGGACGGGCTACTAGTAACCAGGGAAGTGATTTCCTTCCTGTTAACCATTTTTGTATTTTTTCTTATCCAAGACGGTGTAGGTTAGGTTAGATTTCTTTTCGTAGTATCAGATTAGGTTAGACTGGTTGTCAGTTGGGTCAATCAATTATAACTGTTATGTTACGTTAGGTTTGGCTAGGATAGGCTAAGTTAGGTGAAGTTAGGTTAGAGTTAAAAAAAAATGAAGGGTGACCATCCTGGGGAAAACCTAAATTAACACGTAATGTTAAAATGGTATGTAGACTGGAAATCTATAGCAAGGGACATTGAACAGGATTTGACATGAAATCTGGAAACTCTATTACATCGGTTGGAAGAACGTGGAATAAGCCTGATGATTTGAAATGCCTGTTCAATCTGTCAGAAGTTAAATAACCTTGGAAAGACTGTATCAGCAACGAGCTTCAGGGCAGTCCCTAAGAGAGCAGCTGTTCAACAGTTACCATACCCAAAGGACATGTCGGAGCTGTGGAGTTTACTTGATGCTGCAGGAGACTCATCAAGGTTGCTGTCGATCGTAGCTACCGTACTGGCGCCGCTGAAGCGTTGCTCAAGAAAGGAGTCAAGTGGTTCTTATTCAGTCTTGTTGTCGGTACCGTCGCACGAGACCACAGATAAACTTGTTTGGCAATTTCTTGCTGTGCTTCTGTTTACCACAAAGAAGGAAGCTGTAGACCGTATTATTCCTGAATGTAAGTTTCATTTTTGTCATAATTTTCTTTCTTCAACAGTTCCTTTCCCCTACTTCTTTCTCAGTTTTTATTTTTATTTTTTTTAAATCAAACAAGCAAGCATGGCTTGCAAGAGGGAGACTGCGAGGTAAAATATGTTGAAATATGAACTAACATAAAAAAGAAAACCACACCTAACATAATCTGATCCACTTCAGTTGATTAAATAAGTGACGTAACACAACCAGCACAGCCTTACCTTACCTAACCTACCCAAACCAAGCCTGACTTTGCTTAATCTACAGTAAGTCTTGTGCTAGGCTATACTATACGAAAGTAGCAATCGGACAATTTGTCAGCCAAGGCTACACACCAAATCGATCAGGGTAAAAGCAGATGGTCGAGCCTTCGAAGCGTCATCATAGTCAGTCAATACTAATATATTTAGGCTAAATTTTAGTTGGAGTTCGTCCAGAGTTCACAAAAAATAATAAATAAATAAAAAAATGACCTGGTGAGAGATCATTTGCAGTCTCGTAATTGTGCGCCTTACCGTGATGTAATGATATTTGCTCTGTAGTTTATTGCTCAAAATTTGTTGTTGGTCTCCCGAAGCCCAATGAATTTATCCTTTTCCAAAATAAAATATATAAAACGCAGAAACGGGGTGAGTTGAGGTTTGACAGGACAGCTCGGTAAACTCCCCCCACCCACCCGGCACGAGACTCTAACAGTGACATGACAAGGGGGCCGTGTGCCATTAACTGAATCAAGGAGTGAAGTCAACCGAAATCATTAACAGAGCTGTGGTGTATGTTAAAACTCTGAACTAATATTTTGACTATTTTCTCTCTTTCGGTGCTGGAACTTACTTCAAAAAGTGCAGATGCCAAAGTTTTAGAGAGTTTTGTCTGTTACCTCTTAATTACAAGATAAGTTACTGTACAGAAATGAATCGGACAAGCTGGATAGCTATGTTTCAAACCAACAACCAGTGTCTCTAAAATCTATGCTAAATGAAACTTGCTATGACTCAAAATAGTGAATTTTACACACTTCCTACATTTTACTTATGCATTACTTAATTATAATCTTACCAGATGAAGAAAGACAGTCTTGCAATGGAAACAGCAATAAATACTCAACTCACTTCATATGTTGTCAGCTCAGCTCAACTATCCCTCAACACAGCTGACTCCCGACCCAAAGGATCATTTTCCTTAAAAAAAAAACTAAAAGTGCAGATGTATAAAAGAGCATTTTTCAAAAAAGCCTAATATTTCTATGAATTTAATTGTAACATTTTTGTATGTGTAGCTTAACACACAAAACATGTGCTTTATGTAAATCATGAGTCATAAATGGGCCTTCATACAAAATTTGGGTGGGAGTTGTGTGGTGTGGGAGAGTGCTCCCTGCCACCGTCTTGAAATGATACCCCAGGATGTTCTGCCTCGTCTCTTTCTTTGCACCAGTTGGGTTTTTGTTTACCATTTTCGTCTCTCTTAGCATTCTGAAGTCTAGCCTCTACTCTGAGTCACGAATCCCTTCTCCATTTTGTTGCCGGTCGGGCACCTTTTTCGATCTTGCTCTAATATCCTTTTCCCTGGGGGAAGGGGGGTTTCAAGAACACTTCCTCAATATCCCTGCTTGTCGTATGAGGCGAAAGGGTTGGTGGTGGGTTAGTGCCCCACCCCGTAAAAAGAACTAACTAAACAAATTGACGGACCATACATTGACGACCAAGGAATGGACAAAGGACATTCTAAGGATGGGAACGTTGAATGTGAGAGGAGTGAATGATGAAGTGAAAGAGAGAGAGATTGTTCCGGTGCTTGAGGTTGCAAGAGTAGATATATGTGAATTGACTAAAACTAAATGGTGAAAGTGAAAGGGTGAGAGAATGGGAGTATGGTTTAAGAATATGTGCGGGAGTTAAAGAGAATGAAAGGACAAGAGAGGGAGTAATTCTGACGATAAACAAGAAATCTATCTATCTATCTATCTATAGCCCGACGCCCTAATCCTGCAAAGGGTGGCCGCAGACAAAACGCCTCCAAGTCACTCTGTCACCCACCATTTGACTACCCTCCCCCTAACTCACCCCCCCTCCCTCATATACCTCTCAACTCCATCCCTCCACCTCATCCTCGGTCTACCCCTCCCTCTCCCTCCCTCCACCTCACCTACATACACCCTCTTAGTCAGTCTTTCATTCTCCATTCTCTCCACATGTCCAAACCACCTCAGTGTATTTCTCCTAATCTTCTCAACCACATCCACATCTACCCCACAACGTTCCTTCACTTCTTCATTCGTCAACCTGTCCCTCCACGTCACTCCACATGCTCCTCTCAAGTAACTCATTTCCACTGCTCTCACTCTTGACGTGTTCCCCTCTTGCAAGGTCCACGCCTCGCTTCCATACATCAGGGTAGGGATCACAATACCATCATGCAGTGACTTCTTAACTTCCATACTCACCTCCCTATTTCTCATCACTGCTTTCAGTGTACCAACAACCTTCCTTCCCTGCTGTACCCTTTCACGTACTTCATCCCCCAAAGTTCCATCCTTACTCATCACACTACCTAAGTACTTGAATGCACTCACATTCTCCATATCCTCACCATCCAACCTCACTGCACACTCTGTGACTTCATTCCTCTCAAACACCATAACTTTACTTTTGTTTACATTAACTTTCAGCTTCCTCCTCCTACACACTGTCCCAAATTCAATCACCAAACCTTGCAACTCCCATTCATCTTCACTCAACAATACTGTATCATCAGCAAACAGCAACACAGGAAGCTTCCAAATCTCACCCTCATTCATTAGGGCCACCCCCACATCCACTGCCTTACCTTGCACCTCCTTTACAACCCCATCCATATATATATTAAACAGCCATGGAGACATCACACACCCCTGTTTCAGTCCCACATTGAGATCAAAGAACTCACTCAGCTCACCATCCACTCGCACCGTAGCCCTAGCTCCCCCGTACATACTCTTCACAGCACTCAACAATTTCCCCTCCTCTCCATATATTCTTAATACCTTCCACATACCTTGCCTATCTATTCTGTCATAAGCTTTCTCCAAGTCCATGAAGGCAGCATACACTTTCCTTCCCTTCTCTAGATACTTCTCCACTAAACATCTTAGAACAAATATCTGATCTACACACCCTTTTCCCTTCCTAAATCCCCCTTGTTCTTCTCCAACTAGCTCCTCTGTCGTATGCCTAACCCTATCAATGAGTATTCTACCATATATTTTACCAGTCACACTAAGAAGGCAAATACCCCTATGGTTACCACATACTTCTCTCTCCCCTTTTCCTTTGTACAGAGGAACAATTATACCTGATTTCCAGTCCTCTGGAACCCTTCCCTCTTCCCAAGCCAATCTACACAACTTCCATATCCACTCCACAACAATCTCACCCCCATACCTAAGCATTTCACCACACACTTCATCAATATCTGGGGCCTTTCCCAGCTTCCACTACTTCCGCCCTACTGATCTCTCCCTCCCTCCTCTCATCTCTTCTTCTCCCAACCATTCCCCAACCACTTATACTCACACTGCTCTCACTCTCTACATTCAACAAATCCTCAAAGTGCTCCTTCCATCTCCTCAATTTCTCTCTCTTCTCCACCAACAATCTATTATTCCTATCTTTCACTCCCCTATTACTTCCCTTTTCACACTGCCTTACTTTCTTTACCTCCTTCCAAAACAATTTCTTACTCTCCCTCCATTTCACACTTAGATTCCTCCCAAACTCTTTATCCACTTTCTTCTTACTCTCCTACACCAGTCTCTTAACCTCCCTTCTCCTGCTCACATATACCTCTCTCTTCTCTGTCTCATCTTCTCCCCTACCTCTACTCGCCAACCATTCACCATATGCCTTCTTCTTTTGTTCCACAGCTCGTTTCACCTCATTCCACCATGCTGTCCCTTGCACACCCTTGCATCTCCTCCTCACTCCACAAACCGCCTCACACGCTGCGCCTATCTCTTCCGTGAATATCTTACATACGTCTTCCACCCCTTCCATCTGCTCTAGCTCATACCTTCCCAATCTTTCTTCCACTATGCTCTTATACTCTGTCATTTTCTCACTATCTTGCAATTTCTCCACTCTTCTCACAGGAGCTGCTTCCTCCTGTCTTCCCCTTCGCCTCCTCAACCAGTTTCTTTGCATCTTTACCTTGGCCATCACTAAGTGATGGTCCGAGACTCCATTCCCCCACCCTCTCCACACTCTTGCATCCAACACTTGTCTTCTCATTCGCTCATCCACACACACGGAGTCTATCATTGCCTTTCGTTCAACAAGTTCACCATCCATCCTCCTCATTACTCTCCATGTATACCGGTGGATCATCTTATGACGAAAGTAGGTGTTGGCTATTGCCAACCCCTTACAAGCACAGATGTCCACCAAAGCACTACCATTCCCATCTACTTCAGCTGGCACACCCCACTGACCAACCACTCCTTCCACTCGTACATTCCCAACTTTGCCATTCATGTCTCCAATCAACAGCACTCTCTCGCTCCTCTCAAACTTGTCCATACATGCTTCTACTCTCACCCAAAACTCATCTTTCACTTTTGCCACTCGATCCTCTGTTGGAGCATACACACATACAATCGCCCATGCTTGTATACCTACTTTCATCCTCACCCATACAATCCTTGCACCCACTCTTCCATACTCTCTTATATTCTCCTTCCACTTCTTGCTTATCATCAGACATACTCCCTCTCTTGCCCTCTCATTCTCACTGACTCCCGCACATATACCTACACCATATTCCCATTCTCTCACCCTTTCACTTTCACCATTTAGTTTCAGTCAATCCACATATATCCACTTTTGCATCCTCAAGCACCTGAACAATCTCTCTTTCTTTCACTTCATCATTCACTCCTCTCACATTCCATGTTCCCACCCTAAGAATGTCCTTTGTCCGTTCGTTAGTCGTCAACGTATGGTCCGTCCAGGTCCGAGGCGCTTTATTCGCTTTTTTAGTTGGTTCTTTTTACGGGTTGGGGCACTAAACCACCACCAACCCTTTTAGTCGCCTCGTACGACAAGCAGGGATACTGGGGGAGTATTCTTGAAACCCCCCTACCCCCAGGGGGGAAACAAACCGGCACCGCGACAGTGGTTTCGATGCCGGGCCTCACTCACCAGACCCAGTTATCTACCTGTGTTGGCTGTGGTGGTTTCTAAAGAAGTGGAAGGAGAATATAAGAGAGTATGGAACAGTGGGTGCAAGGATTGTATGGGTGAGGATGAAAGTAGATATACAAGCTTGGGCAATTGTATGTGCATATGTGCCGAAAGAGGACCACGTGTCAAGAGTGTAAGATGAGTTTTGGGCAAGTGAAGAAGCATGTATTAACAAGTCTGGGAGGAGTGAGAGAGTGTTTTTGATTGGAAACATGAATGGTAAAGTTGGGAATATAGGAGTGGATGAAGTGGTTGGTCAGTGGGGTGTGCCAGCTGAAGTAGATGGGAATGGTAGTGCTTTGGTGAACATCTGTGCTGGTAAAGGGTTGGCAATAGCCAGCACCTTCTTCCGGCATAAGATGATCCACAGGTATACATACAGAGTCATGAGGAGGATGGATGGTAAACTTGTTGAACGAAAGGCAATGATAGATTACGTGTGTGTGGGTGAGTGAATGAGAAGGGAAGTGTTGGATGCAAGAGGGTGGAGAGGGTGGGGAAATGGAATCTCGGACCATCACTTAGTGATGGCCAAGGTAGAGCTGCAAAGAAAATGAGTGAAAAGATGAAGGGGAAGAGAGGACGAAACAGCTTCTATGAAAAGAGTGGAGAAGTTGCAAGACAGTGAGAAATTGGCAGAGTATAAGAGCATTGCAGAAGAAAGATTGGGAAGGTATGGGTTAGAGGAGGTGGAAAGGGTGGAAGAAGTATGCAAGATATTCACGGAAGAGATAGGCGCAGCGTGCAAGATGGTTTGTGGACTGAAGAGGAGATGCAGGGGTGTGCAAGGGACAGCATGGTGGAATGATGGGGTGAAACGAGCTGTGGAACAAAAGAGCAAGGCATATACTGACTGGCTAGCGAGTATAGGTAGAGGAGAAGATGACTCTGTATGTGAGCAGGAGAAGGGAATTGAAGAGATTGGTGAAGGAGAGTAAGAAGAGAGTAGATGAAGAGTTTGGGAGGAATCTGAGTGTGAAATGGAGGGAGAGTAAGAAATTGTTTTGGAAGGAGGTCAAGAAAGTAACACAGTGTGAAAGGGAAAATAGTAGGACAGTGAAAGATGAGAATAATAGATTGCTGGTGGAGAAGAGAGAGAAAATGAGGAAATGGAAGGAGCACTTTGAGGATTTGTTGAATGTAGAGAGTGAGAGCAGTGCGAGTTTAAGTGGTTGGGGAATGGCTGGGAGAAGAAGAGATGAGTGAAGGGAGGAAGAGATCAGTAGAGCAGAAGTAGTTGTAGCAATGAAGAAGATCAAGATGGGAAAGGCCCCATGAATTGATGGAGTGTGTGGTGAAATGTTCAAGTATGGGGGTGAGATTGTTGTGGAGTGTATATGGAAATTGTGTAGATTGGCTACGGAAGAGGGAATGGTTCCAGTGGACTCGAAATCAGGTATGATTGTTCCTTTATACAAAGGAGAATGGGAGAGAGACGTATGTGGTATAGGGGTATTTGTCTTCTTAGTGTGGTTGGAAATATATATGGTAGACTACTCATTGATAGGGTTAGGCATATAACAGGGGAACTAGTTGTAGAAGAACAAGGAGGATTTAGGAAGGGAAAAGGGTGTGTACATCAGATATCTGTTCTAAGATGTTTAGTGGAGAAGTATCTAGAGAAGGAAAAGAAAGTTTATTCTGCCTTCATGGACTTGGAGAAAACATAGACAGAGTAGACAGGCAAGGTATGTGGAAGTTATTAAGAATATATGGAGTGTATGGAGATTGTTGGGTACTGTGAAGAGTATGTAAGAGGGAGCTATGGCTATGGTGTGAATTCTTTTATCCAAATGTGAGACTGAAACAGGGATGTGTGATGTCTCCATGGCTGTTTAATATATTCGTGGATGGGGTTGTAAGGGAGGTGTAAGGTAGGGCAGTGGATGTGGGGGAGGCTCTAATGAATGAGGGTGAGGTGTGAAAGATTCCGGTGTTGCTGTTTGCTGATGATATAGTATTGCTGAGTGAAGTTCAATGGGAGTTGTAAGGATTGTTGAATGAATTTGAGACAGTGTGTAAGAAGAGAAATCTGAAAGTTAATGTAAACAAGAGTAAAGGTATGGTGTTTGAGAGGAAAGAAGTCACAGAATATACAGTGACGATGGATGGTGAGGATATGGAGAATGTGAGTGCATTCAAGTACTTGGGTAGTTTGATGAGTAAGGATGGAACTTTTGGGGATGAATTGCTTGAAAGGGTACAGCAAGGTAAGAAGGTTGTTGGCTCACTGAAAGCAGTGATGAGAAATAGGGAGGTGAGCATGGAAGTTAAGAAGTCACTGCAAGATAGTATTGTGATCCTCACCCTGACGTATCGAAGCGAGGCGTGGACCTTGCTAGAGGGGAACAAGTCAAGAGTGAGAACAGAGTAGAAATGAGTTACCTGACAGGAGCATGTGGGGTGACATGGAGGGACAGGTTGACGAATGAAGAAGTGAAAGAACGTTGTGGGGTGGATGTGGATGTGACAGAAAATTGGGAGAAATACACTGAGGTGGTTTGGACATGTGGAGAGAATGGAGAATGAAAGACTAACTAAGAGGGTGTATATAGGTGAGGTGGAGGAGGGAGAGGGAGGGGAGAACCAAGGGTAAGGTGGAGGGATGGAGTTGAGAGGTATACGAGGGAGGGGGGAGTGAGTTTGGGGGAGGGCAGTCAAATGGTGGGTGACAGAGCGACTTGGAGGCGTTTTGTCTGCGGCCACCCTTTGCGGGATTAGAGCATTGGGCTATAGATAAATAGAATCGAAGTTCATAGGTTCTGCATTCATCATTCTACAATCCACGTATTATTCTATGCAGCCTTTCTGCTACACATTATTATATCTGCAATGACAGGTCTTCTAACTGCCTACCCACTGGTAAAGGTGATGTCCATAATAATTTAATTATCAGAACGGCTTTTTTGCTTATTGTCATTCTGTCAAAAATTATCTAACCGAATTAAGAAGCTTAGATCGCACATCGCACAGAATAGAAAAACTGTATAATGCAAATAACTAGGTAATTGATGGTGTTGTACATACGTATCTGTAAAATATTTTACAAATCATATGGGCAGTCAGTCAGGCGTCTTGCACTGAAGTACCCAGAGTAGAGGAGATTTTATTGCAGAAATAATGGTTGCAGTGGAAAACCCGAACAATGGTTGGGAAAAGCAGGAACATTACCCGTATGTCCTTTTGAGAAAGTTTTTTCGATGTGTTTTATAATATTCACAGAGCCCTTTTTATGGTAATATAGATAAAATAATTAAAAATCCTCCGTGTTATAGTTTGTGATGTTAGTTATAGACTAGAAAAAAAATGTTCCATAGCCAGAGAGCCTATCTGGAGGGAAAAACATCCAGCCATACACACAAGTACTAATTTTACAAAAATAATATGTATCCGGAACAGTACACTTTTATCTCCTTCAGAAATCTTGCCATTGTATGAGAAGTTTTGGTATCAAATCACAGAGTCAGGCGAACGTAGTATCTTTCCCAAATAGGTTAACTCGTTTGAGCTAATTATCATAAAAGACACATTCGGGCATAACATGCAAAGGATTTATACCTCGTTACTCGTCGTGACTGACGCACTTCCTGATTGACAGTGGTACACACACACACACACACACACACACACACACACACACACACACACACACAGGTGGTGAGATATGTCGTGGATTTTATGTTGCAGTGATGTCCTTCTAGAGAACATAATTTTTGTGATCCTAAATCTACGTCTTTAAGGGTTATGAAGCTTTCCGTTTACATTAGATACGTCTGCTGCCGGATAACTGGCTTCTTCTCAGTTAAGTACGATTGCCTGCAAAAGTTCTCATCCTCTTCCTTTCAGTAGCTCAAAACATTATATATATTTTAGCAGCTGAAATTAACAATTGTTAAAAGTGGCTTTTTAACTAACCCAGGGGTTCTCAAACAGGGGATTGCAAAACCTCAGGGGTCCACAGAATTGTTTCCAGGGAGTATTTTGGGGGATTTTGCAAAATCAGTATAGAGTATACTAATTTTGCTAACTTTATTGCTCTGCTTTCCTTTTTAGATGGCTTTACATTATGTGAAAAGCCTCATCGTTTCCTGCAACCAGGAAACCATTTACAATGGGTGGTGGTAGCTATACAACAAACCCAAACGTCCTCCCTACGTGTCAACAAGTGGGTTGATGAAGGGTTTGTGTCCCTTCCCGTAAAACAACTAACTCAAACAGCCACCCCTTACGGGATTATAGCGCCTGGCCATAGACAGAGAGATACAAAGATAGATAATTTAAGAGATGATTATTGAAAATGAGGACATTACGTCCCATAACACATCCATATCATTCTTTAACACTCAAATGTGACATTGATGTCATGATTAAAATGCTGTGTCAACAGAGACATAAATTTTGCGTGCACGTTAACATTCATTCGCATGGCAAAGTAAATAACATTTTACGACAGCTAATGTGTGCTGCCTTTCTGCAAAGGATTAGTGTTACTGGTACATCAATCTGTATTTCGTGCTTCGGTGATGGGGATACGAATCAGTGATCTAATAACTCAGAGGTTATGTCACATATATAAGTTTGAGAAAGCCTAAATTAACCAAGCATATTATAATGATTAAATGCAATTTTACACAAGTTAAAATGCAATAGGTTACTGAATGTCAAAAGGAGGAATGGAATTTTTGCAGGGGTCTGTAAAACTGTAGATACTAATTCTACTTCAAGTTTCATCCGAGCATTTCTTTTAAAATGCTCTTTCATAATTTTCTGAAAAGTTTGTGTCTCCGCGATGCATCACTGCCTTTCGGAAGCCGTCGTAGATGTCTCGTTATAACGAGGAGTATCATTACTTATATCCTGAACTGTACAATGGAAGACACTACCTTTGGCTATACAAAATTACTTTCAGATATCATTAACAAAAATGGACATCAAGCGTTCCCCACGGGTAACAAGCTTGGAGGATCGCTCCAGATTTGTGTGGATGTGGGTGGGCGGGATGTCTGCGCGTGCCATAGCCAAGGAGACAGACAAAAGCCTCGCAACCGTGTGCAAGTGGATCAAGAGGTGGCAAAAGGAGGGTCACATCTACACCAGATCCCGCAGTGCCATATATTTTAAGCAATGTTCTTACTACGTCAGCCCATTTCCAACCACAATTCTTCCTGTGAATACCTGCAGTTGCAAAAGAATGCTTTGTAGACGAAGGAGAGTAAGCCTTGTAAATTCAGGAGTACCATATCAACAATATCCACTATATTATGGTGAAAATGTAATGCGTTCACTGCATGATCACAGGGAACCCCAAATGAATTCTTTTTATTCATGTCACTTACTAAGAACTTTTTCAACACTGCCATTAAGTAGTGACAAAGTTCACAGAATGAGTATGTTTCGGTAGGGAGAGATTTCTTATAAGGAGGTGACCAGACACAACAGTCGTTAACACTCTCAAGCGTTTGTAATTCAGCCTCAGCTGAATATAATCGTCTGGCATTAACTGGATTTGACTATTAGAGCAGGCTTTTCTGTGAGGGAACTAGATATTGTAATATCATGCTGCTGCCAGATCATTCTAGTCAGCCTAGGAAGACTCTTGTGCGGCAAAGTGCTAAAGGGGGCAGTGGGCTATATTTTGGGTATAAATAATAATAACTGACCAATTTTCATGGAAATTTAATACACCACAAAAAGGAAACCATAAATATTATTTGTATATGAACAAAGTTAGCACTGGTAGCTTAAAAATTATCATATTGTCGAGTACTTCATAGCTCTGGCAATTTAAATTTAGGTAAAAATTTCAATTTTGTGATAAGTGGGGGCGCTCACCATCCACTCACTCGATGTAGTGCTGTTCTTGGGTGTCTAACCTTTCCTCTCCTCCATGCTTCTTTCCTTTCATCATCGTCTATCTTTCTTTCCTTCATTCTTTTCTCGTCCTTCTGCCTACGGTGACTTTACACTCCCTCTTCTGTCTTTCTTTCCTTAATTCTTTCGTCTTCTTTCTGCCTGTGGGTGACTTTACACTGAGTGACAAGTCAAATGGTTTCCTGTACACCAGGAAACCATTTACTACGCTGGGTGGTAACCATATAACCAAATTTTGGCGCCTGGTGGTTTAGTGGGTAATTACGGAGCTCCAGTCAGATTGAGCCGGTGAAGGTTTATATCCAAGGGATGGTTGGGGTTTATTGCTCACATAATGCCACTCAGGGATAAGTGAGACTGGTCACTTAAATGCCAGGACCAACTTGCCTAGCCCCGAGTTCCTACGCTTCTCATGGGGTAACGTAGGATTGGATGATGAATGATGAATGAATAAAAATTTCAAGCGATTTTATCAAATAATTTTTTTCCCATCTTTCTTTTTCATATATCAACTTCAAACTTCCTTCACACGTAAGTAGGTATTTTATTTGTGTTGTGTTAAATTTTCAAGAAAATTGGTAAGTAAGTATACGGTTCTTACCCAAAATATAGCCCACTGCCCCTTAAAAAAGTGTCCATTAAGACTTTCAGTAATACTTTCTCACTGCTTTCTTCAGATGACTTTCATCTGAATAGAGGAGACATTTAACATTTAAGGTGTTATATTGTTTGTACTCTAACCTGGCCTAAAACTTTAATTTCTACGCCTTGAATACCGAGTTGTAAAAAACATATGATGCTAGTCGCAATGACATCTTATGGAAAGAATGAAGAGCTGCAGAAATATCTGTTTCCTTCACTGCCCTACGTGAGTTAAACTGCAAAAGCACGAAAATCTGGACCAAGATAAAAAAAAAAAAAAAATAAAGCTACAGTACATTTCTCTTTTCTATGGAGTTACCGTAAAATGTATATGGTCAGCTGAACTTAAACTTTGCTTAAAACTTAATCTGCAGTGGGAGTTTTTTTACGATAACTTCTGAAGCACTTGACAAAGATAAACCCGTTACTTTACAACGTTGTGCACCATTTGTTGATATTTTATCAACGCGGATACTGCTCGTAATTAAAGTACTTTGCATTTTATTTATGTGAAACTTCTGTCACTGATTTTGAAAGTCCTTTCCCTTAGGCTCACCAGCTCTGCTGTGTAGTCACTTGGATTAACTGGATGTTGGTTTTCTTTCATTTACTGTATATTATAGCATTCATGAATATTACAGTTTAAATGTTTCTTTACCAGTTATCATACACAAGGTTTCTTCTTGCTGGCTGCTGTAGAACAGTCTTTGGTTATCAGACAATCTGTGAACCCAGTACCTGACTTTCTGACTTCACAGACTTAAGATATGCAGCCTTCATCTCCATTCTAGCCATAGGATTCAATATATTTACAATGCAAAATGTAAAAAAAAAAAAAAAAAAAATTATGGAGAATAGGCATATACAGAATATTAATTCAGTCGGCAGCTTATATTCACAGTTAATACTGGCATATGTGAAATTTTAGATGTTGACCCATAATGTATCCCTTCATGTCACTGCAAAGACATTTTCTTGATATTACCCGACAATCATCCCATACCCAAATCAACTGTGGTTCTACGGTCCTGTGTGGTTAATTCATTTTGAAAAGATCATCTTAAATTTCACGTTCTAAAGTGACTGATGCTTCAGTTCAAAGACAAATTTTGTATTCATCGTCTATTGTGTAAAAGAATAGGAAGCTGGAACCCTGGACAAAATGTGTCCTCTCCGGGAATAACTGAAAAATAGGAGTTAAAATCAGGATCCGTTCATCTCGTGATTCCTGTATACATGGGTTTAGCGTTGGAGTAATTGTAAGTGTAATTTAACTGAAATTTAATTAATTACAGAATTTAGTAATCGTAATTATAATTGTAACTGAAAATAAAATTGATGTAATTGTAATTACAATTAATTAATTGATAAGAGAATTATAACAATTGTAATTGTGAAAGGGGAGGAAAGTGGTACCGGTAAGGTAACCCTGTACCAAGCTGTCATTAAGGGATTAAGATGCCCAGGGATTAACCCACCTAAGCCACGTTTTGACAGTTCTACTGACTTTGTCCCAAACACTTGTTCTCTCGTGGGACCTGACCCAGCTGTTTGTTCCCCTTCGATCGGAAATGCCAAGGCCCAAGATCTCGTGGTGGAAGAGGGGTATGGTCCAGAGCCCTTGCTCCTCCTTAATCCCTAGATTTTACCAGTCACCGATGCCAATGTCACCAGAGAACTCCTCCTACTCAGGCCGCTTGGTAGAGGCTGGACTGAACAAAAACGCGCAGAAAAGGCTAGACAAACTCGTTCACATTCTCTCCTAGACACACATTCCTCACGGCTCACACATACAATCTCTTCCCATCAGTGAACTACATTAACAGAGACTGGGAACTAAAGTCTCGTGTCCTTGGTTGTGATGATTCAGAAGGGCGACACATAGCATTTAACACTGCATCTGCCTGTGAGGAAGCTGTCAATCGGTTCAGTATGCAACAGAAAGTAAAGAAAGTTGTAGCTGATAATGCATCTTAATAGTGAATGCGTTTGACATAATCTTGCCAAGTTTCTACTTAGATCAGGAAGAAGAGGGGGCTGGAAATTCATGTGACCTTAATATCATTGATGAGGATATCCGCTTAGATGTTCTGACTTACCTTCCTCAAAGAATGGGATGTTTTGCACATACTCAGCAACTGTGTGTGAGATATGGGTTTACTCACCCAAATAAAAAAAAATCATTACTTTCATCAACGCATCAGAAAATTGCATCCTTGATCAACTCAATGAGGAAATCAACAGTAGCTGCTTCTTACCTTCGATCTAAAGGGATTGTTCTCCAGACACACAATGTGACAAGATAGAATTCACAACCGAAAATGGTGAAATCTAAACTCAAAAACCCTGTGGAGGTGCATAATGTAATTGATCTTCTGTCCCAGAGAAAGCAGAGGAGTAAGAAACTCATGCCAGTGGATATTTCTGCCTTAAAGGAGCTTGAGATTGTCTTTGAACCTTTTCACGAGGCCTTGGAGGTTGTGGAGGGACAGAAGAATGTGACCATACCAGTGATTCAGGGACTTAAACACTCACTGGAGAATCTAATTCATAATACTTTGCCAAATTACAATGCTGTGAACAACTGGCTAAAATGCTATTGAACTCCGAAGAAAAGAATGGATTCATACACATGGAAATTAGAGATATTCATGTGGAGGCTTTTTTGTTTCCTAGGTTCAAACTGGACTAGCTTTCATTACAAGAGCAGAAGGACCAAGTGCGTGCTGGCATATGTCAAGGAAATGCATAAAGAATTGGAGGTGGTTCACGAGGGGTCAACAGTGGCTAAAGAAAGTAACAAGGATGATCTAGCAGGATTACCGGAATCAAAAAGACCCAGACTGTTCTCTTTCATACCAAAATGTTCATCTATCTGTCTATATATTGCATCAATCTCGTAAGGGGTAGCCACAAACAAATCGCCTCCATGTCGCCCTGTCCCCCGTCATTTCATTGCCCTGCTCCCAGTTCACATCCCCCTCTCTCATATACCTCTCCATCCCATTCCTTCATCTCATCCTTGGCCTTCCCTTCCCTCTCCCCCCCCTCCACCTCACTCACATACACTCTCCTTATTAGTCTGTCACTCTCCATCCTCTCCATATGGCCAAACATCCTCAGTGTGTTTCTCTTAACGCTTCCTATCACATCCACATCCACACCACAACATTCCTTCACATCCTCGCTTGTCAGTCTGTCTCTCCATGTGACTCCACATGCTCCTCTCAAATAACTCATTTCCACTGCTCTCACTCTTGTCTGTCCATCCAACAAGGTTCAAGCTTCACTTCCATATGTTAGAGTCGGTATCACAGTATTGTCATATAGTAGCTTTTTCACTTCCATGCTCACTTCCCTGTTTCATGTCACTGCTTTCAAGGAACCAGCAACCTTTCATGAAAGCTCCAAAATCAACGGGGATCATAGGGAAGCGCAGTGTCAGCGCGTCTTTTATTCAGGCAGTATTTAGAGGAAGGAACTCTACCATTTTCCAGTGATCCAGTACTATACAGTACTTGAAAGAAGTGTCACAAGCTTTGCATCCATTGAAGAACCTTGTAAAAGAGGTAACTGGGTGTAGTGCTACATCTGCTCCATCAGAGCGAGTTTTCAGCATTGCCGGAAATTATTTCACTGTAAACAGAGCTCAACTTGGTGTCACTGCCTTCCGTTCAGTGTTTTTGATTAAGTGCAATAGTGAATTATTCGAAAAATTACCAGCCTTTTAGTTACTATCTGCAACTTCTACAAAAATGAATGTTTAATTTTGTTTTCAAATTAGTCTGTGCCACTGTTTGTAAATAAAGGACAACCTTACAATGCAAAATTATTTTTCTTAACCCAAATGATTTTTTTTCCCCCCAAATTCGGGAATTTGTAAATATAACTGTAATTATAATTGATTTTGCTTTGCAGTAATTGTAATTGTAAGGTAACTGCTATTCCAAAATGTATTTGTAATATTAACTGTAATTTTGATAAAAATGAAAGTAATTGTAACCGTAATTGTAAATAAATATTTGAAGTGTAATTGCTCCAACCCTGCATGGGTTTAAAAGATTGGACGTAAGGGGCAGAGGGAGACTGACATCAGCTGTACATATGAAGATTTGAGAGGATCGGTTAACTTTTGTCTTAGACAGCCAGACAATAAAGGGGTGTGAGTACATAAGTAAATGGGTACTGCATTCCTGCCGTAGTTAGGGGAGAATGCAACCATAGAGTTCAAAATAATTTGATCAGTGATATGGTGAGCGCGCCGACGAAAAAAGTTGAAGGAGCTGAGTAATAGGTGAGATGCTGAGATGAAGAGGCTATGACTCATAACTAGATATATTGGCATTAATATGTCATAACAATATGTATTAGTTATAGGCATGTGATAATTATAGCCATTAGTACATATCATAGTACAATATGTACCACTTGTACAATATGTAATATCTGGTGTTCAGGTAGAGACGTACAAATCCTTTGACCAAAATGCAAAACACATACCATTTTCCAGACGATCAAGAATCCCATTAGGCAGCAAACACGTGGGGTAACTGACGAAAGCTGGTTAGTCCATAGGGCAGAAAAGTTCTAGACATTACACACCCACCCACCGAGCAGAATGTATTCCCAGAAATCGGAGGTGATAGTCAGTGAGCCAGAGAGAACCAGAGGAGACAGAAGGGGATAGAAGAGACGTGAGAAGGAAGCTTAGGAGACAGGCTAGTGTAGTAGGTTTTGCCGTCACACAAACAATAGTATGTGGGTCACTGTCCGTCACATCACGATATACTGTAGTGTATATATATATATATATATATATATATATATATATATATATATATATATATATATATATATAGTATATCGTGATGTGACGGACAGAGTGACCCACGTACTATTGTCTGTGTGACGGCAAAACCTGCTACACTATATACGTACTACACTATAAATATATATATATATATATATATATATATATATATATATATATATATATATATATATATATATATATATATTTATATAATGTAGTAGTATATATATATAGTGTAGCAGGTTTTGCCGTCACACACACAATATATATGGAGCCTCTGCGGTAGAATGGTACAGTGTGCGTTTCGCACACTGGTGAGCGGGGGTTCACCTCCCGCCAGAGTTGTAAAAACTTTGAGAAGCGTTCACCAAGCCACTTGCTACTTTGGCGGACACAAGGGGTGCTGTGGTTGAACCAGTGTTTCATATTAGTATGCTTGCACCCAATCGGCTTAAGGCGGGCCAATTACACTTGGTTCACAGACTACACACAAATCCAAAGCCACTACAACACTACAATCACACTCACAAGCACTTCTCACGCTACATACAGTCTCTACCAGAAAGCCTAAGCCACTAGGTAGAGATACATTGGCTGTATCGTCCCTGCTTCGGGAGGGATAGGCCGGTCCTGCAGTGGACCTCAACGGCTGATGATGATGATATATATATATATATATATATATATATATATATATATATATATATATTTAAGTTCCAACATGCTTGCATGCATCAGCCTTGGTCACCTAATGGCGACTTTCCACGCTGCTCGATGTCTGACAGCCTCCCTTTTCAGTCAATTGTCCCCGAGGTCTTATTCTGTTACCTATTTCCAGGTCTTTTCCGGTCTGCCTCTCGCAACCCTACCACCACCGTTCACACTTCAACCTTCTGCACCCAGCTGTCATCCTTCATTTTCTCAACATGCCCAATGCATCTCAATTTACCCTTCCTCATAACAACACCAGTAAATTCCAATCCCATCCTTCCTCTCAGCTATTCATAATCCTAGCTCCTCCAGACATTCAAGGATGCACTATATATCCATCAAATCATTGTCATTTCCGTTCATTTGAACCTACGAGGATCCTCTTCTTTTATTGCCCAGGTCTCTATACCATACAGGAGTACACTGTCACATACATATATCCCCTAGCGCTGAGGGTGAACCCTGTCAGCGTCAGGAGAGGCAACATCTCCTCGAACTTCCTCTAAACATAGCTTACTCTAGACACAGACCTAGCTTCACCCCCACTGCCAGCACGTAACATGTTCCCTAAATGACAACACTCAAACACACACTATAATTTGTAGAACTTGTAGTGAAGTTTTGTAGATCAGTTATACATATATTAGACTCGTTGACGAGCAGTTGTTATACGTGAGTAGTTTTGTAAGTAGATAATCTTAATTCCCATTGTCATGCAATGACAGGAGAGGTAAAGGTGAGTATGGGACTATTTTTATTTGTCTTGAAAATATTAACAAAGTCTCTCACACAAGAGTGAAGTATAGAGTCCCGCGAGCTAACCTCCCTGTCCCGCTCTCTCTCTCTCTCTCTTCCACCCTCTCGCCCATGTTGCTAGGCTCCTTCTTCCTAATACCTGTCGGTTCTATGGCCTGTCTCCTTCTGAGCTCTGCTTCCTAAATTCTGGTGTAGCAGGGGTCGTGTCACGTGTGTTACACTGTTGTTGAAATGTTCTAGAAGCCTGTGTGTGAGTATGTGTGTATGTGTGTCTATGGTCACAAGGCGCTGTCGTGTGCCTATCAAGCATTCCTTGAGTTAGAGTGTGTAAGCATGTTTAGCATTGCTCGATTCTCGCAGACACAATACCTATCTCATCCTCTGACTTGCTGCTTCTATCTGTCTGTCTATCTATCTATCTATCTATTATGATTTGTAATTATAATATGGAGTCCTGACACTGCTCGGTCACGTGCTGGAGGTCCTCTAACAGTAATTATCATTGACATAGGCTAATCTATTAGTACATAATATTGATTATAATACTGTATACATATAATATTCACGTTAATATTGTACTGATCCAGTAATATTACATTTTAAACAAGTTGTATACATAATTGAACAAATGCAATAGTTGTTGTATGACATTTTGTAAGATGTGTATGTATAATAGACATACGCATATAATTGTGCGATGGTAATACTGCTAGGTTATTACATTACATATTGAGTTATCCCTTTAGTAATGTCTAATATTTCACCTAACGTGTGTGATGATTCTGGTAATACAGAATTGTGGTAACATTGTATGAATTTACATAATATTGTCGTAACATTGTGGTAATACATAACTGTAACATTGTATGAATTGTTACCATACATAATTGTATTGTAATTGTTACATTGTAGTAACATTGTAGTAATACATAATTGTAACATTGTATGAATTGTTACATAATATTGTGGTAATGCATAATTGTGTTGGCCTTATAATTGCAGTTACATTTTGTTAATGCAACTGTTACATAACTGTGTTGGCCTTATAATTGTAGTTAAAGTTACATAAAAGTTACATCTTGTTAATGCAACTGTTACATAATTGTTACATATTGTTTGTAGTTACGTAATTGTAGTAAGTGTAACATAATGCAATCGTTTGTCGTTACATAATTGTTACATATTGTTTGTAGTTCCATAATTGTAGCAAGTGTAACACAATGCAACCGTTTGTCGTTACATAACTGTTACATATCGTTTGTCGTTACACATAGTTGTAGCAAGTGTAATATAATGCAATCGTTTGTCGTTACATAATTGTTACATATCGTTTGTAGTTACATAATTGTAATAATTGCAGTCCTGACATTGAATCCGGTCATGCTGCGGTTGATAATAATGATGATGTGCCATGCCACTAGCTTGTGGAGACAACAATTTGTTTTTTTGTTTGTAGTTTATGTGGTATTTTGGCATTTATAGTAACACTTACACTTATTTTCATTTGTTTGTTATGTGATCTTACTCTATTTCTTTCTTCTTTTTTTTATGTATCGATTTTCTATAGTTTGTTTTTCCTCGTTTGTCTACGTTTTTTCGGTGTTGTTCGAGGTTGCATAATTGCTGGCTAATACCCTTGGGACCCTTTTTTTAAGGTTTAGTTTATATTGCACAGATATTACTGAAAATTATATTGTATAGTCCCATATTTTGTTAGTTTGTATAAAAAATATTTATACACTATATACAGGATTAACTATATACATTATATACAGTATTAACTATATACACTATATACAGTATTAACTATATACACTGACTTGTTGTTCACTTGTACCTATCGTGGGCAATATATGTGTCAGCACTGTGTGGAAATCTTTGTCTTCACGATTGTGTGGAAGATGTTGTTCATTCTTGCTAACGTCATTTGTGTTGGCCACTTTTTTTTTTTTTTTTTTTTGGTTTTCCTTGTAACTTAATTTCTCTGTTTCCACTAGGTAGCTTTAATTAATAAATGTTTAATACAGTTCTTTTAATCACTCACTGAGTAACTGTGATGGTATATTTTCTTTATTACTTTGTAGATGTAATAATGTATAGCTGTATGTATGAAATACGTATTTTATGTAGGTATAAATGGTAACACTCGTTGGTAGTAAATAAATGCTATAGTAAATGAATGAATATACTGTATACAGTGTAGAATATTTATTGTTGGTGATTATTTAGTGATTGAATTATGCAGATAATTGAAGTAAGTATGTGTACGTAAGTTGTAACTATACAGCACGTTTTATATGTTTGTACAGAAGTTTTTTTGTCTATCACTGTGTATTGTATAAATGAAGTAACTATGTAACTCACTAATTTTTACCGTGGTGGGAATGGTGTGAGTGGTGTTGCACGTGGTGATAGGGTTGTTCTTCACAGGTTGATTGACGTGTTGTGGGGTGTCAGACACACGTTGATAGGCGTGGCGTCCTGTCAGCAAACACGTATGGTAACGTTGACTTCCCACACTGGTAGCTGTGGTGAGTAAATGAGTAGCAATGAGTAACTTGAGTGAAGATAAGTGAGTAAGATGGGTTGTGAATATGGACTTGGTATTTGCTTCGTCGTCTTGACCTCTGTGAACCTGCGTCAGCGGTGGAGGTTGGGGAACGGTAGCAGAGATAGGAGGGTGAGGTCAGGTGGTTGTGAGTTGAGAGTCGTGTCTCACTCTTCATTTGTTTGTTTTGTTTTTCTTTCTCGACGTATTCTCGGTCCTTTCCTCTTGTGATTTACTCGTTGTGGGATGAAGACTGTCTCTTCTTGTAGGTGCACGTAGAAGCTTATGGAGATGTCTTGTAGACTTGTTATTTGTAGTTGATCGTATATGGTTGTAGTTCGTTGGTTCGTCGTAGCAATTGCAAGATTGTTTGTATCAGTATTTTGTTAATCTACTGGCAAACGTCCTGTGATCTCTTCACCTCTAAATCAGCGTGATGATCAGGGAGACGAAGGAGAGGTTGGAGAGAATATTGTCAGGAGCTGGTTGTGAGTTGTTGGTTGTAAGAGGTATTTTTTTTCAATCTTGATAATATGGAATCAACTGTACACTCGTAGACTCGTAGGTTCATAGGCTTGTAAACTCGTAGGCTCATAGGCTTATAGACCCGTAGACTCGTAGGCTTGTAGCTTGTATTCTGTAGGAATTCGCTGTAGGACTGAAGCTAATCTTGATTAGAGTCTCGCATGCTTTTGTAGAAATTCACTGTAGATTCGTAGACGAGATTCGTACGTTTGCTGCCACCATATCTCACAATATAATTTGCAGAACTTGTAGTGAATTTCTGTAGATCAGTTATACATATATTAGACTCGTGGACGAGCGGTTGTTATACGTGAGTAGTTTTGTAAGTAATCTTAATTCCCATTGTCATGCAATGACAGGAGAGGTAAAGATGAGTAGGGGACTATTTTTATTTGTCTTGGAAATATTAACAAAGTCTCTCACACACGAGTGAAGTATAGAGTCCTGCGAGCTAACCTCTCTCTCTCTCTCTCTCTTTTCCACCCTCTCGCCCATGTTGCTAGGCTCCTTCTCCCTACTACCTGTCAGTTCTATGGCCTGTCTCCTTCTGAGTTCTGCTTCCTAAATTCTGGTGTAGCAGGGGTCGTGACACATGTGTTACACTTGTTGAAATGTTCTAGAAGCCTGTGTGTGAGTATGTGTGTATGTGTGTGTATGGTCACGAGGCGCTGTCGTGTGCCTATCAAGCATTCCTTGAGTTAGAGTGTGTAAGCATGTTTAGCATTGCTCGATTCTCGCAGACGCAATACCTATCTCATCCTCTGACTTGCTGCTTCTATCTGTCTGTCTATCTATCTAGTTATTTATTATGATTTGTAATTATAATATGGAGTCCTGACAATAAGACTCCCTGGCAAGATCAGTTTTTCACCCCTGACATTGTCTACATGCCTTCCTTAACACTCTACACACACCAAATCAGCATTATTTCACAGTCTACCTTTAATACCACTGAATCTCTTATACATCCATTTATCACAAAGACTGCACAAGATGGAGTTACTTACCAAACCATTGTGGTAAACTTCACGTGGCCACACTTCCTCTGCTTGTTGAGTGCTGCCTTGCTGTGGTGAACAAGCTTATGTGCTGCATCTGCCTAGTTGCAATCAGGCACTACTAGCTGCAAGATTTAGTAACAGCCAGACTACAAAATTTTTTTTCCTTTCGCCATTTCCTCTTCTTTCGGTAAGGGCTGAGGCGTTGCCCCTGCTAAAGGACTTTGGTTTTGAAGCGTGTAGCACTTCGTGACTGGATCCCCTTCCTAATGTCGGCCAGTGATCCTTGGGTGGACTCGAACCTCCGACCCTTCAGTCAGGTTGGAACGCTCTAATGCACCAAGCCATGGTGGCTACTGTAACTGCAGGGACTCGGACCAGCGCTCGTAAGTGTTTAACTCAAGCACTAAACAAAGCTACAGACTCATCCTAAAAACCCAGTAGTTTGTTGGGTTCGCCCTCTGACCCTCACTGTCAGACCCAGATATCCACCTGTGTTGGCTGTATGAGTTTCTGTCCATTCAGACTACTAACAGTGGTCAGATAAAAAACACTCCCCCTTCGGGGGTGGGGAAAAAGAGGTTGTGGAGGACGATATCAAGGCCACCTCATCTCTCACGTCTCCCAAGACCCTCTTGAATTGGGACCCTGCTGGAAGAGGTGGTGGCGTTTGTGGGTGGGGATAAGGAGAGTGTAAATGTAGATGGTGGAGCCAACCATACCCCTCATTTCCCACCACCCTCCTCGGCTAAAGTCCAGACGGAAAGGGCGGTAAAGTCTTTTCAAGGGTAGGGATGAGGAGGGCATGGAGATTGGCCAGGCCACCTCATCCCCCACCTCTCCTGAGACCCTGTTAAGTCCCAGTCCTGGCTGGAAAGAGTTGAGTTGACCCTTCAGTGCAAGAGACAAGCCTAGTGAGTGGTGCTGCCATATGGTGGTAAGCAGGCTTGAATACTGCTTCGGCCTCGTAGCAGTGAAACTACTGGCAGCCACACCTAGTAGCAGCTTGACTACTAGCATCGGTCATACTAAAAGCACTTCCCTCACCTCAGTTATAAACCACCTAGGATGGATAATACTGGGAGTTTCCCTCATAAACAAATCCATGTGGAAACGTCTGAGAGATGCCCATGGCATGCCTTGGAGTGTTTCAGACATACTGTATACATACATATATATATATATATATATATATATCCATCCATCATCCAATCCTACATTGCCCCATGAGGAGCATAAGAGCCCGGGGCTAAGCAGTTGGTCCCGACATTTCAGATGAGATTTTTTTTTTTTTTTTTTAATGCGAGGAAGAAGGAACCAAAGGCCATAAGCCCGCAGTAACAGTTCCCTCCAAGAGAAAAACAAAATACAATAGAGAGCCAAATTCAAGATCTGATCATTTTGAGATGCCTGGACACACTGCGTTTGAAAGACTGGAGATCATAGGCAGCAGGAAATACAGATAGAGGGAGACAGTTCCAGAGCTGACCTGTTGCATAAATGAAAAACTGGGAGTAATGGTTAACTCTTGCATTAGAGAGTTGGACAGAAAAGGGATGAGAGTTTGCTGCCAGACGGGAGCTACGCGCTTGTCATAGAGGTGGAGAAATGCAAGCAGACAGTTCAGAGGAGCAGTGACCATTAAAGTAGCGATAGAAAAGAGATAAAGATGCAACAGTGCGGCGAAGAGACAGAGGTTGAAGGGAGTCAGTAAGAGGAGGAGAGTTAATGAGACGAAAAGCCTTTGACTCCACCCTATTGAGAAGAGCTGTATGTGGGGAGCCTCCCCACACATGAGAGTTGTATTCCACACAGGGGCGGATAAAACCTCTGCATAGAGTCAACAATTGTGCAGCGGTAAAGAAAGAGCGGAGTCGGTTTAGCACACCCAATCTCTTGGAAGCAGATTTTACAAGGGATGTAATATGATCTTTCCAAGATAAGTCCCGAGTAAATGAAACCCCAAGCATGTTCAAGGATGATGCAGGATTAAGCTGAATATTATTAAACATTCATGGGTATACCTGTGGAAGATTTTGTCGGGTTCATAGGTGTAAGAACTGAGTCTTAGATGCATTAAAGACAACCATATTATTTTTACCCCAGTCAGAGATACGAGCCAAGTCAGACATTAGGTATGCCATAGCCTCATCCCTTGTTTCTTGAAGTAACTGTTGAGATGGGCATTGTGGGAACCGAATGGAAAGGTGAAGGGTGGAGTCATCAGCGTATGAGTGGATAGGGTTAGATGTACAGCTTAGAAGATCATTGATGAATAAAAGGAAGAGAGTTGGTGATAGAACAGAGCCCTGAGGAACACCACTGTTGATAGATCTAGGAGAAGAACGATGGCCGTCTACAACAGCGGCTATAGAACGACCAGAAAGGATGCTAGTGATGAAGGCACAGATAGAAGGATAGAAACCGTAGGAGGGCAGTTTGGAAATTAAAGATTTATGCCAGACTCGATCGAAAGCCTTTGAGATGTCAAGTGCAATGGCAAAGCTTTCGCCAAAGTCCCGAAAGGAGGATGACCAGGAGTCTGAAAGGTAGGTGAGAAGATCGCCAGTGGAGCGTCCCTGACGGAACCCATACTGACGATCGGAAAGGTTGTGATAGGAAAGATGCCTTAAAATTTTTCTATTAAGAATTGACTCAAAAACTTTTGAAATACAGGACGTTAAAGCAATTGAACGATAGTTGGAGGGTTGGGAGTGGTCACCCTTCTTTGGGACTGGCTGAATGAGAGCAAACTTCCAGCAAGAAGGAAAGGTACAAGTTGACAGACAAAGGCGAAAGAGTTTGCCTAGGCAGGGTGTAAGCACAGAAGCACAGTTCTTGAGAACAACAGGAGGGACCCCATCAGGCCCATATGCTTTGTTAGTACTGAGGCCAGTGATGGCAGAAAATTCATCAACTGAAGAAATTTTAATGTCAGCCATGAGGAAGTCAGAGGGGAGAAGTGATGGAGGAACAGCACCGGAATCGTCTAAGGTGGAATTGGAGGAGAAAGTCTGTGCGAAGAGATCTGCTTTATCAGTAGAAGAAATAGCTACAGAACCATCAGAGTAGAAAAGAGGAGGGAAGGATGATGAGGTAAAATAGTTAGAAAGATTTTTGGCAAGGTGCTAGAAGGAGCGGGAAGAATTCGAGTTGGAGAGTTGAGAGCATTTAGTATGGATGAAATTATTTTTAGTAGAGTGAAGAACAGACTTAGCACGATTCCGGGCAGAAACGTAAAGATGATGTCATTCAGGGGTGGGTTGGCTCCGGTACCTTTTGTAGGCCTTCTCCTTGTTGCGGACAGCATTAGAACAAGCGTGATTAAACCAAGGCTTTCTTGCATTAGTCAAAGGATATGAGAAAGGAATGTATGCTTCCATGCCCGAGAGAATAACCTCTGTAATGCGCAAGGCACACTCAGATGGCTCACGGCCATGGAAGCAATAATCATTCCAGGGAAAATCAAAGAAGTACTGCCTGAGGGCCTCCCAGTTCGTGGCTCCAAAATGCCACAGACGACGTTTCCCTGGAGGGTCCACAGGCCGTACCGGAGTGATAGGACAGGTTAAGGTAATAAAGTTGTGATTGGAGGAGCCCAACGGAGAGAAAAGATTAACAGAGTAAGCAGAAGGATTAGTTGTGAGGAAGAGGTCAAGTATGTTGGAGCTCTCTCCAAGGCGGTCAGGGATACGGGTAGGGTGCTGTACAAGCTGCTCTAGGTCATTAAGGATAAAAATGATGAAGGCTTGTTCACCAGGTGGATCCGTGAAAGGAGAGGAGAGCCAAAGGTGGTGGTGAACATTGAAATCTCCAAGAATGGAGATTTCAGAGAGAGGAGAAATGGACAGAATGTGTTCCATCGTAGAAGTAAGATAGTCGAAGAATTTTTGATAGTCAGTAGAAGTAGGGGATAAGTAAACAGCACAGATATATTTAGTCAGAGAGTGACAGGAAAGCCGAAGCCAGAGTGTGGAGAATTCAGAAGAATCAAGTTCAGGAACACGAGAGCAAGATAAGTCGTTGCGTATGTATACACAACAGCCACCTTTGGCTTTGAAATGAGTATAGAGAAAGCAGGAGGATACAGAAAAAGGTTTGCTGTCGGTTGCCTCAGACAGCTGAGTCTCCATCAGAAAAAAAAGGTGAGGTTTAGAGGAGGAGAGGCGGTGCTCAACAGAGCGAAAGTTAGATGAAAGGCCGCGAATGTTGCAAAAATGAAGAAGAAGAGAGTCAGACAGTGGTTCCAGGCACCTTGAGTCGTCACCGGGAGAGGGGCAGATGGCGGGGGCATTTATGTTCCCTCCGAGGCTTGATTAATCGACGCCATTTTTGTTGAATTTTGAATAGGAAGTGTAGTGTGTACTGTGCATGTAGTTTGGTGAAGATAGTTAGAGAAATTTGTACTGGAGAGCATGCTGGCCTACTCTCTGTGTAACTGAGACACTTAAAAAGTTCAGCAAAGGTGGATGGTCAGGAACTAGTCCTGAGGGCTGATGAAACGGGAGCTCCAGCACTCCCTGTCATCAGCTTTCCATCCACCTCGGGAGTACTGCCCTGCTCGACTGGTGCTACAGCTTCACTCATCCCTGAGTGGCATTACATGAGCAATCAATCCCAACCACCCCTTGGATATATACCTTCACCGGCTCAATCCGATTGGAGCGCAATAATTACTCACTAAAGCACCTGGCGCCAAAATTTGGTTATATGGTTACCACCCAGCATAGTAAATGGTTTCCTGGTGTACAGGAAACCATTTGGCTTGTCACTCAGTGTAGAGTCACCCACACGCAGAAGGAAGAGGAAAGAATGAAGGAAAGAAAGACAGAAGAGGAAATGTAAAGTTACCCGTAGGCAGAAGGATGAGAAAAGAATGAAGTAAAGGAAGACGGAAGAGGATGGAAGGAATGGAGAGAGGAGAGGAAAGGGCAGACACCTGACAGCAGCACTACATTGAGTGAGTGGATGGTAAGCGCCCCCAACTACCACAAAACGTTATGCCAACACCATCTGGTGTTTCCAGGCGGTTACCCATCCAAGTACTAACCAGACCCAACTTTGCTTAACTTCGCTGATCGGACGAGAAGCGGTGCACTCAACGTGGTATGGCCGCTGGATATATATATATATATATATATATATAGATAGATAGATAGATAGATAGATAGATAGCTAGATAGATATAGTTATAGATAGATACATAGATATGTATATCTATCTATCTATCTATATATATATATATATATATATATATATATATATATATATATGTTTGTAACCTTTTTGTAAGTATTATATAGTATGTAAATATAGTATGTAAGTAGTTGTAAGTAGAATCCAAGTAGGGCATCACCGCCCAGTGTTATGTCTACGAGCACTTATGAGTCACGACTTCCGTAGTCGCACCGCTGGTCTAGCCTGAGAGAGTGAGCCAGCGATCAATAGCTGTCTGTAAGGGTCTAGGGTCGGACACGAATGCTGTCCTCTGCTGTTGTACAAAGATTCAAGACGGTTTTTAATATATTGTCAGAAAACTAACTCCTACACTTTGTCTTCACCTACGTCTGGCGTCAAGGGGTGTTGACAGCATTAACATTTGGTGGAAAGCGAGTGGGATTACAGTGATTCACGTCTTTTGGCTTAGCTGTGTCTGTCTTCCCACGGTGGTGTCGCTGCTGTTCTTCCCGCGACGACACACAGTCTATCTCTGCCCTAGCCTCCAGCCCTGTTTGCAGTCTTGGTGTGGAATCGTTCTAGCAGCCTTGATGTACTTTTGGGAATTTCCTCCAATTAACACCCCACCTATCACCACGCCACTACAACCATGTAAGGCTCCTGCTCCTATCAACCTACAACCTGCCTTTGCCTGCCTGTGTTCCTGGCCGGCCTGCTGTAAGGGTTAGTTTCAGCCCCCACAAACTCCATCCCAGACCCCACTCCTGGAAGCAGCCCCCAACCGCCGCCTGACGCCGTTACGTCATCGTTTCCCCACCCACCACACACACCGACGTCACCCAGGGAGCGTGACCACTCACACCGAGCTACGTCACAGTCTCCTGCTCCTATCAGCTTCTCATTCCGCCAAGTGGTGAGCCGCCACCCAGTGACGTCACGGACACTTCCACCCAATCACAAGGAGACGAGAGCCTCACTTTTTCTCCAACCTTGGCATGGATGGCATCTTACTACAAGTATTTCCTACCTGCATTTTCATGCAATTCCTCATTCCATCACAATGATCAATCCCTTTCTACAGAGAAGCCAAGCTGTCTCTATAGATTGTGATATTTTCACCATTTACTTTTATTCATTCATTGCATGCTGGTCCCTCATTTTTCATTCAGTCAGAATTTTTCGTTCACTCACTCCTATTCATTGTATATATATCATTTCTTCACAGATTACAAATATTTTTATTTGTTTATTCTCTCATTTATTCATCCATTTGTTCATTTAGTTTCATTTGCTTACTTCCCATTCTGTTAATGTCCCTTTTTAAAAAGGTAGATCTCTCCTCTATTGAATCTGACGGTAAAACAGATAACGCTGTATGTAGTGATAATGTAAATATTCAAAATGGCAAATCTTATAGCAAACCAACCGTAAGTTCCCCACCTGTTTCTACTACTGTTACTCCTACCCTAAAGCCAGATATATTAACTCCAGATACTCTATCATCTTCTCCAACTAATTCTCCTGAAACCACTCAGTCTTCTCCATAGCCTTCATCCTTCCCTACTACTACACATACACCACCACTACCCACGACACACACCACTACCGCCACGACACTTCCTTCCCACACACTGTCTCAGTTCACTACTGTGCCTACATCCTCACCTTCGCGGTCTCACCCTCCACCTCCCCAATCCATATATTTGGATGATGTTAATAGACCCAAATTTACAGGAGAAGATAGTACTGTTTCGATTTACGATTTCCTCGGAGAGGTCGAAAATGACATCCACAATCGCCAAATCATCACTGAACCCTTGAAAGTTTATTACCTGCTAAGTCGACTCCATCATGGCAGATCACAAATAGGAGCCGCTATTCGTGTGAGGCACTTCAAGAATTACCAAATGTTTGACGCGTTTCGCCAACGGCTTATTCAATACTGTTGCCAACATTCCAATGCTGCATCTCAAATAGGACTGACCAATCTTCTCAAACAAATGGAGGAGGACATGAAGGTACTTCCCCAACATGCAAAAGTAATTGAGGCTGCCACTACTATGAAGGCTATGAGTTCAGAGTTGCGCCAATTATTCCGTGGTACTCAGTGGGTAACACAAAGCAATGGAGAGGTCACGATTTCATTACATAATTTTCCAGACTTGTTCGGTTACTTTAGATTTCTCAACTGGCTTTCGGACTCCCAAAAACAAATAGCACTACAAATTGGCTTTAACTCAGGAGACAAAATAGTGGATATTAGTAAGGCCATCGTTGAAAGGTCAGGAACAGACTTCACTCGCCAGGTCGATTCTTACAGTTCACCCTATCCCTCTGCAGGTGGTACTGCGAGAGTGCTACACACCAGCATTACTTCATCTGATCCCTCTCGTTCGCGACCAACTACAAGAACCAAACCTAGTAATCGGCCTCACTCACACTATCGCTCACCTTCTAGCGGTCGTGACAATTCAACTCTGCGACGAAGCAAACAATCCTCAATTGTGTGCTGGCACTGCAGTAATGTAGGTCATTGAGAGTCTCGCTGTGCACGCAAAGAAAGATGTTTTCACTCACGGGAACGCCCGCGCGCACCTTCGCGGTCCCGACGTCTAACATGCAAATACCATAAGAATAGCACAACTCACTCCAGGGATGAGTGTTGTTACCTTAAGAGCTGTCAGTCGTGGGAAGACGAGCACTTGGATTGGAGAAATGTAACCTAACAGCGGAAGATCCGCCGGTGTCTGAAAAAAAAGGCAACAGAAAATCAACTCCCCATTCGTCAGGTAGGACCTATAACAACTTTAGGCTTAGCCATTCTAGGATGGAGTATGAACGGGAACACAGATTGGCGATTTCTTGGTATACCCAGTGGCCGTACGTGTGTGCCAGGATTTCCCACACCCTGTTGCTGATGTGTGCTCAGTTGCTCAGTCCACCAATATTTCATCTAATCTTGAATCTCATGTGAAACAAAGTGATTTCTCAGAACACCGACATCAATTAATTAATCTCTTGCGAGACAGATTTGGTAAAATATAGTATTACATTACAGCCTGGAGCTCAGCCAGTATATATACCTGCCTACCGTTTACCACACAGCCAACGTCAACAAGCCGATCGTCTTATTCAGGACATGTTGGATAATGAGGTCATTGAACACCCTGATAGCCCGTGGAACAGCTCACTATTTCTGGTTCCAAAGAAAGGTGATCAGTTACGACCAGTCATAGATTACAAACGCATGAATGCACTGACTGTCCTGGACAGATTTCCAATTCCTGTACTCACTAATTTGCTGGAATCCTTAGGCAAAAATAATTGTGTTTTTTCCTCCCTAGATCTTTTAAGTGGATATTGGCAAGTCGAGATGGAAGAATCATCTCATCCTATCACGCACTTCAGTACTCCATCCGGACATTACCAGTTCCGTAGACTTCCATTCGGTTTGAGAAATGCACCTTCAGCGTTCATGTGACTAATTCATACAGTTTTCTCCGGCATGATAGGTCACTCAGTTTTTGCTTATCTAGATGATGTCATAATCGCTAGTCACTCGGTGGAGGAACACTTAGAAAAATTGGCCGAAGTGTTCACCAAACTCAAACAAGCTGGACTTAAGATCAAACTATCAAATTGTGACTTTTTACGTAAGAAATTCCAATTCCTAGGAAATGTTGTTGATGCTCACAGAATTCATACATCAGATGACAAGGTTAGAGCCGTGATGAATTTCGCAACTCCAACCAACACCGACGCTGTAAGTAGTTTCCTCGGTCTCAGTAGGTATTATAGAAGGTTTATTAAAGGGTACACCCAGATAGCAGCGCCGTCAACAAAATTGCTAAAGAAGGATGCGTCTTTTGTGTGGGCTGATGAACAGGCAACCGCATTCACAACACTGAAAAATGCTCTAGCACAATCACCAGTTTTAGCATTCCCTGATTATTCTAAATTATTTCTTCTCTGTACTGATGCTTCCAGAGTAGGCCTAGGTGCCGTTCTCATGCAATATGACTCCGAAGGAAAGAAACGTGTCATTGCCTATGCTAGCTGTGTGCTAAACTCCGAGGAAAAGAATTACAGTGTAACTCACTGGGAAGCCCTTGCCGTGGTCTGGTCCCTAAAACATTTCAGCGACATCATCTACGGATATCATGTTCACATCCAAACAGACCATCTTCCCTCATGTGGCTTGTTTTGGGGATGTAACCTTACCGGACGACTTGCACGTTGGGCAGTCACTGTGACTGACTATAATCTGACATTTGAATACGTTCCTGGAAAATCCAATGTCGGAGCCAACACCCTCTCGCGGCATGTTGCCACAGTCTCAACCGGTTGCGACGTACACTTGGTGTTCAGTTATGACACACTACATAGGTTCCTGTGCGAGGACCCCGTATGGTCGCGGGTCATATATTTCCTAGAGTCAGGCGATGATTCTTCTCCTCCAAAGTTACTAGTCCCAGTATCTGATTTCTTCCTCAACAATGAATTGCTCTATAAAAACTCAGTACTGAAAGGTAACAACATACCTCATTGCGAAGTTAAGCAACTAGTCATTCCAACAGAGTTCATTCCTGCTGCCCTCCATTTAATCCACGACACCCCTCATGCATCACACCCTGGCAAAGACAGAAGCTTATGGCAAGCACGTCTGTCATATTATTGGCCCACTATGCGAAAGGATATAGAAGCACACTGTGATGCATGTTTATCATGTGCCCGTCACAAGGGGACAACCTGTCAACCTGCTCCTATATTGCAGTACCCAGTGCCATCAAAACCTTGGCAAACCATCTCTCTCGATCTTCTGAAGCTGCCTCATACAGAATTTGGCTTCGTTTATCTGTTAGTGGTAGTCGATCATTTCTCTTGATTTGTTATCTTAGTTCCATTGCATGAAAAATCTGCTAACGCAGTAGCACATGCCTTTATTAATTCAGTAATTTGCCCTTTCACAACACCAGAAGTAATCTTAACTGATAACAGGTCAGAGTTCAATAATTCAGTACTGGAAGAAGTTTGTCTTCGATACGAAATTAAGAAATGCAATATAGTGGCCCATCATCCAGCCTCGAATGGCCTAGTAGAGTGCCAGAATAGAAAGATATTGGAGAGTCTGCATCACATAGTGGGAGATCAGACTTCCACCTAGGATGAGTGGATTCCTCATGAAGCTGCTTCAATTAATTCATCCATCAATAAGTCAATAGGAGAAACACCATTCTTCATCATATACGGCTTTGACAAAAGACTACCTTATTCACTGTCACAGTCCAAACCTGATCCAATCTACGACTACGATAACTATGTCTGAGTCAGCCTGTCCAACTTCCAGAAAATTCATAAATATGTTCAGGATAATCTGGCCCTTACAAATGAGGAGATGGTAGGTAACCAACATGCCGCTGCCACCGATGTTGCCATCCAAGTAGGTGACTTAGTTTTTGCCCTAGATCATGACAGAGGATCAAAACTAAACAGAAAATTCTTGGGTCCCTTCCGTGTCATATCTCGTAAAGGTAATAAATTCGAATTAAGAGATCCACACAAGGGAGAGACGACATGGGTGCATGCAGATCATCTCAAACGTGCATCAAAACGCATAGTCTTGGAGGAACCACTGAGAGAGACCACATCCCCACAACAAACTCCTACTCAGCCTTCTTCCTCTTCTCTAAACCTTCCTTCTGACATTGCTATTCAGCCTTCCCCTACTGTTAATGACTATCGTGCCAAATTGCGTTCTGCCACTAAGTCCCTTGCATAACTTTATCATCTCACACTGTCGTTACCATCTGTATCAACATCACCTCTAAGATCACCTCATTTTATAGGAAAGATGCTGTGGGTCTATGTGCTGAGAGTGCTGACTTTGGTTGGGTCTGGATCTGGTGAGGACGATGGTGCCGTACGGCCCGGGGCTTTGGTTGGCGGAGGAGGCGAAGTAACGGTGGTTAAGGATGTAGTCTCATTGTGCTACGACCTAGAGCCGCTGGCTGCCGTGGCCATCGCCCTGCCTGATCTTGCACGTCAGCTAGACGACCTGCAGGGGCTCTTGTCAGATATTAAAAATGGACATCCCAATGACACATTTTTGTACCCACTCTACCTACCCATCTGTTGGAAATTGGATTATATTCCTTATCAGTTCAACCATCTTCAAGATTCCTTTCCTCACCAAACGCCTGTGGGTCGCTCACGAGTGAAACGTGGACTTTTTGACCTTGGAGGAGAAATCCTTAGTGGATTATTTGGTGTAGCGACTATCCGTGAACTTTCTGGTTTCAAAAAGGACTTACTTCAATTAGCAGAAGCCCTTGAGTCACAAGACAAAGTGTTATGTGTTCAACATTTTATGCTGCAACAGATGAGTCACCATTTACATGATGTTACGAGTACTTAAAATAATTTTACGATTATTCTTAAGCGTGAAGTATCAAACACTAATATTAGTTCAGAGTTGATGTATGTTAAATTACATGTTGATAATTTGCAGGTTTCTCTGGACTCTCTTGTCTCCCAAGTTTCTAGCGTAATTCGTATTTTAGTCAATGCCGTTGATAGTCGTGTGACCCTAGATTTAGTATCTCTCTCTGACCTTCGTTCAACTTTGGAATGGGCTCACTCAACCTTCGGCTTGTCTCCTATGATTCCATTTTCCTCTTTAGAACACTACTACCCAATACTAGAAGCCACATTCCTTACTAAGATATAACTGTTCATATTTCTCTTCATTCTTCCATCATACTCGATCTCTTTCACATCATTCCTTTTCCCTTCTGGTACAATAACTCCCTGGTACAAGCCTCTGTCTCTTGAGAGTACTTTCTTGTCTCCCATGATCATCTCTATATTGCCTTCCTCTCCTCAAGTGACCTCGGTAGATGTGCCCTTCTCACACCCAACTCTCGAGTTTGTGCTGCGTACCTCCTAACAATTTTTCCTGGCAGCGTTGCTCCTTGCGAATCTGCCTTAGTCCGTAACTTCTCAGTACAACCTGTCTGTACTTTTGTTCCGGCTCCCAAAAGCCAGGTACACCATGCTCGTCTAAATCACATCCGCTATTTCTTCTTTAGTGTCTCAGCTCTTGTCAGTCTTATTTGTCCAGGGACCCCTGTACGTTCACTATCCGCAGTTGGTTTATATAAGGCCCCTGATTACCGTACAGTAAAGTCTGAGTCTATAATAGCCTATGCCACACATCACTTCGCACTTCACTCCCACAAGTATGACATCTTCAAACCTATTAATACTACCTTTCATCTACCAACAGACAAGCTTTCTATCACATCAGAGAACCTACGTATGTTGAACTATCTAAACAAGTCTGATTTTATTATGAACCAGTTCTCTTCAGCTTTAACCGCTCCTGGTCACATCCAATCTTTGTATTTCCTCCAGTTGTCTTATGTTTTCTAGGTTTTATTGCAATTGTTTGTATACTGTATTGTTGTCTCAAGTGAATGGACAAAAGGTTGCATGAGATCCGTGTAGCACCAAGGTTAGTGCGACAACCAAAAGACTTGGAAAATGGTAGTTCTGAGTAAAACTCATTTTGTGATTACATATGTATATATTTGTAAATTGACCAAACCTATATGTTTATGCTATTTTTCCAACATGGCCATGTACTGTAAATATATTAATCCCTTCTTACATCCAGCTTTGTGAAGTATGTAGTAAAATCTCATTTATTATTATACTCCCATGTAGTCCCGGTTGACTGTATACTTAGACCACTTGCATTCTTGCCATATTATGATTTACTGTCTCACCACTGTGTCAGGAGACACCTTTTGATGAGGGGGATAATTGTTTGGAACCTTTTTGTAAATATCATATGGTATGTAAATATAGTATGTAAGTAGTTGTAAGTAGAATCCAAGTAGGGAGTCACCACCCAGTGTTATGTCTAGGAGCATTTATGAGTCAGGACTTCGGTAGTCGCACTGCCGGTCTAGCCTGAGAGAGCCAGCAATCAGTAGCTGTCTGTAAGGGTCTGGGGTCGGACACGAATGCTGTTCTGATGTTGTACAAAGATTCAAGACGGTGTTTAATATATTGTCAGAAAACTAACTCCTACGCTTTGTGTTCAACTACATCTGGTGTCAAGGGGTGGTGACATCATTAATATATATATATATATATATATATATATATATATATATAGTATTATTTTCCTTAGGAGAGACTGCCTTGGACAGTCAGGAATAGAAAACAATCTAATTACCTTTTCAGCTTACCAAAGTCTTTTTTAATATCATAATGCTTTCGCATCATGATTTCACTATTTTTAGAAGAGACCATCTCGGTCAAAGGGGATTATGCAGCTGTTGTTTCTGAGGCTGACCTTGCCTAGGTGGGTGTCAATCAGCCAAACTGAAAAAAAATAAAGAATGCTTAAGACCCCTGATTATTAGAATCAAATCCACAGTTCATCCCTGCCCCCTCTCCCTCCCACTCATCAAGGTACTCCTCTGTTATTAACCCGCCCCGTCCCGTCAACGTATGGGTATGTTGCAACATTTTGCATTTGCCAGTCCCGACGACGTACTGGTACATTGTGCAATTGTGAGGTCCCTAATTTGCACAATTTTTAATTTTCGCACGTGATTTTTCGTACGTATACACGGGACACCTTCCTCTACAAGATGCCAAGCAGGTACAATGCCTTACACCACATAACCTCCCCCCCCCCATTGTCTCGGTAATTCACCTGTTACCAGTGACCTGGCCAATAAAGACATTCAGGGCCAGAGTGATTCCCCAATCGATGACAATGTGGAGGACAAAGTTTACGTAGCATTAGAGGAAGAAACAGTCAGAAATGATGATCAGGTAATGTGGCAAAAGAAAGTCAGGAATGGTGATGAGTTAGTGAGTGAAACAATGCTTATAATGCCTATATTACTGTTTGAAAACCAATATACTCTCGTACTACATATAAATTCATACCAAATAAATAAATAATTACCGTTTATGAGTGGTGTGAAATAGTTATTTTCCCATAGAACTCGTTTTCTTTGGAGCCAGCCTGATAGAAAACTCTGTAAGGTAAGGAGGTACTCCTACCTGTATCGAGTATTTTAAACCTCAGGTGAGCGAGATCTCTATGAATTTTCGATGTTTCTCACCAAAAGCGGAGGTTTTAGCCAAATTTTTTTTTTTTCCAAAACTGCTCGGGACTGGGGGGTGTCGGAGGGGCGAAAGTGCTCAGGACGTGACGGGTTAAAGAATGTAAAAGGGTAGAAAATCCCTAGTTTATGTCACTTGCAAAGGTCAGGAACAGAGAAATATGTACATTGTTTTTGACTTACTTTGCTGGACGAACTGTGTAACATGGCGTTTTGACTAATCACACTCTTGTCTTCCCACTATTCTATAGATTAAATTATATAGAGGTCACCTTTTAAAGTGTAGAAATGTTTGAGTAAACAGGTGTAGGCCTACTAATATTCTTTTAACTTGCCAGCCATGTGCATAAGAGTAATGTCTGCTGTAGCTTCAGTAATGTCCATGAAAATTAAGTTCTGATGCTAAGTTTGGCACCTATTATTATTTTTTCATCAAAACGGTAGCTAATTTTGAGGAGTTATTCAGTATTTCAGTTTCATAAGTTTTTCGATACAGTCAAAACATGAGTAGTTCCGATTTTGGTGTTGTGATTGCTTCATTTGGTGAAACAATAATCATCACAAATTAGGGACTTTCTATACACCCTTACATAATCAGCTGTATTAGCACAGACTTCAGCGATATTTGCTCTGTAACTCTGCCTGAAGGATTTTATAACTATGCCAAAGTTGAGATGGTGAAGTTTGACGAAGTATGTACAAAGCTTATATAATTATTTCTGATATATCAATACACCTAAAACAACGGTCATCATTTGTACTTATTAAGTAAAATGTTCAGGTTTGACGAGGAAAAAGTATTTATTAAAGTTCTCATATTGTTTCGGATTATTCCTATTACTCAGCACATCTAACAGAATTGATAAAACACATACTTACTGAGTACCACATGACACGCAATGTTATTAGAAAAAATAAATGAAACCAACTTCAAGGTCAGCTCCATATGGGACTCCTGGACCTTAACCAATCCGGATCTTTTCTTACCATCAGTAAATGCTTGTGTATAGAGGACACATTATCTCTCTCTCTCTCTCTCAGGCTTGGTACCGATAAGCACGTCAGCAGTGGTGTAAACTGATGGGTTGTGCTGTGTGGATACTGTGGCTTAGCCTAACTGTGTGCTGCCCCATGGTTCATGCCCGTCTCCCACGCTGCTGTGGTATGTACCTCATTATTATGCTTTTAATAGCAAACGTACGTCATGAAATGGAGTAAGAGGATGTTAGTCAATATTCATGGGTGAGACAGTGATGAAAATGTGTAAAACACACACACACACACACACACACACACACACACACACACACACACACACACACACACACACACACACACACACACACACAGCCTGCTTCTGTCATATCACAGAGCAATGTAATAAAATGTTTTTTCTCCATAAAACTGGGGGGAGTCGTTCCCCTTAGGGTAAACTGACACGACAGTACTGGCAAGGCATGGCTGCACTAACAGAACGTGATGCGAAGGCATTAACATGAATATCCCAGCACTGACATGACGTAACATGGTATAACAGCACTGACATACTGTAACATGACATGACAGCAGTGACAGAGCATTGCATTATAACGCCAATATGTGATAATTGACAGGTTGTTATAAACTGAAATACAGTTATATTAAAGGACAAAAATAATATTAACCATTCACTGGAGACATGTTGTGGGAAAAAACACATGAATCATTTGTTAATTAATGAAAGCCTTAATGATACATCGTCTAGCAGGTAAAATACATCCATCGTCAGCACAAAAATCGACTGATTGAAGCTCTGACGATGAATCCATCTCTGCTGCAGCGCTATCCATCGTTTAGGAGTAATATATATATATATATATATATATATATATATATATATATATATATATATATATATATATATATATATTGCCAGACGCCACAATCCAGTATGGGGTGGCCATTTGACTCTGAGTTATTTGTTTTACAGGGAGCGGCACTAACCCTCCACCAACCCACTTGATACGTGGGGAGCACGTATGGTTTGGTTATATGGTTACCACCCAGCGTTGTAAATGGTTTCTTGGCTTACAGGAAACCATTGGGCTTGTCACTCAATGTAAAGCCACCTGTAACGGAAAGAAAAGCAATAAGTAGTGACAAAAAAGATAGGAGAAATAGGAAGAGAGGAGGGCAGGCACAGAAAAAGAATTATAAAGGCTAAGGAAGAAGTAGGCAGCACTACATCAAGTGAATGGATGATGGTCGCCACCACCTACCACTAAATATATATATATATATATATATATATATATATATATATATATATATATATATATATATATATATATATATATATATGAATTAAAGGTCATTCACATTTAAAAGCACTGTCAGAATAAAGAATCACCAGTGTCAAACGACTTTTACCAAACTCGTATGGTTCATTTTTAAGTACACCCAAGCAAGTTGATTTTTTTGCAGTGTGAAGTGACTGGTTTTGAGTATTTCACTTTTTTGCAAACATTGCTGCATACCTTTGATCGTTATTTTTTGCTCCTAATAAGTCTGATTAAGTTTCATTACAGAAATTTTCGAGTTAATAGTGCAGATGTTATCACTATCACAACTGAAGTAAAATTCGTCTGGCATCATAGTAACTATTAAATTTTCCGAATTCTCCGCAGGTGGTAGCTGGGTTCCTTTGTTGCCGTTACTTATGAAAAAAATAAGCGTGAACTAGTTACCAATGTAATTATTGTGCATCCACAATAAGGAAGCTTCGCCATTTCGTGGTATGTAAGGTATGAAATTCTGGCATCATAACAAATGTGTGGCCTTTAAAAGTAGTTCATGGTCTTTTATTTATGCCATGTGTACTTCAGATTAACCTAAGGTAACTTCTTATTCAATATCAACAAGATCTGAGGACAAAGGTGCGGAAGAAGGCATAGATACATTATACATTTGTCTCAATAACTGGCTAACGCAATACTTAACTGTAACCAAACTCCTTTCAGATAAGAATAGACTACAAGTATATTTCTGTAAGTTAAATAAACAATAATAAATGTACATTAAAATATTATACTAGATTAGTTTCTTCATTACCGATGCTAAGTTTACAGGGTTAAATATTTGCTCAGTATATAAAAGAAGGTAAGTTTTTATTAATTAACAGTAATTATTAATAATGTCTGAAACAATATGTTTCAGTTCGCCGGATGGAGAATAATTATGATCAGTACAAACACTGACATTTCCTTACGATATTTAAGGTTATTACTAAATCACGTTCCTTCATCACACACACACACACACACACACACACACACACACACACACACACACACACACACACACACACACACACACACGAAGTCAGTAGCACATTTGTGAGTCTGGTTAATTATCAATAATAGAAAATAGCAACTCTATTGCCGGTCCACTGCGGTGGCGGATTAAGGGTGTCTTGGGACCAGGGCGGTGAGGCAATCGTGGGCCCCCCTGACAGGTGACACACACACACACACACACACACACACACACACACACACACACACACACACACGTCTTATCAAATAGTACCATGACAAAGTAAACTGATATTACAATAAGTAGTTTTATTAAAATGAAAATAATGATATGCATGATACATATTATATCCTTTCTCTGGCACTACCAAAACATACAAAATTATTCAATACATTAATACACCATGAAATTAGGCAGTAGTAGTACCAAGAGTACTATTTTACATGACCTGAATGATTACAGGCATGTAAGCAGAGAGATGGTGCTGATAGAATGTATTTAGCAGGAATATAGGCCACACCGTGTTCACTCTGGCATTCCTTGCTAAATCATTGTATCAGCAGAACCCTTTGCACATACATGACTCTAATAATTCAGAATGTGAAAAATGATATTCCTGATATTCCTGGCGGTAATAATGACTTATTTTCTGTGTACTGTCAGTTCATTGGGCCCCCTTTGGGCCTGGGCCCATGGCGGCCGCCCCTAACGCCCCCCCCCTTAATCCGTCACTGGTCCACTGGCGACCAATTTGCATCAAACACGATCACTATTAACAGTAACAAAGAGCGTTTGGAAAACTTCACAAATGTGGTACTGCAACTATATCATTGCAGTTTATAAGAAGTAGCACACTATGTCTACTTGCTATTAGAAAAGTAACTCCGTTACGTAGCGCCATTACTTATGGTGCCGCAACTCCTAACTCTGGATATATACTTGTGTATGCTGATTCATATTGAAGTGAAGGAATAAGAATTCATTCATGCTGGAAGCAGTGAAATAATTCTGTATAGAGAGACTGGCAAAGGCAGTGAATACCTAAGGATCATTATTGATCAAAGACGATGCCTCAAAAACGAAGTCAGTAACCTTTGCCGTCGGTAATTACATTTAGATATTTCATTAGCAGGGTACCTTGCAGGTTTAATTCCCTTGATTATGTGGTAAGAACACCATTATCACGACTATGATGGCGAACAAAGTGTAATGCGTTCACGTCTGTTCTTTTTATGAATTACACGCAAAAACTTGTCAGTAACACTTGATAATGCTAGTTGTATTAATTTATCCCCCCCTCCCTTTTTTTCATTCTTATTTCAGCTGATTTCTTCATGTCTCTGTTCATTTAATCTTCCCAGCCAACAGAAGCCGCCTTCAGGATGGGACAGTCCTCTGTCCATTACCACGAACATCTCGGAGGTCCAGGCTCCTATGATCTGTCGGGACCGGTCGAGAATGGCTCGTTAATTTCGGCTAGAAATTACCTAACTTAACCTCGCATTTTTGTAGCTAACAAACTTTTTCTTCGCCATATCAGACGTCAATTTGCCTGAGAGTCTGACTCGTGCCGCTCTTGTCAGCATGCTGGCCACAGAGACATGTGGCCGCTACTCAGTCCTCCTGCTGTCGGACGGCTCAGTGTGGGCCACAACGGTCTTTAAGGTTAGTTACATTATAGTATATACTACTGTGTTTCGAGCATCAGCTTGAACAGAAACACAAATGACAATTTTAAAGAACATAAATACGCCGGACTGCCTTGATACTAGTGTGTTTGAACTTTCACCCTGTATAACTGCTGTATTTTAAAGGCCTTCCAAAGAATATTTCTTATATTATAATAACACTGCAAAGATCTTGTAATTCATGAACCTGAAGATTATATGAAAAATGTCAGAATAGTTACTGCGTAATAGCAGACATTAAATTATTTCATTCGCACGTCACAATATCCAACCATACAGAACCACATCCCACACTGTTTGGGTGCCGCCAATCTTATTTTCCTCGAGTCACATGAAGGAATTATTCTCACGATATGGAAATAGTGACTATCGAGAAGATGCAGCGGTTTCCAGCTAACTAGTATGCACTTCAGATATATATAACAAGAATGGGGAGAGAGAGAGACTAACACCACCACACTTCAATCAAGTTTCTGCGTTATATCTCACACTGCCGTACCTCACACTGACGAAGGCTCACACTTCGTCAGCAACTGTGCATTTTTAAAAAATAGTATGTTGTCAAGAAAGGATAACTGTAACTATAATGTTAAGTAAGAATGTTAGAGCCATGGAAGAATGTGCCCAAAATTCCAAAACTGGATATTCTAAAACAGGACTTGAGGAATTGCAAAAGGGAAATAAAAATTAGGAATTAGATGTAATGCAATGCTCGCTGGTTTCACTTTACTCTTCACCTGACTAAATCTTTTACTTATTTATTAAGATAGTTCAGTAGGAATTTACCCATCATTCTAAAGCATTAAATAAGATTAAATGCTAACAGTTATGACAGTGCACAACAGAATGGATATCACAAACATGAACAAAACACAGCGACTAACCTGTACACGGATCCACACCCAAAAGGTATTCCGGTGAGTGAAGAACATGAGGCTGCAGTAAAACATTAGTTACAGCATGATTGCCAAAAACTACGCATGGTTACACTATCGTCCGTCATGCAGTTAAATGGGTCACGGAATTCTTCTGCTACTCCACCACTCCACTGATCAACTATGCCCGCATGCAATCTGTAAAATGTACTCTTATAGACGTTATAATTGCACCAATAGAAACCAGAACATGTTGTGCTTTTTTTTTTTTTTGTATAATAGGACTTTATTAAAATATTCTAAGTATTAAGGGAAATTAACAATGATACAAGGCGTTGACAGGGAGCTAAAATGTGCTGGCGCTGTGAACTGTGGGTGGTGCTAATCAGCTGTGGCGTCCACCCGGAAGCCAACCTCCTCATAATTCCCTGCACGTCACCGTGTGGAAGGACCATGTCCGGCCCTGGCGAGATCCTGTCTATTACAAGCGGGCGCCAGTTCCTTGGACGGTGTACGCACTGTAGAATGGCCCCATAACAGTAATTGTGTACCTGTGGTTGACGGGTCTACTTGTCGAGACAGATCAGGGTTAAGCAATAATAATTACAATGATACACACATTAGCAACTTATTATCATAAAAATCTGACAATAATTTTGTCAGGCAGTAGCTTTGTAACAGCATCGTATGACCATAAAATGCAAATTTAACAACAGCGCTGTGTGTCAGTAAGTGGCAAGTTGTCTGTGAGGAGTCATCAGTATTATAAGATGCAACCGTATTTTATACAAAATGAATCACGTTTGTTTTATCAGTTACGTTTATGAATACAGTATTCATGTTACCACGGATTTCTGTGTAAACTGGGTGAACCGTAACATTTACCCAAACGGTGTCAGGAGTACAGGAATAACATCAGTGCTTCTTTTTAACAGGATATCACTGAGATACCCTCACCATGGGGTGTGGGAGTATTTAGGGTAACTTGCGAGAGTCACGACGCTAACCTCACTCAGTCCTCTATGCCTCGGACGGTTGCACAGGCAAGGAGTGTAAGTTTCAACGTATGTACTGTAATACCTTAAGTTAGTGAAACAGATGGTAAGTAGGACCTTTCTCTGTCTCTCTCTCTCTCTCTTTGTACCCTAATTTTCCTTCACCCATCATTTCTCCCTTAACTATCCCCATGCATCTCATACATCTAACCCAGCTGATTCCCCTTTCCTCCTTTCTCTTTTCCTGCCCGCTTATCCTCCTTTCCTCCTTCCATCCCTCACCTCGCCATTATATATCATCATCATCATCATCAGCCGTTGAGATCCACTGCAGGACCGGCCTATCCCTACCGAAGCAGGGATGATACAGCCAATGTATCTCAACCCAGTAGCTTAGGCTGTCTGATAGAGACTGTATGTAGGGTGAGAAGTGCTTGTAAGTGTAATTGTAGTGTTGTATTCGCTTTGGATGTGTGTAGTCTGTGAACCAAGTGTAATCGGCCCGCCTTAAGCCGATTGGGTGCAAGCATACTAGTATGTGACACTGGTTCAACCACAGCACCCCTTATGTCCGTCAAAGTAGCAAGAGGCTCGGTGAACGATTCCCAAAGTTTTTACAACTCTGCGGAAGGCAAACCCTCCTCCACCAGCATGCCAAATGCACACTCAACCACTGTACCACAGAGGCTCTGCCGCTATATATATATATATATATATATATATATATATATATATATACAGAGGCTCTGCCACTATATATATATATATATATATATATATATATATATATATATATATATATATATAAAATATATACATATATATATATATATATAGTTATATATATATAGATATATATATATATATATATATATATATATATATATATACAAAAATCATTAAAAACCAAGGTGTAGCCATTGTTCACTATTTTTCTGTTTATCTTTTCGAGTTTTCTTACACATTGTTTTACACTATGATTCAATGTGTAAGAAAACTCGAAAAGATCAACAGAAAAATAGTGAACAATGGTTACGCCTTGGTCTTTAATGATTTTGGTATAAAAGAAAACATTCTGCCTAAATATACGAATATATATATATATATATATATATATATATATATATATATATATATATATATATATATATATATATATATATATATATATGTGTGTGTGTGTGTGTGTGTGTGTGTGTGTGTGTGTGTGTGTGTGTGTGTGTGTGTGTGTATTATCACTGGCGTAGTTACCCCAGTAGCAACTGGGTGAAATAGAAGACAAGATGATAACGAAAGGAGAGAGAAGCAGCCGTTAAGAACATTAAATCGTTTCTCTTATCAGTTTTGCTGCCTGTAAAGGGTAACCCTCGTACCCAGCTGTGTTTACTTAGTGGTCAACTTTTGCCTTCTCAGCTGATAACACATCAGATGTTTTTCTCACAAATTACCCAGAAGATTCCTCTTGTCCTTGAAATACTGGGTGTGACATAATGTGGGAGGAGCACGGTAGGGATATTTGCCAATTAGAAGCCTAAATGGCACTTTCGTCATGTTCTTGATGGCATGCAATTGGTTCTGTGTGGAGTGTATGAGGCCCTCATTGGTAGCAGGTGCTTCTATTCTTTCTGTATGAACGGAGATTATTTTTAAGACAGCCTAGTGGTTAATTAGCTGAGAAAGGCAGAGTAAGTCTCCTTTATAAGGTCAAGGAAAATGTGAAGAGACACATTTTTGTCTCTTTTTGTACAGACACACATTTTGTCTCATTTTTTGTACACATATTTTTGTACACATTTGTACACATTTACTGTCATGTAACACTTTTATCACAGTGTGTTTCAATTTTCCTCAACACTACTCAATATGTGACTTTGATTACAAAACATACTATTTGTGTACCATTTCCCATTTTTGGTTCACTCCTCCATTTACACTAGTGTTTGATTTATATCTGGATTTAACCTTCGAAGTCTCCACGTTTCCTCGATCTTTGTGAGTACTTAGCTTCCACTGAGTGTATTCGGGTTAGGTAAGAAATAACGTTTTATATTTGTATTCTGGGGCCCATATGAATTCTCCCCTTTGTAAAACGAATTCTGGTTTCTTGTTTGATTGTGTATGTTATAGTGTACTGTAAAGTTAAGTTAGTTTTCTTGCAGACTTTATCTTATCCCTTTTGGTGCTTAATTAAGGGTTAAGAGTACACCGTAATATACACCCCCATAACAATTTGGCGGCCTCCTCGCCAGGATAGCTCTGTGACATAATATTGGCAACCTTGGCCACATACACAGTGCTTACTCTTACCTACTTAACTATAATCAGTAATCATGGCCCTAATGAATGATAGTGATGTGAAAGTTTTTTTTTTGGATTCTGAGCCTTCCCCAACCAGAGTGAAAACAGTCACAAAACACGAGCTCATATTGCTTGTCCAGGCTTTACATTTGAGATTTCCTGCCTCAGTCACTAAGGTTAAGTTACTGATTTAATATAGGACAACATGTTTGAGCAAAGTGAGTCTCCTATAGCTAGTTCTGAGCCATTTGATACTGCACAAGGTGTTGACCCTGAGCCTTTGGCATCAGAGATACCTGGCCCTAGTGATTTTTCTGCTCATGATACTGGTGATGAAGTGCAACGTGAGTTAGCCAGAATTAAGCTGAGGGAACTGGAGGTGCAAGCCAAAATGAGAGAACAAGAATGGAATGCCAAAATGAAGGAAATAGAATTACAGGCTCAAATGAGACAAAAGGAAATAGAATTACAGGCTCAAATGAGACAAAAGGAAATGGATCACGAATACAGACTGAAGCACCCTGATAGTTTACCTAGAGCTAGTAGTTCATCTGCCAAGGAATCTTTTGATGTTGCTAGGAACATTAAGCTAGTACTCCCTTTAATGAGCAAGATGTCACCAAGTATTTCCATATGTTTGAAAAGGTGGCAGGTCGTCTCTCGTGGCCAGAAGACTTTTGGACAGTACCGTACTGCTGCAGAGTGTTATGAAAGGAAAGGGTCAAGAGGCTTATATTTCTTTATCTGTTGATCAAAATGCTAACTATGATTGTTTAAAAGATGACATTCTCAAAGCATATGAACTCGTGCCAGAGGCATATAGGCTTAAATTTAGATCCACCTTTAAACAGAGAGATCAGACTCATGTGGAATATGCTGGAGTACTCACAGACTTATTTGATCAATGGTTGCATTCTAAGAAAGCTGATGATTTCTGTAAACTTAAAGAATTAATGATCTTGGAGAACTTCACTGGTAAGATAGAGAGGGATGTGGCTACATATCTAGTGGAGAAATATTTAGATACCCTAGCTGAGGCTGCTGTTGTAGCAGATAACTTTAGTATAATTCATAAGCATGAATGTAAGCCTAAGTTATTTGTTAAGGGTAGGAGAGTGAACCAACCAGTTTTTGTGAATCCTTCTTCTGGTAAAGGCAAGTTAATGTCAAGTGATACTAATGGGAACACCGTAACCCTAAAGCATGTTAGTTCTACGAAAGTAAGTGAGGACAGTGATGCCAGAGGGTCAAGAAAAAGTGTCAGGTTTTGACAGTCTTGCCAGAAAACGGGGCACTTAGAGGATTGGTGCTGGAAAAAACGAGGGAATAGTGCCTCTGTAAAACCTATTACTTTGGTAAACTCTTGGGGATCTCTTGACACCAATAGAGAGCAGCCACCCACAGATATTGTTAGCGGTAGTCAGACAACCCCAGCAGGTGCATATTGTTGAGAAGGCCAGAGTGGAGCCATCAGTGGTGGATAGACAGACTCATGTAGAGCCTCTGTTAGACACTAGTAAGACTGAAGCAGTGCAGCTGTGAGGTCCAGGTGAGAGTGGTAATAAGATTCAATCAGTGTCTTCCCCCAAGCAGTACTCAAAGTGACTCCTCCCCAGGTCATTTATTTGCTAACTTTATTTCTAAGGGGTTAGTTTCAGTTGATGGAAAAGGTGGTAAGGAAGTCACTATACTTAGAGACACAGGAGCTTCACAGTCACTAATGTTGAAGGGGATTGTTGATGTAGCTGACCCTAATGAATGTGTCTTGTTACAGGGTATGTCTGAGTTTGTATCTGTTCCCCTAGTTGAGGTGAAGCTCCAGTCAGAGTTAGTTACTGATTCAATGCGTGTGGGTGTTGTTGACCAGCTTCCTGTACAAGGGGTCACTTTGCTTTTGGGTAATGACCTGGCGGGAGGACAGGTGAGTGCTGTTCCCTGCATGTCAAAAACTCCCTTGAGGGAGGATAGGACTAAAGATGTTGGAAGATACATGGCCTAAATTGTTTCCCGCATGTGCTGTAACTAGAGCTATGATGGCAAAAGCCAGCCATGAGAACGTTGACGGTAATGGCACTGGCAATGCCGATGATGATATTGGGCTTAGTGATACTTTTTTTGCCCAGTTAAATGACTCAGAGGTTGATGATTCTCCCCAGACTGATGCAAGTGTAAAGTTAGCTGAAATGGAAAGATCTGATCCAGAGATTGCCACTTTAATTGACTCAGCAGTTAGGGATCATGAATGTGAATCTGAGCTGACTGAGTGTTATTATTTAAGGCCAAATAACGTGGTAATGAGAAGATGGAGACCTCCTAGTGTTGCTCATGATAACGAGTGGGAGACTGTACAAATGGTGGTGGGTCCAAGTCCCTGTAGGGGAAAAATTATGTCCATTGCTCATGACTCTTCTTTACCAGATCACTTAGGGGTGAGGAAGACTCTCTCCCGCATCTGGCAGCATTTTTACTGGCCTCGAATCCGTCGAGATGTCTCCCGGTTCTGTAGGTCATGTCACACCTGTCAGCTAGTCGGTAAGAGCAATAAGCCCATCCCTGCGGCTCCTTTGATTCCTCTACCTGTATTTGAGGCCCCATTCACTAGAGTCCTTGTGGACATTGTTGGCCCTTTGCCTAAGACCTCTTCAGGCCACCAGTACATCCCCACAATGTTAGACATGGCCACTAGATATCCTTAAGCCATTCCCTTGAGAAATATTTCAGCTAAATTGGTTGTAAAGGAGATGCTAACCTTCTTTACCCGTTTTGGTCTCCTTAAGGAAGTGCAGTCGGATCATGGCAGTAATTTTAATTCCAAACTGTTCAGACAAACCCTTAAGGAGTTAGGAATCTCACAGATCACTTCCTCAGTATATCTCCTCAGAGTCTGGGTGCATTAGAGAGTATGCTCAGAAAACTATGTGTTGATGAAAAGGAATGGGACAAGTGTTTGCCTTTCCTACTTTTTGCAACCAGAGAGGCACCGAGTGAGTCCTTGGGCTACTCCCCATTTCAGTTAATCTTTGGCCATGAAGTAAGAGGTCCTCTTAAACTCCTCAAAGAACAATGAATCAAGGATGATGACCAAATTAACTTGCTAGACTACGTGTCAAAATTTAAAGAAATATTGGCCTATAGTATGGAAGTCGCCAGGGCACACTTGGAGTCCTCTCAGGAGAAGATGAAGAGGTGGTATGACCACTCTAAGAAAGTTAGGCACAGAGTGTTTCACCCAGGCGATCAAGTTCTTGTCTTGCTTCCCATTCATGGTCAGCCTCTGCAGGCAAGTTTTGCAGGCCCTTATCTAGTGGAAAAGAGGGTAGGTGAAGTAAATTATGTCATTTTAACCCCAGACCGGAGGAAGGAAGGAAGATTGTGCCATATCACTATGTTGAAGGAGTACCACAGGTGAGACATGGACCCCCCTAGTGCTGCATGCGTGGTGTCGGCTGTTGAGTTGGTGGAGGATGAGGGCTGCCCTTTGACTTTGGACCACATGACCAGTTGGAGAGAAAACCAGGAGGCTTGGAGTACACTGACTGATAAACTCTCCAACTTGACTGCAGAGTGGTGTGCTGAGCTTGTTGCCCTGCTCAGGAAGTTCCCTGATGTCTTCCGGGACACCCCAGGACGGACGAAAGTGGCACAGCACGCTGTGGATTTTGGAGATGCCAGCCCTGTATAGCAGTCCCCCTATGGGCTAGTCCTCAGAAGCAGACCATCATTCAAGAGGAGCTGAACTACATGTTGCAGCAGGGGTTAATCAAGTCCTGTCGAAGTAAGTGGTGCTCCTCGGTCATTGTGGTTCCAATACCCGATGGGTCACATCACTTTTGTATTGATTATTGTAAAGTCAACTCCCTTACCAAGACTGATACTTACCCACTTCCTAGAGTAGATGATTGTGTGGAGACGATAGGCAGTGCTAAGTTTATCACAAAATTAGATTTGATGAAGGGATAGTGGCAAGTCCCACTCACAGCAAGGGCCCAAGAAATTTCCTGTTTTGTGGTCGGTGGCAGGACTTATAAACGTAAGGTCATGCCCTATGGTATGGAAAATGCTCCTGCCACCTTCCAAAGGCTGATGAATGATCTCACCAAGGATGTTGAGAATTGTGTTTCTTACATTGATGATGTTATTTTTAACAACATCTGGGAACAACACTTGAGCCAACTAGATGCCTTGCTTCAGAGACTGTCCTCTGCTAATTTAGTGCTTAATTTAGCTAAATGTGAATTTGAGAGGGCTTGAGTGCAGTACCTAGGTTATGTGGTCGGTTTAGGCCAAGTGGGTCCACCTGATGTTAAAGTTCAGGCCACAGTCATTTCCCCCAAACCCAAAAATAAGTGAGAGTTGCAACGATTCTTGGGCATGGTAGGGTGCTACAGACGTTTTACCCTGAACGTCTCTGATCTTGTTGCTCCCCTCACTGATTTGTTAACCCTTCCACCGCGGGCATGTTTCCCAATGTTTTGCGTGTCCCGCGGGGTTATTTGGGCTCCGACAGACTCTCAAAAAGTATTTGCCAAAAATCAGTTATTAGTCCTAGAATATTAAAATTATATATGCTTATGGCACATACCTTCAGCTTTCTCCTGGGATGTTGTTGAGCCTGCGTCGATTACCGTAGGACTTGTGGAGACCTCTGAAGTTGGGTAACGAAGTCTCCACTTTACACTTCCCGACAACCCGTAATATGATTACCACAGCCAGATATTAACACTATAAACACTACTCTATGATTATCAAGTAGTTTGGGATCCATACTCCAAAAAAAAACCACTGTGAAAGCAATGAAAATTACGAGCGCGAATAACCTTCCCACTTGCGCCAGTTCGCTGTTGGTATTCTGTTATTTATTATTCATAAAACCTCTTACACTTTATGTTTCTATTACTATATAACACTTATATATATATCTGGAGTCTTTATCCATAAGTTTCCTTCAGTAGTATTAGTTTATTGTCACTGAAGTCATTCAATGTTCATTCAGTAAAATACGTAGAGAGCCACGGATTCACTTTTACTGGTATAACATCAAGGATTTGTACTCATATTCTTATATTACTAATTACTTACATTTCTATTGTATTTTCAATATTTACACTTCTATTTTACTTACACTATGTTATTCACTGTCACTTTCAATATGATAAAACTATATTACACTGTTCAGTCATATGTACTGTACATCCATTGCTTTCACTTGCTATTTACACATTATTTACACATTATTTTCACATTACTTTCCTTTCCCACTTGCACTTTTAGAACTGCTTCTGGCTGTGGTAATCAAAGAAGCAGGTAACACAGAGAGGAACCTGGCACTCAGCGCACTGCCAAGAGGTGCGTTTGTGCTCAGGTGTGCGTCGGGTGGTATGTACACACACCTGGCACCTGCGGATTGCAGCCTTCCTCTTGCCTGTGGCAGGAATTTGCACCAGTCTGTGCCGATCTATGTAAGACTTCTGCTCAAGTCTGTTGGGAAGTGTTACTGGATGGCGCATTGGAGTTGCTGCCGTCACCCTATCATATCTTTCCAGCAGCTGCTGAACACAAGTCCTGGTGAACAACCTCAGGGAGAAGGACTTGGGTGGCTTGACCTTCATCTTATACAGGATGAAGGCGTTCAGCATCGTCATGTCTATGAGATGCAGAAAAACTTTCCTGTACCACCTAGTATTCTTCCTGAGGCAGTCGATCTCTCCAATCATCATGTCGGACTTGTCCACCAGCCGCATGTTGATATTGTAGTCTAACACAGCATCAGGTTTCCTCACAGGTTCGCCTGTCCTACGGTCGACCTTCCCACTGTCTGTCATTTCCCCCTTATGTACAGTGGTGAGCATGTGTACGACCCTCTTATCATGCCACCGTATTACCAGCATCTTCTCAGACTTGCATAGGTGCACATCTCCTCGCTGCGAGGTTCCTGCCTCTGGGAATTTAGGGAAGTGGGCACGATTACTCTTGACAGTGCCGCAGGAGCCGATGCCATGCTCTGAAAGGTATTTGGCAAGTTTCGGTGCTGTATAATAGTTGTCTGTATACAGCACATGATTCCCACCAAAATACCTTTCAAGGAGCACTTTCACTACACAGCCTGAGAAGCCGGGGGGGGGGGTTATCCAGATCGACAGTGCTGGCTGAATAAATGACGAAGTCAACGATGTACCCCGTCTTACAGTCGCACAGTACAAAGAACTTAATTCCAAAGTGATGGCGTTTGCTTGGAATGTACTGCACAAACCTAAGACGTCCTCTGAACAAAACCAAGGATTCATCAATGACAACCTTCTGAAAGGGGTGGAAGAATGTCATAAACTTATCCTTCATTCTGCTCAGAATCTCCCGGATCTTCCAGAGTGGGTCGGTTTGGGAAGGTACATCGTTGTCGGCAAAGTGCAGGTTTCCCATGATGTTCCAGAAGCGATCCCTGGCCATGTACTTATTGAAGGTGGGTGAGGGTAGTAAGGGGTCCATGGACCAGTATTCTTCCAACTCATGCTTCTTTGAGTGTGGCATGAGAAGCATGAGGGCGAAGAACACATGCAGCTCCTGCACTTCCAGCATGTACCACTGTTGCATCTTGGCTGCACCTGTACCACTTGCAGCACGTTGTGATTCATACCTGTTGGTCTCATCGCATGTGTGCTGCATGACTTCGTCATCTAGGAAGGCCAAAAGGAAGTCCACAGACTCAGCATCCTCGTCAAGAGTGAAGGCAGGCTGTACTCCTGAGGAACTCTCGTCAAAATCTAGATGTTCTGGGACAAAATCTGACCCTTCCGTCCACGCAAAGGAGTCCAGGATTCCCTGTCATGGCGGTGTAGGGTGGGTGAGGGTGGTGGGTGGCTGTGAGGCAGATTTACCATGTTCAAGGTCACTCGCACTGACCCTGGGTTGCCGTACAGCACTAGCAGCCCTTACTCTACTAGCAACTCTACTTTTACGGGTCAGGGATTTACCTTTTCCTCTATGGCCTGCCTTCACTGTTGATGCTGGTGGTGACTCCGACGACGAAGTCTCCGGAGATAATTCAGCAGAAGAAGAGGAAGAAATGAGTGAACTGGGGCTTGGGGAACGGGGAGGTGAATCAACTCGTGACTCATGGCGGGCTGGGTCATGTGGGGCCATTGTTCCAGGGCTAACACGCTGCCTTTTCACTCCCTTCCCAAATTCCTTCCCTTGCTGCACTAACGGCTCCTTTCCCTTGGAGCTAGGGATAACTTTGGACACTGAAGCACTCGTACTAGTACTTTCTGGCACGATTTCCTCACCTGGCTCATCACACGAATCCCCTGATGGGTCAAAATCACTATCCATCATCACCATTGATAATTCCGCTAGTTCACGTTCCACTGCAGAGTCACTTAGTTCTTTCCTGCTTCCCTCATGAGTTTTTCTGGGTGTAGAGGTCACGGGGCCCTTTGCAATGGGTACAGAAGTGGCAGAAATGGCGGGGCGCGAGTGCGACATGCTTTGACCACAGCGGAGGACAAGGAACTAAATGCCACAGCTTATCTAAGAAGGCAAGGGTTGACAGTGACAATGGGGCTGACAGCTGCTAACTTACATGCTAATAAATTATTGGTAGAAAATCTCGGCAATACATAAAGAAATAGGTAGTTCCAGGTGAATGTAAATGTCACTTAGGCTTCTCCCTTCCTTTCTGATATATATTTTTATTACAGAAATAGATTACAAGGCATAATTCAAAGGGGAAATTATCGTGGTAATGTAGTGAATGAATGCATGTGAGGTGTTGTCAGGTGATAATTAGCCAATTCCTGGTGTATACCGCTATCACTTACCTTATTTTTTTTTGGTATATATTATTTTGTATAAGTATAGGGCATAGGGCTTATTTCAATGAATGAAATCTGTGGAAAAATCCGGGGGAGATTTGCTTAGCGCAGCGCGGCCGGGGAGGTGAGAGGACAGGGTAATGGAGGGGAGGTAGGGAGGGGAGCCAGGAATGGGGGAAAATAGCTACAATGTCAACAATGGATGGGAGTATAGATGAGATTTGGAGTGCTGACTAGTGTTGGACATTGGCAGTACTGATAGATGATACTAGCCACCACTTGAAAGCCCGGGATAGTTCAAAATAACACAGAATCACAAAAGTGACGCCCTGCGGTATGATCCATTGCGCCCGAGCGTCACGGAAGTGATGCCCCGCAGTTAAGGGGTTAAGAAAAGGAGTCAAGTATGAGTGGAAGCCAGAATGTGAGGAAGCCTATTCTAAAGTCAAAGCCATCCTGTCAAGTCACCCAGTGCTTCAAGCTCCCAATTTTGATAAACCCTTTAAATTAACTGTTCATGCCAGTGGCCTAGGGGCCAATGCAGTTTTGCTTCAGGATAATGATGAAGGCTGAGATGCCTGTATGCTATTTTAGCAAAAAGTTCAATAAGGCCCAGAGAAGTTATTCATCTACTGAGAAAGAACTCCTTGCACTCATACTTGCCCTTCAACACTACTCTGTGTATGTTTGTCCAGGGTCAGGTGATGTTGTAGTTTACATTGATCACCCTCTGGAAATTTTGTCCCGATTTAAGGACAAAAATTTTAGATTGACCCGCTGGGCCCTATTTTTGCAAGCTTACTCCCTCGATGTAAGACATGTAAGAGGTGTTAGTAATGTTTTAACAGATTACCTGTCCAGAACTTGATTGTACAATATCCAGAAATTTCCCCTTGGGAAATTTCTTCTCTCAGGAAGGGAGGTGTCACTGGCATAGTTATCCCAGTAGCAACTGGGTGAAATAGAAGATATGATAATGAAGGGAGAGGGAAGCAAGCCGTTAAGGACATTAAATCTTTTCTTTTATCAGTTTTGCTGCCTGTAAAGGGTGACCCTTGTCCCCAGCTGTGTTTACTTAGTGGTCAACTTTTACCTTCTCATATCAGATGTTTTTCTCACAAATTACCCAGAAGATTCCTCTTGTCCTTGAAATACTGGGTGTGACATAATGTGGGAGGAGCACGGTAGGGATATTTGCCAATTAGAAGCCTAAATGGCACTTTCGTCATGTTCTTGATGGCATGCAATTGGTTCTGTGTGGAGTGTATGAGGCCCTCATTGGTAGCAGGTGCTTCTATTCTTTCTGTATGAACGGAGATTATTTTTAAGACAGCCTAGTGGTTAATTAGCTGAGAAAGGCAGAGTAAGTCTCCTTTATAAGGTCGAGGAAAATGTGAAGAGACATATTTTTGTCTCATTTTGTACAGACACACATTTTGTCTCATTTTTTATACGTACATTTTTGTACACATTTGTACACATTTACTGTCATGTTACACTTTTATCACAGTGTGTTGCACTTTTCCTCAACACTACTCAATCAGTGACTTTAATTACAAAACACACTATTTGTGTACCATTTCCCATTTTTGGTTCACTCCTCCATTTACACTAGTGTGTGATTTATATCTGTATTTAACCTTCGAAGTCTCCACGTTTCCTCGATCTTTGTGAGTACTTAGCTTCCACTGAGTGTATTCGGGTTTGGTAAGAAAAAACTTGTTTAATGTTTGTATTCTGGGGCCCATATGGATCCTCCCTTTTGTAAAACGAATCCTGGTTTCTTTTTTGGTTGTGTATGTTATAGTATACAGTAAAGTTAAGTTAGTTTTCTTGCAAACATTATCTTATCCCTTTTGGTGCTTAATTAAGGGTTAAGAGTGCACCGTAATATACACCCCCATAACACTCTATACATATATATATATAAATATATATATATATATATATATATATATATATATATTGCTAGGTCGGGGCGCTCACTATCCACTCACTCGATGTAGTGCTGCTCTCGGGTGTCTGCCCTTTCCTCTCCTCAATACTTCTTTCCTTCCATCCTCTTCTGTCTTTCTTTCCTTCATTCTTTCCTCTTCCTTCTGTCTACAGGTGACTTTACACTCCCTCTTCTGTCTTTCTTCCCTTTATTCTTTCCTCTTTCTTCTGCCTGTGGGTGACTCTACACTGCGTGACAAGCCAAATGGTTTCCTGTACACCAGGAAACCATTTACTATGCTGGGTTGTAACCATATAAACAAAATTTGGCGCCTGGTGGTTTAATTGGTAATTACGGCGCTCCAATCAGATTGAGCCGGTGAAAGTTTATATCAAAGGGATGGCTGGGGTTTATTGCTCATTTAATGCCACTCAGGGATGAGTGAGGCGGGTAACACTCATCTTAAATGTCAGGACTAACTTGCCTAGCCCCGGGCTCCTTCGCTCTTCATGGGGCAAAGTAGGATTAGATGATGAAGTATATATATATATATATATATATATATATATATATATATATATATATATATATATATATATATATATTGTTACGGAACAGAGAAAGATAATGTACACTTAAGTGAGAATGCTAAAAATCACTACTGTCCCGTAAAGTTCCAGGTTCAAAACAAAAGAGTTAGGTAAAATTACAAGTTAAAGTTTAATGCTTAAACTAACAACAAAACATTCAGGACTCATAAGGATAATGTAATGGCAAAAACAGGTTAAATATATGGTTAACTGCAATAGCCTCTATTAACACGAAATTAGAAAGAGTAAATTTATCTAAGTCAGCCCTGATAAAATGAGATACCAGATAATACTCAGTGAATGCCAGATAAATTATTACAGATACAAACTATTATCAAAAATGACTGACACAAAGAACCCCACATGAATTACAAAAACTTCACTAGGCCTACAAATTAAACTTATGCTATACAGTACAAGAAAAAATGCAACAACAGTTATACTCAAATTACACACAGCTGCTAGATGGTTGGAGACTTCTTGAGCACTCACAATAATAATATCTGTACAGGGGAGGACAGAGATGTGAACAAAATGAGGAGCAGATCTAAGTGGCAATGATGCAGAGACTGAGCTCATTATATAGGGGCCAGGAGAGCTTGATACAACTTGTAATAAGGACGCGCAAATGAAGCCATGGGGACAAAGAGATGACAATCCCGCTCTGGACAACAGAGAGAACGACTTACTCTACTATAACGGTAGAAGGGGGGGACTGAGGCAGAACACGCTCGTGATCAAACATGCAGCATACTGTGCGTTAAAATTACACAAAGGATGATGAAATCATAGGCTATGTAACACCTCCCCACAAAGAAAAAGAAATTTATAAAGGAAATTTCTTATTACTCTAAAACAATCTGTCTAAAGTCTAGATAAGCAATCGGCAATAACATTTTCTTTCCCCTTGACATGTTGTATGTCTAATGAATACTCCTGAAGAAGTAGACTCCATCTTGTCAATCTCTGATTTTTATCTTTAAACTTACTAAGGAATTTCAGTGGGTTATGATCGGTATAAATGACTATGGGGTCAAAACCAGAACACAAATAAAATGAAAAATGCTGTAAACCCAAAATCAAGGCCAAAAGCTCTTTCTCAATAGTTGAGTAGTTCTTTTGAGGTGGAGTGAACTTCTTACTGTAATAAGATACAGGATGTTCAATACCCTGATCATCCTCTTGCAGCAAAACAGCCCCAGCTCCTGTATCACTTGCATCAACAGCCATCTTAAAAGGCTTAGCAAAATTTGGAGTAGCGAGCACTGGCTGACTTAATAGAATAGCTTTAAGTTTGTTGAAAGAGGATTCACAGTTATCGGTCCAGACAAATTCAACTCCCCCCTTCAGCAGGTCTGTAAGTGGTGATACAAGAATAGAAAAGTTAAGAACAAATCTCCTGTAATAACCTACCATTCCCAAAAATCTTTGTAGCTCTTTCCTACTTTTAGGTCTGGGAAGATCACTTATAACCTGAACCTTAGCTCCTGGTGGTGCAACATGTCCATCACCAATCACATACCCAAGGTACTGAACTTTAGCTTGACCAAACTCACACTTTGATAAATTAGCTACAAGATTAGCATGAACTAAACGGTCAAGAAATTTACTGACATGGCATAGGTGATCTTTCCAGTTGTCACTGAAGATTAATACATCATCAATATAAACAACACACCCTGCCAAACCCTCTGTTACAACATTCATGAGCTTCTGAAATGTGGCTGGTGCATTCTTCATACCATACGGCATTACAGAACATGCAAAAGCCTTTCCTAGTGTTACAAAACATGAGATCTCCCTAGCACGCTCAGTCATAGGTACTTGCCAGTCTCCCTTTAACAAATCAAACTTACTTATGTACCTGGCCTTTCCGATCTTGTCTATGCAATCTTCCACACGAGGGAGAGGGTAAGTGTCTGTTTTAGTTATCTGATTAACACGTCTGTAGTCAATGCAAAGCCGCTGTGACCCACCTGGCTTAGGGACCAGAGTGACAGGAGAACTCCACTCGCTCTGACAGGGCTCAATCATCTTGTGGTCCAACAGGTAGCCAAGCTCCTTCTGGATGAGAGGAACTTTCACTGGGTTCACACGGTAAGGAGGCAATTTAATTGGCTTTGCGTCTCCAACATCGACATCATGCATCAACACAGTGGTTCTTCCTGGAGTGGCACGGAACACTTGCGGGTACTCCTGCAGTAATGCCGAAAACTCCTGCCTTTCCTTGGGAGGTAGATGAGAAAGCTTAGTCTGGAGATCATTCATGATATCAGGATTCTTCCCCAAACTATCACTCAGGCTCATACTGCATGGGAGAACTTCACTTGTAGACTCGGGTGGAACAGCTACAGTGCAGACTGGATTATTTTCGTCCCGCCTGTGATATAACTTTAGCATGTTGATGTGACATAGTTGCTTGCTCTTTCTACGATCTGGTGTGGCGATGACATAGCTGACATCACTGAGTCTCTTCTCCACGAAATAAGGGCCACTAAACTTGGCTTGAAGAGGTTGCCCATGAACTGGTAGCAGAATCAAAACCTGATCTCCTGGCTGAAAGTGGCGTAACCTGGACTTCTTGTCATACCAAGTCTTCATCTTCTCCTGAGCAGCTCCTAAATTCTCTCTCGCCAGCTGTAAAGCAGTGGACAGCCGTTCTTTGAACTTCATCACATACTCCAGCAGGTTGACGTCATCTTCCTCCGACAGCCAGCATTCCTTGAGTAACTTAAGGGGTCCTCTTACTTCATGGCCAAACAGTAGTTCAAAAGGTGAGAAACCCAGTGATTCATTTGGAGATTCTCTTGCAGCAAACAAAACGAATGGAAGACCTTTATCCCAGTCTTTCTGATGTTCCAAACAGTATTTCTTGAGCATCGATTTGAGTGTTTGATGATATCTCTCCAACGCTCCTTGGGTCTGGGGATGGTAAGCTGAAGACGTGATCTGGGTGATGCCCAACTCTTTCAGAGACTGCTTGAAAACGTTTGACATGAAATTACTTCCCCGGTCTGACTGTACCTCCTTAGGCAGACCAAACTTTGTGAAGAACCCCAGCATTTCCTTAACCACGTTCTGTGCTGAGATGTTTCTAAGTGGAATGGCTTCAGGATAACGAGTAGCCATGTCAATCATGGTCAACACATAAGAAAATCCTGAAGAAGTCTTAGGAAGAGGGCCCACAATATCCACCAACACACGGGTGAAAGGCGCCTCAAAAGGAGGAATGGGAACTAGAGGTGCAACCTTTTCGGTCTGATTACACTTCCCCACAACTTGACAGGTGTGACAAGACTTACAATACCAGGAAACATCCCTGAAGATACCTGGCCAGTAGAAGTGTTTCAAAATGCGTGCCACAGTCTTCCTCACTCCAAGGTGTCCTGCCAAACTGGAATCATGAGCCACTCGAATGATATCCTGCCTACAAACACGAGGGATGACAACTTGATGTACAACCTCCCATTCACAGTCGGCTGATGCTGTTGGGGGTCTCCACTTCCTCATAAGTACTCCTGACTTTACATAATAACAAGTAGAAGCACCGGCTGACTCTTCTTCACTGTAAGCAGAGTTAGCTAGACCTTTCAACTCAGGGTCAGCAACCTGCAACTCAACCAACTCTTGACGAGACAAATTATCAACACTACGGGGTACTGCCTCATCTGGTGAGTGGTCCAAATTAGCAAGAAAAGTGTCAGCTAGGATAACATCATCATCATCATTATCCTCTAAATCACCAGTAACTTTAGACTTAGCCCTAGTGACAGCACATGCAGGGAACACATCAGGGACATCACAATCCTGGGATGCAGCCACTGGCTCACTAGACAACTGAGGAGCTGGACACACTTGACTTCCACCAATATCATTTCCAAGTAAGAAAGTTACACCTGACATTGGGAGTGTCTCAACCAACCCAACCATAACAGAACCATTAACAAAACCAGACTCTAAATTCACTTTGCACAGAGGAACAGAGAAGTAATTATTTCCTACACCTTGTAAGATTACAGTTTCATCAGAGGAATTAACATTAGAGCCTAGAACACTGGTCAGCATAAGGGATTGGCAAGCACCTGTATCACGATATATTTTAACTGATTTCCTGTCATTACTGTCCAGAGGACTGACAAAACCATCAGACAGGAAATTAGCACATGAACTCTTGAGAGTGTCACCCACGTTACTGCTCAAAAGAGGAGCTCCATCATGAGAATTTAAGTTACCCCTCAAAGCAGGTTCAGTTAACTCAGTTAAAGAATTCTGGGAACTCTCAAGAGTGGACACTAGACCAATTGACTGAATATTTAAAGACTCCTTTTTGTTCACATCACGCTGTCTCCTGAAACATCTCTCCGTAGTATGACCAAGCTTACTACAATAAGTACATTTACTTTTCTGAAATCTAGAGGTGAAGCTGGTATTTACTTCCTGAGAAACATCATCTTTATTCTCTTTCCTGTTACCTGTACTCTGAGTAGAGGCAACGTACTTGCTCTCAGCTTTCCCTTTTTCTCTAGAATATCTCTTGTGAGTGAGAACATATTCATCAGCTAAAACTGCAGCATCAGACAAATTATCTATTCTTTTCTCATCAAGATATAGGCTTACATCTTTATAAATACACCTCTTGAAATCCTCCAGCAAAATCACCTGCTTAAATTTACCAAAATCAGAATCCACATTCTTAGAATTTAACCACTGCTCTAACAGATCTTCTTTGATTTTTGCATACTCAACATGGGATTGCTTATCTTGCTTGTAAGTTGTCCTAAATTTTACTCTATAAGCTTCAGGGACAAGCTCATAGGCCTTAAGAATCAAGCTCTTAACTACATCATAATTATCAGACTGATCCTGAGGCAAAGATGCATAAGTTACTTGAGCTTTACCGGTGAGAACAGTTTGAAGGAGTACTGGCCAATACTCCTTAGGCCAATTAAAACCTGTAGCTACCCTCTCAAACAACTGAAAATACTTTGTTAAATCAGATTCATTAAAAGGAGGGACAAGTTTAACATTTTTAGCCACATCAAAATCATCAGAGCTAGATGATCCAGTTCCACCTTGTTTCATGCGATACTCATGGTCTGCCTGAATCCTAGCAAGTTCAACTTGTGCATGTATCTGTGCCTCCTGAATCCGAGCCTGAGATTCCGCCTCCTTAGCCTGAGACTCAGCCTGCTTAGCATTTGCCTGAAATTCAGCTTCTTTAGCACGAGCCTCCTGCAGAGCTAGCTGTAACTTAGCTAATTCAATCTGCGTTTGCTCATTTGGAGGAGTTACATTAAACAAGCTTTTATTAATCATGCCAACAATTTGATCTTTAGAATGATGAGAGTGAACTGCAATTCCCAATTGTTGAGCAACAAGCTTAAGTTCATTCTTTGTTCTGTTTGCTATATCACACACTGTTTGCACATTTGACAAAAAATCTTTGGCTTCATCAAGTGTAGAAATAGTAGCCATCATGAATATATCACAGTCACAAAATATCAAACAATATCCTTATGATAATATCCTGAATATCCTGATATGAGGTCGCCAAATTTATGTTACGGAACAGAGAAAGATAATGTACACTTAAGTGAGAATGCTAAAAATCACTACTGTCCCGTAAAGTTCCAGGTTCAAAACAAAAGAGTTAGGTAAAATTACAAGTTAAAGTTTAATGCTTAAACTAACAACAAAACATTCAGGACTCATAAGGATAATGTAATGGCAAAAACAGGTTAAATATATGGTTAACTGCAATAGCCTCTATTAACACGAAATTAGAAAGAGTAAATTTATCTAAGTCAGCCCTGATAAAATGAGATACCAGATAATACTCAGTGAATGCCAGATAAATTATTACAGATACAAACTATTATCAAAAATGACTGACACAAAGAACCCCACATGAATTACAAAAACTTCACTAGGCCTACAAATTAAACTTATGCTATACAGTACAAGAAAAAATGCAACAACAGTTATACTCAAATTACACACAGCTGCTAGATGGTTGGAGACTTCTTGAGCACTCACAATAATAATATCTGTACAGGGGAGGACAGAGATGTGAACAAAATGAGGAGCAGATCTAAGTGGCAATGATGCAGAGACTGAGCTCATTATATAGGGGCCAGGAGAGCTTGATACAACTTGTAATAAGGACGCGCAAATGAAGCCATGGGGACAAAGAGATGACAATCCCGCTCTGGACAACAGAGAGAACGACTTACTCTACTATAACGGTAGAAGGGGGGACTGAGGCAGAACCCGCTCGAGATCACACAAGCACCACACTGTGCGTTAAAATAACACAAACGATGAATAAACCAGAGTCTATGTAACAATATATATATATATATATATATATATATATATATATATATATATATATATATATATATATATATATATATATATATATATTATGCACCCAATGTTCAGTCTTTATTTATACATCAAATTAGTCTTATTTTAGCTGACATTGTTACGAGTACCTCTTACAAATTTTATCACCATTTCCGTATGTGCATGTGAGCCTTCCATTTGTACAAATGATGGTAGTGTGAAGACTAGACAAAAGATAAACGTCAATATGTCATTGTGCTTAGGTTTGAGATATACATTTCCGTTACAGTACATTCTAAGTGCATATTATGTAAAGGGACATTTTCGTGTTGTGACGTTCTGAATTGCAACCAGTTTAGAAGCAATGTTTAGAACAATTAGCTGAGGGTTTATTTAGCTGATGAAGAAGTTGCACTGTGTGACTGTGGTGGTGATGAGCGATGATCCAGCCTTCCTCGCCGCCTTTGCTGAATCCTCCTTCAAGAGCCACCTCCTGCTGGTCCAGACAGCGAAGCTGCTCGCCTTCACTCGCCTGCCTCTTCACCGCCTCCACACCCTCCACCATCTTCACAAGACCCTATCACGTACAAACTCACTCATCTCCGTCGTCAATGCCAACTCAACTGAATTCCGGTAATTTTCGTCAACCAAAAACATCATCTTCATAACAATTTTATCATATTTGTCTGTCATTATATACCTATTATGAATATTATTATAACTACTACTACTATACTCAGTTACTTTTTTTTTTATCGAGGCGAAGATGCACTTGACAGATTGGTGATAACTGGCTGAATGCAACATTACTTCATACTGTCTTTATTATTAACTGACAACATATATCTGAGAAGGAAATTTGGGATAGTAAATGTTATTCGGACATGTTGCATTCAGCCAATAGTCACCAACCTATCAAGTGCATCTTCGCCTCAGTAAGAAAAACTGAGTATAGTAATACTACTACTAGTACTACTATTACTACTACTACTACTACAATAGTAGATGCTAGATCGCATTAAGAGAAGAACCTTGAAATGGCTTGGCCATGTGGAGAAATCTGTGTGTGTGTGTGTGTGTGTGTGTGTGTGTGTGTGTGTGTGTGTGTGTGTGTGTGTGTGTGTGTTCTTACCTAACTGTTCCTACCTAATTGTATCTTTACAGAAATGAGTGAAGCTCGTACAGTCCTGTGTCTTAAACCATTTTCATCATACATCTCCTTAAATTTATGAACTGTTTTGGCACATAATATTTCATTCGGTAGTGTATTCCACTGATTAATTGCCCTGTTTGGTAAACTAAATTTCCTTACGTCTTTATTGCCTCTCTTTTTGTGCAGTATTTTGCAGTGTCCTCTTGCTGATGCGTTCCCATAGGTTATATATTCATTTATGTCTATTTTCTCCTTCCCTGTGTATGTGTGTGTGTGTGTGTGTGTGTGTTCTTACCTAATTGTATCTTTACAGGAATGAGTCAAGCTCGTACTGTCCCGTGTCTTAAACCATATTTATCGTACATATCCTTAAATTTGAGAATTGTTTTGGCACACACTATTTCATTCGGTAGTGCATTCCATTGATCAATTGCTCTGTTTGGGAAACTGAATTTCCTTACGTCTTTATCACCTCTCTTCTTATGCAGTTTTTTGCAGGGTCCTCTTGCTGAGGCTTCTCCATATGTTAAGTAATCATTTATGTCTATTTTCTCCTTCCCTGATATGCACTTATATAGCATTATCATGTCACCTCTTTTCCTTCTTTCCTGTAGTGTTGGTAGATTCAGTTTATTTAGTCTTTCTTCGTAGCTTCGGTCCCTTAAGCTTGGTTTCCATCTTGTAGCGGCCCTTTGAACTTTTTCAATCTTGTCTATGTGTTTTTTGAGATGAGGACTCCAGACTACTGATGCATATTCTAGGGTTGGTCTAATGAATGATGTTATTATCCTTCTTAGCATGTCTTCATTTATGTATGTGAATGCTATTCTCATATTTGCAAGCAGTGTATACATGTTCCATACCTTCTCGCTGATGTGGTCAGCCGGAGATAGTCTGTTATTGATAATCACACCTAGGTCTTTCTCTCTTTCTGATGTGTATAGGGTTTTATTTCCTAACTTATAATCCCAATTAGGTCTTTTTCCACATTTACCAAACTTGATTACATGACACTTGTCCACATTGAATTCCATTTACCATGTACTACTCCATTCATGAAGTTTATTTAATTCTTCTTGTAGCTCTTTACAAGAGTCTGTGTTAGTAATTCTCCTTTGTATTTTTGCATCATCTGCAAACATATTCAGATAGCTCTCATTTCCAGTGTTACTGTTTATATCATTTATATACACTAAAAACATGATTGGTGCCAGCACTGAACCCTGTGGTACTCCACTAGTCACTTCTTTCCATGATGAGTAGTTTCCTCTTAGTACTGTTCTCATTTCTCCTTTTATGGGAAAGTCTTGCATCCAACAAAACAGTTTGCCTCGAATTCCTCCTTGATGGTAGTTTCCATAAAAGTCTTTGGTGTGGTACTGTGTCAAAAGCTTTCTTGAAATCTAAATAGATACTGTCCACCCATCCTTCTCTTTCCTGTATTGTGTTTGTTACTCTGTCATAGTAGTTCAACAGATTAGTAACACATGATTTTCCTTTTCTGAAACCAAACTGTCTTTCTCTTATCATACTGTGTTCTTCTAGATGATTTACCCAAGGTTTCTTTTAAGCTTTTCTAATACCTTGCTTACAACACTGGTCAGTGATACTGGTCGGTAGTTGAGTGGATTTTGTCTATTTTCTTTCTTGAATAAGGGGACAATATTTGCTTTTTTTTTTGTTTTTCCAAATATCAGGTAGTTTACCTTGACTCAAAGATTTCTTGAAAATTAAAAATAATGGTTTACTTAACTCCTTTGCACATTCTCGTAGTACCCAACATGAAATTTCATCAGGACCACTTGCTTTTCCTCTGTCTAATCTACTTAACTCCTCCTGTATTACTTTTTCTGCTATTTGTATATTAGGTAGTATGTGTGGACATGCATGTTTCACATAGTCCCTCTTAAAATTTTTTTCTTCTGTAAAAACTAATTGGAAATTCTTATTTAGTGCTTCACAAATATCTTTCTCTTGTGTATAAGTGATTCCCTCGTCCGTAATTGATTGTATTATATCTTTTACTTTGGTTTTGCTTCTGATGTAGCTGTAAAACAGCTTTGGTTGATCACTACTTTTATTTATTATATCCTCCTCAAACTGTTTGTGGGCTTCCCTCCTTATTCTTGTATAATCGTTTCTTGCCTGTTTGTAATTATTATACGCCCTTTCACTATTGTGTCTTCTGTATTTATTCCACAACAAATCTCTTCTTTCTTTTGATTTTTTACATTCTGTATTGAACCATTTCTGTATTTTCTTATCTGCTTCTCTGTGCTGTGGGATGTACTTCTGGACTCCTATTTCATAAAATTCACAGAATTTTTTATATACAGCATTTAAATCTTGTCCTCTAAGCTCATTTTCCCAATCAACTTGTAAGAAATACTTCTTTAGGTCTTGATAATTTCCCTTTTTATAGTTTAGGCTCTTTTTGTAACTGTCATTGCTGTTAACTATGTCATATGCTATCCTGAAGTTATAATTTAGTACTGCATGATCGCTTTTGCCGAGTGGAGGGTGATATATAAAATTGTCAATATCATTTTCTTGCCTAGTAAACATTAGATCTAGCACTGAAGGTATATCAAGTCCTCTTTTTCTGGTGGTTTCCCTCACATGTTGCGTTAGGAAAAACTCTTGCACGAGATCCAGGAGCTTTTGGTCCCAACAGCTTTCTTGGCTAATTATATGTAGAGTATTCTAATTTAAAGATAAACACCAACGTTATCAGGAACATCTTTAATAAATTGGTGACGTTTCGACAACTCGTTTGTCATTTTCAAACCTATAGAAAATACAATAAAATCAAAGTAAACACCATGTCTATGATAAAAATACGAAAACTTAAGTAAAAAAACAAAGTAAAACACCATGTCTAATAAAATACAAGTGAAGAATTATTATGATCAGATGAGGAAATAAATTATACATAGCTAACGTTGGTTGGATGCTACTAAGTACAAGGAAAATTTAAACAGAAATACATGTAATAAGACAATACATTAGAAACCTTAAAAACAGAGAAGGGGCGTGGAGCAGTCGTGTGTGCCCAGTGTGGGCTGTAGGTGGTGAGTGAGGAGTGATTCAGCCAGGAGGCGTGTTACCTCGTCACGACAAGCGTGGACAACAGAAAAATCAGATTCGCTTATGGGATGGCCTAAGACATACTTGAGGGTAAAATTTCCAAACTAAACCCTCAAGTATGTCTTAGAACAATTTTCAAACCCAGCAACACCATTGGACAATGGTTCAAACATAAGGACCGAATCCCTGACGCTCTGCAATCCTCTGTTGTCTATAATTATAACTGTAGTCGCTGTAATGCGTCTTATATTGGACAGACAAAGAGACAATTACGAGTAAGAATTGCAGAGCATCGGGGACGGTCATATAGAACCGGTCTACCTATGGCTAAGCCACCTTTCCCTGCCATCCGAAATTGCTGTGAAGCCTTAGGCCATCCCATAAGCGAATCTGATTTTTCTGTTGTCCACGCTTGTCGTGACGAGGTAACACGCCTCCTGGCTGAATCACTCCTCACTCACCACCTACAGCCCACACTGGGCACACACGACTGCTCCACGCCCCTTCTCTGTTTTTAAGGTTTCTAATGTATTGTCTTATTACATGTATTTCTGTTTAAATTTTCCTTGTACTTAGTAGCATCCAACCAACGTTAGCTATGTATAATTTATTTCCTCATCTGATCATAATAATTCTTCACTTGTATTTTATTAGACATGGTGTTTTACTTTGTTTTTTTACTTAAGTTTTCGTATTTTTATCATAGACATGGTGTTTACTTTGATTTTATTGTATTTTCTATAGGTTTGAAAATGACAAACGAGTTGTAGAAACGTCACCAATTTATTAAAGATGTTCCTGATAACGTTGGTGTTTATTTTCATATTGAGACGACGCTTCCCCCATGGTGAATCAATTGCATCTGTATTCCAATTTATATTTGTATTAAAATCCCCATTTAGTATAATTCTTTCCGATTTCTCTTCCATTTTATGTAGTAATGATCTTAAACTCTGAATTGTACTCTCTGCCAGGTCCTCATATTCATCTCTTTCCCATGTGTTTGATCTGGGTGGCATGTACAAATTGGCTACAATTACTTTACTTTCAGATGTGTTGATCTCCACTGCAATCAGTTCTACTTGTGATGGTATATCTAGTTTTATTTCATTGACTTTTATATTTTTCTTAGTTAATATTATAATTCCTCCTCCTTTTTTTAAATTTCTGTCTCTTCTCCATATATTGTATTCCTCTAAGTTTAGTATGTCATTGGGATATCCTTGGTGTTAATTTTGTTTCAGTTAGGCATATTATTTGTGGTTCATTTTCTCAGACATAATCATTCATCTCTAGTAATTTAGATACCATTCCATCCACATTTGAGTACATCAACTCTATCATCTTGTTTATATACTTGTCATGACATGGTTTTACTACCTTCCTCTTTTTTATTCCATCCTGTTTGTGTACCACTTTCGTACCTGCAATCCTATTACTTTGTAAAACAAATTCTTCTTGTCCTCTTCTGATCTTCCCTCATTTTTTGTTTTTGCTTCCTCCCTTTTCTCTTTCAGTAATTCCAGTTCCTCTTGTGTTAGGCATCTTTTTATCCATACATTTTTGAACTCCTCTTTTTCCATAAGATTCTTTGCATTTTTTAGTATCTCTTCCACAGTGTTTACACTCTGGAAAGTCACCTTTAGAGGTCTTGTCCTGCTTTTCTCGTATTTCCCTAACCTTTTGTGTTCCTCATGTCTTTACTACAGATTTCCTCTGATACTTCTTTCAGTAAGCTTATTACATTTGCCATCTCCTTTTTGTCTCTTGTGATCTTGTTCTTTACTTCTTCCTCTTCTATACCAGTGATTACTATAGATTTGTTTATATCTACTGAATCTCTGACTAACTTTGGATTGTTTTGGATTATTCTTTTCACTTCCTGTTTAATGCTTTTTTCCTCCACCCTTGTTTCTAAGTCTTTCTTTACTTTCACCAATTCAGCATACGTGGTTTCCACATCATTTTTGTACCTTTGCACAGCTTCATTCACCTGTGTTATCTTCTTCTCATTATCACTGCTCTGGTCTATAAGACTGCTTACTTGCCTAATTGTCTCTGTGTCATTTTTGAACTCTTCCATAACACTCTCGTGATTGACTACTGTACTTGCCATTTCACTCATTTTCTTCCTAAGTGTACTCAGTTCCACTGTTAGTTCACTGATGGTTGTGTCTTTCTTGTTGGCCTCCCTTCCTAGTTTTTCTCTTTCTTCCTTTTGCAAGTGCATCTGCTTCTTTATTTCATCAATTTCATTTTTGAAAGCCATTTCTAGTTTGTGTACACGTTCAACCAGTCTATTGTGAGTCTCCACTTCAACCAGTTCTTGGTAGAAATCATCATTTTGCTTTCTACCTTTATCCCTTTTCTTTTCCAAATTTGCTTTACTAAAGTATGTATCCATTTTGCAATACTAAAAGTACAGAGTATGTACTTACATTCCCCGTGCTGCTGTAGTCTAAACAAACCTCAGATGACTGAGCGCATTCTTTCGTCTTGGTTCTCTTTTCTGTTTGAACAATTCTTGTTTAAACTTTTTTTTGTTCTTTTAATAATGAAAAATCATTTAGTCTAACCTGGTACAGAGCTTGACTCATACAAAGATACTAATTTAGGTAATGCCACTGGCCGTGTTGGTTCGGTATGCAGCTCCGATGTCGCACGTCTGCCTCGATTGACTCCCTGTGTGTGTGTGTGTGTGTGTGTGTGTGTGTGTGTGTGAGAGAGGTGAAGGGTGGTACGTTAGGGGGAATCAAGAATGAGATGAAGGGATAGAGTAGAGAGATAAATGAGAGGGTGTGACCTGGAGAGAGGGAAACCTGATGGAAGAGTACAGGGTGATATGTAGGCAATTCCTTCGTGGGCATCTCATCGGGATTAAGTCGTCTGGCTATAGATAAATCAACTTATCATCAACCTGATCATTATCATCGTCATCCAGTTATTCACTTAAAAAATGGGGAGTGTACTGTACGATCCAGACACAGGAAAATAAAACACACCAACTGGACAACTACCGACTGCCAAGTGAAATGGGCGACATATCCACTGACGTATGATTCAGACCACTTAAATTCCTTGTCTATATTAATGAATTTATACTAAATCTCTTAATAAGATCACGAGTTATACATTTTATTCCATATATTGTTAAACATAAAAAATGAAAGTAACGCGAATAAAGTGGCTGGGGAATGGCTGGGAGAGGGGGGGATGTGGGAAGAGAGGAAGAAATTAGTTGGACGGAAATTGTGAGAGCAATGAAGAAAGTCAAAATGGGGAAAGCCCCAGGAATTGATGAAGTGTGTGGTGAAATGCTGAAGCAAGCAGGAGAGATAGTAGTAGAATGAATGCGGAAGATGTTCAGATTGGCCTGGGAGGAAGGTAAAGTCCCGGAGGATCGAAAGTCAGATACAATTATTCTCCTGTACAAAGCTAAAGGGGAAAAAGAACTGTGTGGGAATCATAGAGGCATTCGTCTTCTTAGTGTAATAGGAAAAGTACTGGTATATGGTGGGATACTTATTGACAGAGTTTGGGAAATAACAGGAAGCAGTTGGAGAAGAACAGGGATGTTTTAGGAAGGGACGCACTGTGTAGATCAGACATTCATTCTCAGGTCTTTAGTGGAAAAGTTTCTAAAGAAGGGAAGGAAGTTGTGTGGGGCCTTCATGGATTTGGAGAAAGCATATGGCAAGGTGGACAGACAAGAATTGTGGAAATTATTAAGAATATATGGAATAAATGGGAAGTTGTTGAATGCCGTGAAGAGTATGTATTAGGGTGCTAAGGCTGCAGTGTGTGTGGATAGTGAACTGAGTAATGTTTTCTGTTTGAAGGTTGGACTGAAACAGGGATGTGTCATGTCGCCATGGTCGCTCAATTTATTTATGGATGGGGTTATAAAGGGGATACAAGGTAGGATAGTGGATGTTGGAGCGGCCTTAATGAGAGAGGGCAGTGTTTGGGAACTTCCCGTACTGTTGTATGCAGATGATACTGTGTTGTTAAATGAAGACGAAGGAGAGCTGCAAGGCTTAGTGAATGAGCATGAGAGAGTGTGTAAGAAACGGAATCTAAAGGTGAATATAGGGAAGAGTAAAGTTATGGTTATCGAGAGAAATAAAGTCAGTGAATGTTCAGTGAGGTTGGATGAGGAGGAAATGGGAAATGTGAGTGCATGTAAGTACTTGGGTAGTGTGATTAGTAAGGATGGAAGTTTGGAGGGTGAAGTGCTTGAAACAGTACAACAAGGAAGAAAGGTTGCTGATCTTTGAAAGCAGTGATAAGAAACAGGGAAGTGAGCATGGAGGTGAAAAACTTACTGCATGACAGTACTGTGATACCAACTCTAACGTATGGAAGTGAAGCTTGGACCTTGCTGGAGGGACACAAGTCGAGAGTGAGAGCAGTGGAAATGAGTTATTTGAGAGGAGCATGTGGAGTCACATGGAGAGACAGACTGACAAATGAGGAAGTGAAGGAGCGTTGTGGTGTGGATGTGGATGTGATAGGATGCGTTAGGAGAAACACACTGATGTGGTTTGGCCATGTGGAGAGGATGGAGAGCGAGAGACTGACGAGGAAAGCGTATGTGAGATGGAGGCGGGGAGAGTGAGGGGGAGGCCGAGGGAGAGATGGAGGGATGGAGTGGAGAGGTATATGAGAGAGGGGTGTGTGAGCTGGGAGCAGGGCAATGAAATGACGGGAGACAGGGAGACATGGAGGCGGTTTGTTTGTGGCCTTCCCATGTAGGATTAATACGTCCTACAATAGAAAGACAGATGGTCTGATTCTCTAAATGAGAGGCCTCTGGTTGTTAAATGATTAATAAGGTTATATTTTCTCAGGTATTATTGCACTGACCATCATGCTTTTTAGTACTTGCTGCACCGATGTTATTAAAAAATTCTCAAAATTTACGAATGTTACGGTGCTACGACAACACTGGCGCATCTAAATGGGGGTGGGAGGGCAGAGATTGGAAACATCAGCACTTTTGCATCTGACCCATTATTATATGCACATGGCGGACGCAGCAAGAGCATTTATGTGTGTGTGTGTGTGTGTGTGTTTATTAGTCCGTCTTTCTGTGAAAAATATAATCCTGACAATTTTGACAGTATGGAGCAGACTAGGTACGAGAGTTGACAGTCACACAAGAAACTATTTTTTTTTTTTTTTAAGCAAAAAGACAAAGGTCATAGCAAAGTCAGCTTTAAGAGCTTTGGCCAAATGAACACCAAACTACGTGGTTGAGTTGAGGTTATGGCAAGATAATAGTCGAGACAGACGGAGTGAGGCTCATAGTACCTGAGTCACTCGACTCAGATGCCCATTCACTCATTATGGGATGAGGTTTAATGAGTGCATAGGGCAACATGTAGGAAGATAAATGAGGTAATGTGGATGATGAACTGGCCATGTATCCCAGGGTATATTGTGAATAACCCGCCTCTGCGGGTTATGCACCCAGTATGCACTCATTAAACCTTTCATCCCATAATGAGTGAATGGACACCTGAGTGAAGTGAGTCAGGTGCCCACACCTGATTTGAACCATGACGGTATCGCGCTGGCAGCTACACAGTCAGCGATGCTAATCACTCATTCATCGCGGTGACTTTACACCATCTCAGGTTAGGCAAGGATTATCTGTCAACATTCAAAGATGATTTTAGAACATTTCATGTTTAGCAAGATTTTGTGTGTGTGTGTGGGTGTGTGGGTGGGTGGGTGGGTGTGGGTGTGTGGGTGGGTGGATGGGTGTCAATAACTAAAGTCAATGTCACAGGGCAAGAGCAAATGTTCAGCCCAATAAATGATTGTTTATTCGACTGTGACCAAACTTGGTGGTAGTTTCGAGGGCCAGTCTTAGATGAAACATTCGATATTAAAGGTAAAGATCAAATGGGTAAAGCCACCTCAAGTATGATCGGAAATTAATCGAATCCGGTGGAATGACTGAGGTCAGATAAGGTTGAACTTTTCTGCATATTAAAACAATTGAAGGTCACGACCACAAGACTAAGGCAGATGCTTGGCCCTTTGATGAATACTGGAGTATGGCATGGGTGTTGCACTCTGTGAATGCTTCTTCTACTTCTTCTTCTTCATCTTTGCAAGAAGTTGTGGTCTAGTGAGTTAAGGTGACCTAACCGGATGTAGCACATAGGTCTACAACAGAGGGACGGCTGGGGGTCATTGCTCATATATTGTCATGAGGGGAGGAAGCAGCTGGTCACCCTTACCTTACAAGGATATAGTCACTGGAAAGACTGGCTCTGGGCCCCTGCGCTCTTAATGTAACAGAAAGGCTTGTATGACACTACAAAAAACAAGAAGCAGCACTCAGGGAGTGCCAAACCCATGATCAACAATTGCTCAACAGGCCGAACACTGGCTATACTCTATAACCTTAACACCAACTGTTCTCAGGATCGATTATATTCATCCTTGCCTAACGATAAGTTTTTCTACCTGCTTTGGAAGAAACAGATTCAAAACAGACTTGAGTGTACCGTGTGTCCTCGATCTTTAATCTGTTACTCTCAAAATGTCATCCTAGACTAACCTTCAATCCTCCCTAATAGCATGATCCAAACTGAATCAGAACTGTCTAAGCTACACAGTCAAAATTTTTTTCATGAAATTCAACCTTGACCTTTAAGGGTGATTTACCCTTAAATCGTCCATAAAATTTGGTTTGAATTACATAAAAACTGCTTAAATGGACCTAGTCCTTAAATCTACTGTTCTCAAAAACAAAAGGTCAACCACTGGGTTGATTCTTAAATTTTCCGCCAAGGTAGGTAGAGGTGGGATCGAAACCGAGTTATTTTGTTAACACACACACACACACACGCACACACACACACACACACACACACACACGGCTGAATATTTGATCTCGTATGAAGCTGAACGTTAATGCATATATAAAGAATTATTGTAGAAACACACATTTTAATGGCTTCTGTAAATGTTTTTATCTATACCCTTACATACACTGCATACTGCAAACAGTGCCAGTGTGTACTATATGGTGCCGTTTAGTGAGCCAGAGTCTCAGCCGCTTCGAGTAGCCACATGGACCGTTGGTCGAGGCTTGGTGCTCAACTACCTGAACCAACTCTTCCCTCACAAGTTTACAAAGTAAGTGAGCATTAAAGCTATGGAGAGATTTCGAGATTTTCTTTTTTATCAGGTTTACTCTCTCGTGGTCAGGACAAATATACCCTCCGAGACCACTCAGCACTTAAAAAAAAAAAAAATGTTTCTGAACAGTGTTTTGTTTTGGAGCAAGTGTTTTATGGCTTGATAGGGCAGCAAAGCACCACCTCCATCATCATCAGAGCTACTACCACCACCGGCATCATCTTCATAGCTATCACCACCACCATCACAGCTACCACTGCTACCACTACCACCATCCTGATCACAGGTACCGCAAACACCTGTACCACCACCACCACAGCTACCACAGTTTTCTGCTGAATAAATCTGTCTGTTCACACCGTCAGTAAAGTAATAGTCATCAGACTGTAAATGTGCAACCCCCACCTGTGTGTGTGTGTGTGTGTGTGTGTGTGTGTGTGTGTGTGTGTGTGTGTGTGTAGAGATGCGTGAAACTCCACAGAAATGCCCCGCTGTATTTTTCAGTGTATGCGGTGCTGTATGTAAAACCAGTGAAGACGGTTATTAGAGTCCAAATCATCCTTTCACTAGACATAGAATCGAAACTGGCTCATCTGGGATCCAGCTCCAGTTCTACTGCCAGTGTTCATCAAAACCATTTTTCCAATTTTGTTTCCACCAGACACACACGTACATAAATCTGTCCTTCTGCTACAGAAGACGACGGCAGCTACACTCACTAATATGGTATGTTTCTCAGTCTTTGATCCCAACGTGTGTGACTGTGCAGAACAATTCTGGATCCACAAACTTTGCCACATATGAAAAGAGAAACCTGTACTGTACACAGGAAAAATCATCTGATAAATTACCAATATGCTGGGAATCGAACCAGGGACTCTCAGGTGAGAGCCAGGCAGCATACCACTACACCACGAACAGGTAAAAGTTAACTCACGTTGTCACAATCTTGTAACCAACGTCCCTCCGCCCCCACTGTGGTCATCAAGAGGATGAGTTAACCCCTTGGCACTAGGGCCAGGGGGTTAACTCATCCTCTTCATGCCCACAGTGGGGGCGGAGGGACGTTGGTTACAAGATTGTGACAACATGAGTTAACTTTTACCTGTTCGTGGTGTAGTGGTATGCTGCCTGGCTCTCACCTGAGAGTCCCTGGTTCGATTCCCAGCATATTGGTAATTTATCAGATTTGCCACATATATCATGTAAAGTTCAGGTTCGTTGGGAGAACTTTGTTCTGGCTGTGCATCCATTGTCTACACTCTTCTCTGGCCAGGATCTGAGCTTCTTTGAGATGAACAGTTCCCTCACTGCACAGGGCTCATCCTGGTTCTCTGTCAGAGGGATTAGTTTCAAGATCTATTGTTATGATGCTCCCCTTTTTCAGGGTTGTCCTTATATAATCTTTACACCACATCTTCCGTCCCCTTGTATTGCAACATGCTGCAGGAAGTTGGCCATACAGAACCTGACAGGCAAGGCAATGCTCAGGCATGCAAAACAAGTGTCCGACCCGTCTAAGCTGTTTGTTAGCCAACGTGGTTTCTATGCTGGTTGACACTGCCCGATGGAAACTCTGTGATTGAGGGACTTTTTCCTCCCATGTAAGTCCTGGGATGCGTTGTAAAAATCACGAATAAAAAGATTCAAGCTATATGGTAGTCCAAAAAAATAAACTTTAGATATTTGCTGCTCCACAAGGCTGCCCTTGTTCCTACTGGCAAGACATGTTTCTGGTAAAAGTTTCATCAGATTTGAACAATATTTAAAGGCTGCATAAAATGAAGGCTTTTATGGGATACTCGATAGAAAGCAAACAAAATTCGTATAACTTCAGACATTGTTTAAACCAAATATATTAGTTTGTAATTAACAACTTTAACACTGCATAAAACAAAAATGTTAAATGTGAGTTCATTACTGAAAAATTATTAACAACTTTAATCCCAGTATACTGTAGAACAAAATTGTATGACTGTGAGTTTATTATAACTACTGCACTTGTGGCTGATCCGGAGAGACTGAGACAGTTGGTACAGGAGTTTGGAAGGGTGTGTGAAAGGAGGATATTGAGAGTAAATGAGAATAAGGGTAAAGTGATGAAGTGTACGAGGTTGGTTGACGGTAGGAAGATGAATATAGTTTTGAATGGAGAGTTGCTTGAGGGGGTAGAATGTTTTAAATATTTAGGGTCACATGTTGCTGTGGATGGAAGAGTAGATGCAGAAGTGAAGTTTAGAATGAATGAAGTAGGAAAGATGCTGGTAGGAATGAGAAGTGTTTAGATATTATTCGCTTAGAATGGACGTAAAGATAAGGCCGTATGAGGGTGAAGTGGTACCAACTGCATTATATGGGGCTGAAACATGGAATATGGGTGTTGGAGAAAGGAAAAGTTTGAATGCAATGGAGATGAGGTGTTCGAGGAGTATGTGTGGAGTGAAGCGTATCGATCGAGTGAGAATTGATGAAGTGCGAAGAACTGGAGTTATGCAGGAGATGGCTGATCGAGTTGAGCAGAGAGTGTTGCAATGGTTTGGGCATATGGAGTGGATGGATGAAGAAAGAATGGATGAAGAGCGACTGATGAAAAAGATAACTGGAGCGGATGTGAGAGGTGTAAGCCTGATAGGAAGACCACGAATAGGATGGATGGACAGTGTGAAGAGAACGTTAGATGCAAGGGGGATGTCTGTTGAGCAAAAGAGTGGCTGTGCGTAATATGAATGATTGGAGAGAAACGGTGAATGAAAAGATGGTGACACGGCCCAGAGGGGATATTCCCCCGTATTAGATCTGATCAGCTGATCAGGTCAGATGTAGGTTAGGGATTGGGTCCATTATGATGTGGCAGGGGTAAACCAGTTATGTTCTTGGGCTCCACTGTTGATTTTGCTGATTGCTCTGCGCAGCTGAATCTCGTGTGGTGTGTTGCAGTGGGGATCTGTCCCTTCTCCCCTTGTGGCTAAGATACAAATTAATGTGTGTGTGTGGAAGAATAAAATGGGAGTGTGTCGTCCTGCTTTGGCTACCTCCCTTTCTTTGGGGGAAGCAGCTTAGGTATATAGATAGAATAGTTGTGTAATGACAGTATAATATACCATATATTTACTTACTTACTTACTAGGTATGCACATATAACATCTTTTGCTTATTGTACAATTAAACTTAGACTGTTTAGATCAGTAAAGTGAAAAGTTTAAGTACTTTATTGAGGCAAGACTGCAGATTTTTTGGAAGATGAGTACCTTTGCCTATGAATTCTGACTGTTTGTAATAAAAAATGCTTTCGGACTTCATTTGTTGTCAGTGTATTGTGGTAAGAATCAGTGAGACTAATGCCTCTTTCTGTGCTATCATTCACTACTTTACTCCTTAGATTTTCTTCTATATGGCAAGGTCAGTGTCATCTGCTAGCCAGGTAGCACGGTCTTATTTCTAGAAATTCTAACTCTTCACCGTCTACAGTTATAATGGTAAAGAGTTTCACTGACCTGCTTGTAATGTATGCTCCTAATGGATGACTAATATCAACTTCTGTAGCTGGAGTGCGACGTGCACTATCTGGTTTTGGTGGCCTCAAGGTTTGCAACCATTGCAGCCTTTGTGTTGTTGCTTACAGAGTTGTCAAATAGAACCATTGGTGATAGGTGTTCAGACAAATACCAGAAATGCCGCTTGATTACTTTCAAGGCATTCTCTCTAATACTGACATCATGGTATGGCTGAGGCATATTAATCAACTTCAAATAATTGAAAAGGGAATTTCGTGGGACTGGAACTTCATGCTTGAACCTATTTTATACCATAGAGACAAACAGTCCAAGTTTCAGTATAACTTTTAATTCACGAGCAGTGTGCTTAAACTGATCACTAGTGAGCAATATTTTAAATGCATATATTCATTTCATCATCCAGTGAGCATGGTGTATGGCACCAGGAGCACGAAGTATGTATTCTCCATCTGGTGTACTGCCTAGAAATGTGAGACACCTCCAATATTTTCATGTAGTCTTCAGGTAGATGCTATTCTTTTATTGCATAATGAATAGTATATTATCATTTCCCGAAGCAGAGATTCTTGAATGGAACTAAACATCATTTCCTGGCTGAAAAGCTTCTTCTTTGCTGATCTTGTTCCACCATTTCTGAAAATGTTTTTAAAATTCATTTCTGGGCCAGATGACAGTCCAAGGGTTTCAGTTTCAACATCTGATAAAACTACTTCAGATATGTGGTGACGCCATAAAAGTTCCTTTCCAAGAGATTCTTCTATTAGTGTACAAGCACCTGACCGCAAACCTGTATTTGAAGCTGAAATACAGTATCAAACACGAAGCTTTTGACTTATATAAGCCCGTTTCCAAGAGATGCCTGTATTAGCGTATACGCACGTGACCGTAAGCTTGTATTTGAAGCTGTAGTATCAAGTACCAAGCCTTTGACTTTTGACTTCAGATGCCAAACTTCTAACAGCTCAGTGCAGGCTTTGGCGTCTTCCTCACCAGTACTGCTGTTTACCTTTGGTACACCAAGTAGTTTTTCTGTTTCAAATCCTAATATCAATATAGCCATTCTGTCCACTTGTTTAGATTTTATACCTGCAAAATCTGGTAAGAGCTTTCCATGCCTGTGGAGCAGAAGGGGTATAAACGAATTGTGGATGATTTCTCTCTTGAAGCTCTCAATTCCCGATTTTTAATCCAAGCACGACGTATACCACTTCCTGATAATGAATGATCAGTAACATCATGATCCAGAGCACTTGCTGCAGCACTGGTGACAAACATTGCCTAGATCAGAGAGATTAATCCTGCCTATTGCTGATGCAACAAGTGGTGTAACAAATGTATTAAGGCTCTTTCTAGATTTCCTGGGCTCTCCAGGTCCATCTTGTACATAAAGATGATGTGATTCTGAATTTTCACTCCTTTCACTGCAATCACTCAGACTTCCTGTATCTTTCCTTTCTGGAGAAGTAAATTGCTTCCTTCTTCTTTCTTCTTCTTGCTCAGGTCTGATTATTTTGTTTTCGTGTTTTATTTTCTGCCAAGATTTTGTCAACATAACTCATGCTGCAGCTAGACTTGTCATCACGTTGCATCATAAGGAGGATTTTATCCTCTTAATTTTTCATGCATTGAATAACATCTTTGCTGAGTATGTCAAAAAGACTGTGAGGTTCATCAAGAAACATTTGTTCCTTTAACCTCCGATATTCAGATTTTTTAGACGAGCTTTTTTGAGTAGAAAATACTCATCATAAACTTTTAATAGTTTTTGTTCAGCTGAGTCATTCCTTGCACTGGTATTCTGACTTTGTCAGTATATTATGGTTGCCCTGACAGGTAAATTGGCAATTTTTCTGAAAGTGTTGTTTTCTACATAATGATAAAACAGTCAAATCTTTTAGACATGAAAATTCTGTTTGTGATACCTCTTTCTAGCTTTCCAAACAGCACAATCCTGCACCATCTTTAAACATACTTGGGGTTTCATTCTCTCGGGATCTATCTTGGAAACATCATATTATATCTCTTGTAAAATCTGCTTTCAAGAGATAGGTGTGCTAAGCCGACTCCGTACCTTCTTTACCCCTCCACAGGTATTGACTTTTTACAAGGGTTTTATTCGGCCCTGTTTAGAGTACAACTCTCATGTGTGGGGATGCTCCCCACATACAGCTCTTCTCAGCAAGGTGGGGTCAAAGGTTTTTGTCTCCTCTTACTGGCTTCTTTCAAACTCTGTCTCTTCGCCACACTGATGCATCTTTATCTCTTCCATCCTATTTCAATGGTCATTGCTCCTCTGAACGATCTGCTTGCACCCCTGTAACACTACGACAGGCAAGTAGCACCGGTCTAGCAACAAACACTCATCCCTTTTCTGACCAACTCTCTAATGCAAGAGTTAACCGTTACTCCCAGTCTTTCATTTATGCAACAGGTTAACTTTGGAACTGTCTCCATCTGTCTGTATTTCGTACTCTTTATGATTACCGGTCTTTCAAACGCAGTGTGTCCAGACGTCTCGAAATGAACAGATCTTTAATTTGGCTCTCTGTTGTATTGTTCTTGTTTTCTCTTGGAAGGAATGGTTTGTGGGGCCCTGGCCTTTGGTTCCTTTTTCCTTGCATTAAATAAATGGACACTGATAGGAAACTTCGAGTTTTTGATATGTTTATCACATGCTCAGCTGCAGTGGACTACAACAATATTAAAAAGAGCTCGCTCAGAAAGACAAAAGTTTCTGACCAAAGCTTTAAATCTGTCTAAATTCTAAAACTGCACTCACTGGTACATATGTTACAGATCTGAAACAATCCTGGTGATTATTCTTGGCTGGCCTCAAGTTTAAAAGGTATGAAAGCATGTGGCTTTGACCATAGAAGCAGTATAAAATCTGAACAGCTGGATAGTGGGAAAATTAACACTGCATATGCAGAGGTTTAAAACCATTAACACAACTATCTATCTATCCATCCCTTGCCAGCCGCCATAATCCCGCAAGAGGTGTCCATTTGACTTTGAGTTATTTGTTTTACGGGGAGGAACACTAACCCTCCACCAACCCACTTGCTGACACGTAGGGAGCACGTATGGTTTGGTTATATGGTTACCACCCAGCTTGTCACTCAGTGTAAAGCCACCTGTAAAGGAAAGAAAAGCAATAAGAAGTGACAGGGAAGATGGGAAAAATACGAAGAGAGGAGGGCAGGCACAGAAAAAGAGTGATAAAGGCTAAGGAAGAAGTAGGCAGCACTACATCAAGTGAGTAGATGATGGTCGCCACCACCTACCACTAACGTAAAAAAAAAAAAAAAAAGCATAAAGTCTGATAATACTTTCGTAGGCTACCCAAATAACCGCAGTCAGAATTTCATGCATCTATCTATCTATCTATTGCCAGTCTCCTTAATCCCATAAGGGGTAGCCACAAACAAGTCGCCCGGTCCCCCGCCATTTCATTACCCTGCTCCCAGCTCACACACCCCTCTCTAATATACCACTCCACTCCATCCCTCCATCTCATCCTTGGCCTCTCCCTCCCTCTCCCCTCTTCCACCTCACTCACACACACTCTCCTCGTCATTGTATGTATTTCATACATATAACACAAAATTCTTCCCTAATGTGCATCCTCTGAAATTTTTTAAAATGAGCTAATACTTTCCCTGTGATGTCTTTTTGCTATTGGAACAAGGGCAGCCTTGTGGAGCAGTACATTTTAGACTTTTTTTTTTTTAATCCACTGATCGTGAACCACCCTATAGTCCAGTATTCAGCACTGTATAAGAGGGCAGAGAGGCATGCAGCTGTATCCAATGATCCCTTCATCTCGATTCTCATGCTGATGTTTTCAAAGACTCTGGATGTGAGACGCATGAGAGGGGTGGTTGATTCGTGTGAGCACACTTCCAAGGTAGGTAAAATTCTCCACCTGTTTTCCATTTTCGCCATTTATCTGAAATGCAAGAGGCTCTGCTGTGTTGTTTCACTGAGATATTGTTATTATTATTATTATTATTGTTATTTTTTTACGTTTATTTGCAGCCTGATTGCATAATGTATGTTGGAAATGATGGTGAGAGAATGTTCTAGGGCTTTTGGGGTTTGTGTAAGGGTGGCACAGTCATCATCATATTGCAGCTCTAGGAAATGAACTATTCTAGTCTTTGATTGTGCTTGAAGACATCTGAGATTAAATAAGTTATCGTCGAGCTGGAACTGCATTTTATTCCATCATCATTGCTCATTTGTTGGTGACTTAAAAGAGTGACTGCAGTGAGACAGATGTTGAAAATAACAGGAACTAGGACACATCCCTGCTTTACGCCCACTCCCACATTGAAGTGCTCAGATTTGCTCACACCAATCGACACATTAGCATTCCTGTTGTCTCATGAAGGCTCTGGATGGTATGAAATTTGTTTGGAACTCCAAATTTTGAAAGAGCATTCCGCAAAACATTTCAGTTGACGGTATAAATGCTTTTGCAAGATAGATGAATGAATAATACAAGTCACAGTTTTGCTCATGGCATTTCTCCTGTATCTGTCGGGCAAAAAGATCATATCACAGGTACTTCGTTCCTTTCGAAATCCGCAGTGTATTTCAGGGAAATGTTGACTTAGTCAAATGTTTTGTAATTCTGGATAACATTATCTTGGCTAGTACTTTGTTAGCCATTACAAGGAGGGAGATGCCTCTGCAGTTGTCACAATCTGAGCATTCTCGTTTCTTTTTGTGGATGGTTAAAAAATCAGAAGTAAGGATTTCAGATGGAATTTGTTCTTGGTTCCAGAGAGTCTGTTTGAGATTATGGAGATGCTGGTAAGTAACTGGCCACCCTCTTCTATCAGTTCAGATGGTATCCCATCCGGGCCAGGTCTTTTTGTTATTTTTCAGACATTAGATGATTTGAATAGTATCTGCAGGTGTAGGTGGGACATCAAGATCTGGTGCTTGAGGAGCATCTAGGATGTTATCAAGGATATTGTGCTCCACTGGGTTTCTTTGACTGAGTAAAGTGCTGAAGTGTTGCGTCCATCATTCTAGGAACACTTGCTTATCTTTCAGGAGCTCTACTTTGACTTATCGAACAGGGTTTATGTTGTGTTTGGTTGGCCCATAGATGTCTTTAATGGACTTGTTGAACCCATGTTGGTCATTAATATCAGTCAGTCTTTGTAGCTCCTTTGTTTGCTCAGTCCACCATTTGTTCTCCATGCCACGCAGTTTTCTCTGGGTTTCACTTTTGAGATTCTGGAATTCAGTCTTTAGAGTTAAGGAGCTTGGATGAGCGAGCCAGTTGTTATATGCTCTATTGTTCACTGCAAGAAGGTCTTTTATACCCTCAACATTTTCATCAAACCAGTTTTGATGGAAGCGATTGGAGAAGCCTAATGTTTCTTCTGCAGTGCTGTGGAGCAGTGTCTTAATGTTTAGCTGCTCAGTGTCTAGGATTGATGCATTGTTGTTTGGATCAAGTGATGGGCATTCAGAGAACTTGTCTGTAACATTGGTGTGGAAGGTGTTACAAGTTGCCATGTTCTTTCAGCTACTACTGTAAAATTTTTTGATGGATGGTCTACTGCACATTTGTGGGCATAATATGACTTACTGTGCTGCAGTTTGGTGACTATAAGGCTGTGGTCTGTTGTGCACTCAGCAAATCTCATAGCTCAGGTTATAAGAACTTCTCTTCGATCTCACTGCCTTAAAATGACGTAGTCAATTAGGTACCAATGTCTTAGATCACGGGTGCATCCATGTGGTTTTGTGTTTATTCTTAAGTTGAAAAATGGTGTTGGTGATGACCAGACTAAAGTATGAACATAAGAAATGTAACCTAAGGCCATTGTTGTTCATGTTACTAACACCATGGCAGTCTATAATGCCTTGCCAGAGGAGATTATCGTTTCCTACTCTGGCATTAAAATCTCCATGCAGAATCGGTTTGTCATTTGGTGGTACTTACCAAATGGTGGCATCCAATTAGTCAAGAATAATCTTTGTCGGTGTCCTCAGAATCAAGCAATGGGGCATTGGCACTGATAAGTGTTGCATATCGGCCTTCAGAGAGTGGTATGCACCACGACATCAGCCTCTCGGATATGCTCACAGGTGTTTCTTGGATATTCTGTGGTAGGTTGCTTCAGACTGCAAAGCCAATACTGTGGTCTCTTACACTTTTGCGTATCCCTGCCAGAAATAGGTATACCTTTCTCCTGCTTCCATAAGATTGCACTGTCTTGGGAGGTGAGTCTCAGACATGGCAGCAATGTCAATTTTATAGCTTTTCAGTTCATGGGGAATAAGGGCAGTTCTACGGTACGGTAGTGTCATGGTCAGTATCAAGCAAGGTTCGTATATTACAGATAACAAGAGTCAGAGGGATTGTTTTGGTTTTTCGACCGCAGTGTGAGGTGCCTTGACAGACAGTTATCTGCCCAGGTGGTGCAGAGCAGCAAATGTTTAGGTTACATTTTTCTAAACCTCTCCCCATCAGGGGTATGCAGTTAGGCATCCATTTCCGGTTCCTTAGTTGCAAGGGATTCTGCCGAAGGCATGACGTGCTCCTATCCCATCATTCCAGCGACCACTGAGCCAGTGCCTCCTATGCACAGGACTCGAGCTAACGACTTCCAGCCACATCCATGGCCTGTTATTGTCACCCTCTCCTGTCACCAAAGGTCATTGTTTTAATGAAAGATGAGATGGTAGGCAAGAACAGCAGTTGACTTGCGCCAATGAATAAATTAGGTGTAATAGTAAGGTTGTGCAGTCCTTACCACCATGTAATTTGACCCTTCTCAGCCTGTGAATCTTAGTAAAAACGAAATGCGTATCCAAATTTCGTTCATTGGTGCTGCTGTCCTCAGTTTTTGGTAATCTATCTATCTATGCCAGACGCCTCAATCCCGCTTGGGGTAGCCACAAACATATCGCCTCCAAGTCGCCCTGTCCCCTGCCATTTCACTGCCCTGCTCCCAACTCACACCCCCCTCTCTCATATACCTCTCCACCCCATCCCTCCATCTCATCCTCGGCCTCCCCCTCCCTCTTCCCCCCTCCACCTCACTCACATACACTCTCTTCGTCAGTCTTTCACCCTCCATCCTCTCCACATGGCCAAACCACCTCAGTGTGTTTCTCATAATGCTTCCTATCACATCCACATCCACACCACAACGCTCCTTTATATCTTCATTCGTCATCCTGTCTCTCCACGTGACTCCACAGGCTCCTCTTAAATAACTCATTTCCACTGCTCTCACTCTTGACTTGTGTCCTTCCAACAATGTCCAAGCTTCACTTCTGTACGTTAGAGTTGGTATCACAATACTGTCATGTAGTAACTTTTTCACTTCCATGCTCACTTCCCCGTTTCTTATCACTGATTTCAAAGAACCAGCAACCTTTCTTCCCTGCTGTACCCTTTCAAGCACTTCACCCTCCAAACCTCCATCCTTACTCATCACACTACCCAAGTATTTAAACGTACTCACATTTTCCAATTCCTCACCATCCAACCTCGCTGTACATTCACTAACCTCACCTTTCTCAAAGACCATCACTTTACTCTTCCCTACATTCACCTTTAGATTCCGTTTCTTACACACACTCCCAAACTCATCCACCAAGCCTTGCAGCTCCCCTTCGTCTTCACTCAACAACACAGTTTCATCTGCAAACAACAGTACAGGGAGTTTCCAAACACTATCCTCTCTCACCAGGGCCACTCCAACATCCACTACCCTACCTTGTACCTCTTTTATTACCCCATCCATGTACAGATTGAACAACCATGGAGACATGACACATCCCTGTTTCAAACCAACTTTCAAAGAGAAAAATTCACTTAGTTCACCATCCACATGCACTGCAGCCTTCGCACCATCGTACATACTCTTCACAGCATTCAACAACTTCCCATCTACTCCACATATTCTTAACACTTTCCACAATCCTTGTCTATCCACCCTGTCATATGCTTTCTCCAAATCCATGAAAGCCGCATACAACTTCTTTCCCTCCTCTAGAAACTTTTCCACTAAAGATCTAAGAATGAATATCTGATCTACACAACCTCTTCCCTTCCTAAAGCCTCTCTGTTCTTCTCCAACTAATTTCTCTGTTCTTTCTCTAACTCTGTCTATAAGTATCCTACCATACACTTTTCCTATTATACTAAGAAGACAAATACCCCTATGATTACCACAAACTTCTTTTTCCCCTTTTCCTTTGTACAAGGGAATAATTATACCTGACTTCCAATCCTCCGGGACTCTACCTTCCTCCCAGGCCAATCTGCACATCTTCCACATCCATTCTACTACTATCTCTCCCCCATGCTTCAGCATTTCACCACACACTCCATCAATTCCTGGGACTTTCCCCGTTTTAACTTTCTTCATTGCTTCCACAACTTCTATCCTACTGATTTCTTCCTGTCTTCTCACCTCCCTCCTTCTCCCAGCCATTCCCCAGCCACTTATACTCGCATTACTTCCATCCTCTACGTTCAACAATTCCTTAAAGTGTTCTCTCCATCTGTTCACTTTTTCTCCCTTCTCCACTAGTAATCAACCACTTTTATCTTTCACTCCCCTGCTTACTTCACTTCCACCCTGTCTTACTCTTTTCACTTCTCTCCAGAACATTTTCTTACAGTCCCTCCACTTTACACTCAAATTCCTTCCAAATTCCTCATCCACTCTCTTCTTACTCTCTCTTACTAATCTTTTCACCTCTCTCTTTCTTTCCACATATAACTCTCTCTTCCACCTCTCAACTTCTTCCACACCCCTATTTTTCATCCATTCATTGTGTGCTTTCTTCTTTTGTGCCACAGCCTGTTTCACCTCTTCAGTCCACCACGCTATTCCTTGCACCCCCCTCCGTCTTCCCTTCCTTCCACACACCACATCACATGCTGCACATATTTCTTCTGTAAATATCTTACACACACCTTCCACGTCTCCCATCTGCTCCAATTCATATTTGCCCAATCGTTCCTCCACTTCTCTCTTATACTCTGCCTTTTCCTCATCCTCTTGTAACCTTTCCACTCTCCTTGCAACTACTCCTTCCTCTCGTCTTTCCCCTCTTCTATTCCTCCATCTTACTTGCATTCTAATTCTGGCCACCACCAAGTAGTGGTCAGAAAGTCCACTCCCCCAACCTCTATACACTCTTGCATCCTTTACACATCTTCGCATCCTTTCATCCACACACACATAATCAATCATTGCCTTCCTTTCATTCAGTTTCTGGTAAAATAAGTAAAATTTACCATTCTGCATAATTTCGTGTTCCTAACAATTTTCACATAAGACGTGGACCCCATTCATCAAGAATATACAGTAATTCGGTGAATGAATGAGTGAATGAGTGAGTGACACATATATGGACATGCAATATTTTTAACCACAGTTATTGGCCCGATATAAACAGTGTTTAATTGAAGATATGTTCTGAAATCTTTACTAATAAAGCGTCGTGTCATCGAGTTCCTTATTTACTGAATTGTACAAACTGCTGTGTCAAACAAAAGTATTGTCTCAATAATTAAATGGGAACACAAAACGACAGCAACTCCTATTTCATAATTTAACTTCACAAACATTTGCCTGATGGCAAATGCTTCTCTTTCTCTTTTCGCATAATTTACCACAAATACTGGACTCTGAGTGAAATCTTGGATTAACCGATGCTATGGTCGCCATGCTGCTTTTCATAGCCAACAACATGTCTGAGAATGTCAAGGGTAATAGTGTGATGAATTTTAACTGCAACGAACAATGTTCTTCTGCAGACAACTGTCACGTTCGTAGTATTTCTCTGTAGCAGAATTTTTTTTTTTTCTTGTCATTCAAAACTTTGCCAGAGTGACAAAAGTCACTGGGATGCCGGATTCATTGCCACACCATCCTGCCAAACCTATTGCTGCCACAGTCCACAGTTACCATCTTAACAGTGCCGCACTTACACTGCCACACATTACAGTCACACAACACACTGACATATTGCCAAACCTCGCGTTACCACACCTCACACTAGTACATTTAACGTTGTTGCACCTCACGCTTCCATACCTCACAATGCCATACATCACACTACCACACTTCACACCGTGTCATCCCTCACACCTCACACGGACATACGCTACACTAACACACTTCACAGTGATAACTCACACACCGCCACACCACAGACTGTCACAAGTCACACTGCAACACTTCTCAGCTACACTCTATACATCTCACGCTGCCACACCGCAGCCTGTCACGCCTCACACTGTCACACCTCAAATACTCCAGATACTGCCACAACTCACACGGACACTTATCATGTTCGCGTACCACACACTGCCTCACCTCACACTGTCACAGTACACAGTGCCATGCCACACGCCGTCACACTCACACAGAACACATTTTAAAGTGACATCTCCCACTGCCAGTAGCCGCACTGACATACAACATACTGTCATACTTCACACACACACACACACACACACACACTCACACACACACACTCACACACACACACACACACACACACACACACACACACACACACACACAAGTCTATAGTAATCACTGGTATAGAAGAGGAAGAAGTAAAAAGCAAGATCACAAGACACAAAAAGGAGATGGCAAATGTAATAAGCTTACTGAAAGAAGTATCGGAGGAAATCTGTAGTAAAGACATAGAGGAACACAAAAGGTTAGGGAAATATGAGAAAAGCAAGACAAGACCTCTAAAGGTGACTTTCCAGAGTGTAAACACTGTGGAAGAGATACTAAAAAATGCAAAGAATCTTATGGAAAAAGAGGAGTTCAAAAATATATGGATAAAAAGATGCCTAACACAAGAGGAACTGGAATTACTGAAAGAGAAAAGGGAGGAAGCAAAAACAAAAAATGAGGGAAGATCAGAAGAGGAGAAAAAGAAATTTTTTTACAAAGTAATAGGATTGCAGGTACGAAAGTGGTACACAAACAGGATGGAATAAAAAGGAGGAAGGTAGAAGAACCATGTCATGACAAGTATATAAACAAGATGATAAAGTTGATGTACTCAAATGTGGATGGAATGGTATCTAAATTACTAGAGATAAATGATTATGTCAGAGAAAATGAACCACAAGTAATATGCCTAACTGAAACAAAATTAACACCAAGGATATCCAATGACATACTAAACTTAGAGGAATACAATATATGGAGAAGAGACAGAAATTAAAAAAAAAAGAGGAGGAATTATAATATTAACCAAGAAAAATCTAAAAGTCAATGAAATAAAACTAGATATACCATCACAAGTAGAACTGATTGCAGTAGAGATCAGCACATCTGAAGGTAAAGTAATTGTAGCCAATTTGTACATGCCACCCAGATCAAACACATGGGAAAGAGATGAATATGAGGACCTGGCAGAGAGTACAATTCAGAGTTTAAGATCATTACTACATAAAATGGAAGAGAAATCAGAAAGAATGATACTAACTGGGGATTTCAATACAAATATAAATTGGAATACTCTAGATATAATTAGCCAAGAAAGCTGTTGGGACCAAAAGCTCCTGGATCTCGTACAAGAGTTCTTCCTAACGCAACATGTGAGGGAAACCACCAGAAAAAGAGGACTTGATGTACCTTCAGTGCTAGATCTAATATTTACTAGGCAAGAAAATGATATTGACAGTTTAATATATCACCCTCCACTCGGCAAAAGCGATCATGCAGTACTAAATTATAACTTCAGGATAGCATATGACATAATAAATAGCAATGACAGTTACAAAAAGAGCCTAAACTATAAAAAGGGAAATTATCAAGACCTAAAGAAGTATTTCTTAGAAGTTGATTGGGAAAATGAGCTTAGAGGACAAGATTTAAATGCTGTATATAAAAAATTCTGTGAATTTTATGAAATAGGAGTCCAAAAGTACATCCCACAGCACAAAGAAGCAGATAAGAAAATACAGAAATGGTTCAATACAGAATGTAAAAAATCAAAAGAAAGAAGAGATTTGTTGTGGAATAGATACAGAAGACATAATAGTGAAAGGGCGTATAATAATTACAAACAGGCAAGAAACGATTATACAAGAATAAGGAGGGAAGCCCACAAACAGTTTCAGGATGATATAATAAATAAAAGTAGTGATCAACCAAAGCTGTTTTACAGCTATATCAGAAGCAAAACCAAAGTAAAAGATATAATACAATCAATTACGGACGAGGGAATCACTTATACACAAGAGAAAGATATTTGTGAAGCACTAAATAAGAATTTCCAATTAGTTTTTACAGAAGAAAAAATTTTAAGAGGGACTATGTGGAACATGCATGTCCACACATACTACCAGATATACAAATAGCAGAAAAAGTAATACAGGAGTTAAGTAGATTAGACAGAGGAAAAGCAAGTGGTCCTGATGAAATTTCATGTTGGGTACTACGAGAATGTGCAAAGGAGTTAAGTAAACCATTATTTTTAATTTTCAAGAAATCTTTGAGTCAAGGTAAACTACCTGATATTTGGAAAAAAGCAAATATTTTCCCCTTATTCAAGAAAGGATATAGACAAAATCCACTCAACTACCGACCAGTATCACTGACCAGTGTTGTAAGCAAGGTATTAGAAAAGCTTATAAGAAAAGCTTGGGTAAATCATCTAGAAGAACACAGTATGATAACAGAAAGACAGTTTGGTTTCAGAAAAGGAAAATCATGTGTTACTAATCTGTTGAGCTACTATGACAGAGTAACAAACACAATACAGGAAAGGGAAGGATGGGTGGACAGTATCTATTTAGATTTCAAGAAAGCTTTTGACACAGTACCACACCAAAGACTTTTATGGAAACTGTACCATCAAGGAGGAATTCGAGGCAAACTGTTCTGTTGGATGCAAAACTTTCTCATAAAAAGAGAAATGAGAACAGTACTAAGAGGGAACTACTCATCATGGAAAGAAGTGACTAGTAGAGTACCACAGGGTTCAGTGCTGGCACCAATCATGTTTTTAGTGTATATAAATGATATACAGTAACACTGGAAATGAGAGCTATCTGAATATGTTTGCAGATGATGCAAAAATACAAAGGAGAATTATTAACGCAGACTCTTGTAAAGAGCTACAAGAAGAATTAAATAAACTTCATGAATGGAGTAGTACATGGCAAATGGAATTCAATGTGGACAAGTGTCATGTAATCAAGTTTGGTAAAAGTGGAGAAAGACCTGATTGGGATTATAAGTTAGGAAATAAAATCCTATACACATCAGAAAGAGAGAAAGACCTAGGTGTGATTAGCAATAACAGACTATCTCCGGCTGACCACATCAGCGAGAAGGTACGGAACATGTATACACTGCCTGCAAATATGAGAATAGCATTCACATACATAAATGAAGACATGCTAAGAAGGATAATAACATCATTCATTAGACCAACCCTGGAATATGCATCAGTAGTCTGGAGTCCTCATCTCAAAAAGCACATAGACAAGATTGAAAAAGTTCAAAGGGCTGCTACAAGATGGATACCAAGCTTAAGGGACCTAAGCTACGAAGAAAGACTAAATAAACTGAAACTACCAACACTACAGGAGAGAAGGAAAAGAGGTGACATGATAATGCTATATAAGTGCATATCAAGGAAGGAGAAAATAGACATAAATGATTACTTAACATATGGAGAAGCATCAGCAAGAGGACACTGGAAAAAACTGCATAAGAAGAGAGGTGATAAAGACGTAAGGAAATTCAGTTTCCCAAACAGAGCAATTGATCAATGGAATGCACTACCGAATGAAATAGTGTGCCAAAACAATTCACAAATTTAAGAATATGTACGATAAATATGGTTCAAGACACGGGACAGTACGAGCTTGACTCATTCCTGTAAAGATAAAATTAGGTAAGAACACACACACACACACACACACACACACACACACACACACACACACACACACACACACGTTTCACTGCCACACCATATACTGCAATATCTCCAAGTGCCACAGCACACATTGCCATACCACAAGCTTTCTGTACATTGCCATACTACGCACTCATATTTTCCACGTAAACATTTCACACCGCCTCACCGCCTGCGTCATACTCACAGGGATATTCCTATCCCCCTGTGTACTGGTACATATATATATATATATATATATATATATATATATATATATATATATATATATATATATATATATATATATATATATATATATATATATATATATATATATATATATATATATATATATATATATTATATATATATATATATATATATATATATATATATATATATATAGATATATATATATATATATATATATGGAGGAGTAGACTGTAGCACCAGTCGAACAGGGCAGTACTCCCGAGGTTGATGGCAAGCTGGTGATAGGGAGAGCTGGAGCTCCCGTTTCACCAGCCCTCAGGACTTGATCCTGACCATCTCCCTTTTCTGAACATTTTCAGTGCATTCATTTACACAGAGAGTAGGCCAGCATGCTCTCATAATACCTCTACCTTCAACTGTCTACACCACACTACTGTACATGCGCATAACATATCACACCTTCTATTCACATCTTTAGTAATGGCCGCTGCAATCTTACAATCAAATGAGGTGGTACCTCGGATTGCCACCACCGGCAGGGAGGGCTGGAGGCACAGGGTCCTCCCGGTCTCCATCAAGCGACTGTGCCGGCAGCGACTGTTGCTATTTCCAGGAATGCTTGTCGGCGAAGAGGTGACGGTGCGGCCTTATTCTTTACCAACATCCGCGGCCTTACCACAAATTTAAACTCAGTTCATTTTTTCCTTCAGTCCATATCCCTTTTGGCCCTTTTCCTCACAGAACCACAAATCTCACCCTCTACCGATATATCTCCATTTTGTTTTCCCGATTACCATCTCCTTACAAACTTTCGAAACAAGGGCGGCACCTGTTGTTATATCAAATCCCAATATGCAGTTGATACTATTTTAAACTTCATTTCATCCAGTTTTGATTACTCATTATATAAATTAAATTGCCAAAACATTACCAAATATATCTGTGTAGTTTATCGTTCCCCCAATGCTTCTTCGGAACCCAGTGTATTTGATTCCATATCCACTCAGTTGAGTAACCTTGACCTTGACCTTGGCAATGAAATTACCATTTTGGGTGACTTTAACATACACAATTTTGAATGGTTATTGCATTCTGCCCGGACTGACGACGCTGGTCTAGAATGCGAGCTGTTTGTGGAATCGTTTATTTTCACCCAGTTGGTAAAGCAACCAACCAGAATACCTGATAATCCTGACCATAATGCCCATCTCTTGGATTTACTCTTGACAAATAATCCAGATCAATACAGGATAGAGGTACTGTCACCACTTGGATCCTCTGACCACAATCTCATCAAAGCCTCATTAGTTAACCCTCCTACACCTCCCCATTCCGAACCTGTCAGGGTGACCCGATGGCACTTTGACAGGGCAGACTGGGATGGATTTAGAAATTATCTTGCTCATGTTCCATGGCAGTCTTTCTTCTCTAGTGATCCCAGTTCTACCCAGTCCCACATTTGCGACTTAATACTAGCTGGTATGGATTTATTCATACCAAGTCAACAGTTCACTAAAAGATCAAACTCTCCAAAATGGTTTGATGACAATTGTGCCAGAGCAACAGCCCAAAAGTCATTAGCATATAACTCTTACTTAAAATCAAATACATCTGAATCACTCTCCCAATTTAAAATTGCTAGAAATCATGCAAAAGCTGTATTAAATCTATCTAAATCAAACTTTCTTCAAAAGCAAGCATCAAAACTACTTAACAACCCTAATGACAATAGAATATTCTGGTCAACTCTTAATTCTTTCAATAATAACTTTAACAAGTCATCTTCCATTCCCCCACTAAAATCTTCAGATGGCAATATTACAAATGACCCACGTGGGAAAGCAGATATCTTTGCTAGTACCTTTGCCAGAAACTCTACCATAGATGATACAAGCCAGAATGTCTCAGTACTGGAACTTGATTCTCCCGAAATTGCCCCACTTAAAATACAGACAAGATCCGTAAAATCCATCCTAGACAATTTACCCACCAACAAAGCTCCAGGCCCAGATGGAATTCCGCCAATTGTTTTGAAAAAGTGTTCCTCTGAACTTGCCTCTGTCCTAGTCAAATTATTCAGACTATGCATACGTACTTCTTTATTCCCAAATTCATGGAAAGAAGCCAATATCCACCCAGTTCCGAAGAAAGGAAGTTCGTCTGACCCCTCCAATTACAGACCAATAGCTGTCACATCTTCTCTTGGTAAGGTATTTGAAACTTTAATTAATAAGCATATTGTTAAACATCTTGAATCCAACAACTTAATTAGTGATAGACAATACGGTTTTCGCCACGAAAGATCCACCATTGACATACTCAATCTCTTAACTCATGCGATCCATCAATCAGTTGATCTTTTTGGAGAAACTCATGCAGTAGCTCTTGATATCTCTAAAGCTTTCAACAGAGTATGGCACCGTTCCCTGCTGTCCAAACTCCCTTGCTATGGACTAACGTCTTTTGTTCCTTTGATTTCTTCTTATCTTAGTGACAGGAAAATAAGAGTAAAAGTAGATGATGTATATTCGAATTTCCACTCAATTAACGCCGGCGTGCCGCAGGGATCAGTTCTGGCGCCAACCCTATTTCTGGTTCATATTAGTGATCTCTTATCTGTCACTCACAATCCCGTTCACTCATATGCAGATGACTCAACACTACATAGTTCATTCACACTCAGACATCCATTTACAAAGTCTAATATCTCTACCTCTCAACTCAGTACAGCCATCTCCATAAATCAAGATCTAGTTACAATCAGTGAATGGGGACAAAACAACCTTGTCTCTTTTAATGCTAGTAAAACTAAATATATACAGTTTACTAATAGACAGATATTGCCAGATTCGTACATTACCTTCAGTGCTACTAATATTCCCATCTCCAAAAGTATTGAAATTCTTGGTGTCTCACTTAACAGTGCCCTCAGCTGGACCTCTTATGTCAGATCACTTGCTAAAACCACCTCAAAGAAATTTGGATTATTGTACAGAGTCCGTAACTTCTTCGCCGATGAGCAGTTAGCTATAATTTATAAGAGTCATGTGCGCTCTCAGCTTGAATATTGCTCACCCTTGTGGAACGGTTGTGGAGAGGTTGCATTAAGACAACTAGACAAAATTCAGAATAAAGCTATTAGAATCATTAACAACCCTGCCATTACTTATAAACTACCTCCCCTGCAAGTAAGAAGGAATGTTGCCTCCCTTGCATTATTTTACAGATATTTTTTTGGCAAATGCTCAGACGAAGTTGCGTCCATGGTGCCACCTCTCCATGCCTTCCCTCGTGCTACACGGGCATCTGGTAGCGCTCATGACTGGTATGTCACTCAGCCATATTGCAGAACTTCTGCCTATCAGAATTCTTTCATTCCCCAAACTGCATCTCTCTGGAACTCACTTCCCCAGAGTTGTTTTTCTCCAAATTTCAACCCACAACTGTTCAAGTCTAACTGTTACAGATATTTTTTGAATAGAGGACACCAGTAATCTGGTGTATGGATTATTTTTTTTCCCCCATTTGTTTTGCCTTCCTCCGTTCTGTTATTAATATATATATATATATATATATATATATATATATATATATATATATATATATATATATATATAAAATAACTGATTTCTGAAAATATTATATATATATATATATATATATATATATATATATATATATATATATATATATATATATATATAAAATATATAGTATATTTGTAATCACTGATTTTTGAAAATATTATATATATATATATATATATATATATATATATATATATATATATATATATATATATATATATATATATATATATATATATATATATATATATATATATATATATATATATATATATATATTGTAATCACTGATTTCTAAAAATATTATCGAACATTACAAGATATTTTGTAATGCTGCATCATAATGCTAAAAAACTTACAATAGTGATTTGTTTCCCGCAAAAGGTTCCCACATCGTCCTCATATGGTGGTAACGACGGATAAATTCCCATCACAAAATGTGATGGAGGTGGATGACCCAACGCAGCCTGGAGGCAAGCGGGTCATCATCCAGGGAGTCATGGATAACATGATGCAGCTCATGTCAAGACGAATAAATTTAACGTAAGATTTACTATTTTCCTTTCCAACACGATGATAATTACGATTTTCATTATCAGCAGCAGGACCATCATCATAATTATCACCACCATCAGCTTTATTGTCAGCTGCAGGATCAACATCAACCTAAATATGTTTATTCTATTTAACATTATGATGGATAATCACAAATTAGAAGAATAATCACCATTGACAAGACATATTACGTTACACGTCCAATTATATTTAATCATACCTTGAACATTTCATCTACATGATGATGTTTCCAAAGCCAGTAGTCTGATCCAATTTGTCTCTGTTTTACTGTTTTGCTGCACACATCGCTAGGAGGAGTTCTCCTTGACAAATAGATCTCTCACTATTTCAACTATTACTCAGGGAAATGCAGCAGGGTATTCAAATGCAGTAGGAAAACAAGTAAATATAACCTTAAGTAGTTATAATGTGGGGAGGGGGAGGGGGACTGTAAAGAGGCAAGATATATCTGTTTATAATAGGTGGAATGCTCTGCTTGGTAATATTCATTATTCAAGACCTAGCCAGTTGACTGTCTACATGAGTTTATCGTTGTTTCCTTACACTGTCGTACTCAGTAATTTTATGTAAACCCTTCTTCTGCTTCTCTGTGATGATGACGATATATTATTTTACTAAATTCGTGCAACCACCAGATGATTTTATTCAGCTCTGGAATGATGTCTGGTGGTGATGGGAGTTTCGTCTTATATATTAACTCTCCTCCTCTTACTGCCTCCTTTCAACCTTTCTTACCCACACTGTTGTATCTTTATCTCTTTTCTGTCTATACTTCAATGATCAGTGCTCTTCTGAATTGTCTGCTTGTCCATCATGGCAGGCGCGTAGCATCCATCTAGCAGTAAACTTTCAACACCCTTTTGTCCAGCTCTCTGATAGAAGAATTAACCAAAAACCCCAGCTCTTCATGTATGCAACAGGTCAACTCTGGAACTTTCTTTCTCTGTCTGCATTTCCTTTTGTCTATGACCTCTAGTCTTTCAACCTAGCTCTTGTTCTAGGGATTTTACAGCATGGTTGCTAAGTGTACCGCCCTCCGCCTGTCGGCTCATAGTCACGAAGCTCATAGGTCTGTACCCCGGGGTTCCCTTCTCTGTTAACTTTTGAAAATGCCCAGTTCCGTCCTATATTGAGGATACTGGGCAGAAATGAGTTAAACGCAAAGTGTCTAGACATCTCAAAACGATCGGATATTGAATTGGGCTTTTTTTTTTTTTTTTTTAAATTCACGGGGGTAACAATGTTGTGGACTTCTATTCTTGTGTTTCTTCTTCCATTCATTAAAAACTATATATAAAACGTCGGGTCCCGGAGGTTCTTATTACCCGAAATATGATTCTCTGAAAGTCGCATGAATAAAGGTGAAAAATACATCATCGGACTGAAGAGGCTAGACTCTTCAACCAGTTAAATTTAACTCTTTTTGTGTCCAAATACCGGTAACAACACTTTTACTCCTGTCTGCACTCACTCTCACCCACCAAATTTGATGGGTAAATAGACCATATCCCGGGGAACAATCGATTAACTATTGGTACCGATCCGGATCGTATTACAGATTCTGGATCTGGAAAACGCTTTTTGTGAAACCTTAATGAATGATTAGAAAGCCTAGTCCATCATGAAGAGTGGTTTGGAAATAACGTTGACCTTATCAGAGAGATGTGCTCCACTGAGTGCCCTTTAGTTGTTTGCATGTTAACAGGATTACCCCAAAACTAACGAGATTTGGACCAAATTTGGTGGGTAAATAGCCCATGTCCCTGAGTATAATCGATCAACTTTTGGGACCGATGTTTGTTAGTCTGCCTGTTAGCGGGATTACTGAATAACTAAAAGATGGATTTGGACCAAATTTGGTGGATAGATAGCCCATGTCCCAGGGAACAATCAGTTAACTTTTGGGACAGATCCGGTTAGTATTACAGATTCTGGATCCGAAAAACACTTTTTGCAGAATACTAATCAGTGATGAGAACACCTAACCCATTTTGAAGAGTGGTTTGGAAATTATGTTGCCCATGTTGGAGAGATATGTTTCACGGAATGCCCCTCTAGTTAATATCTGCATTCACTTTTAAACACCGTTATGTGAACGAAAGTCAGTACAGCCTCATTCGCAGCTGAAGAGTCCATTTTTCCTGAGTGTGTTGTTTCGAACCAGGTACTCTTATGTGAGAGCTGCCGACAGAACATGGGGCACCAGGCTGAACAATGGGTCGTGGACTGGCATGTTGGGCCTACTGATGAATGAGGTAAGCTGTAACACTTTTTCTCATACGTTTTTTTCCACTTTCCTCCTTACGTCACTTATATGACATGGTGGCGATGCTGCGGTGTTGTGGTCTTGCAGTGGTGTGAGGTATTGGTATGGTGATTGTGTTGTGTGGTAAGGTGATGGTGATGTAGCATGTGGAATTAAGGAGGAGTAAACTGTTGCACCAGTCGAACAGGGCAGTACTCCCAAGATGGATGGAAAGGTGACGACATGGAGAGCCGGAGCTCCCATTTAATCAGCCCAGGGACTAGTTCCTGACCATTCTCCTTTGCTGAACTTTTTCAGTGTTTCAGTAACACAAAGAGTAGTCCAGCATGCTCTCAAATACATGTTTCTCTAACTGTCAACACCAAACTACACACACAGTACACACTACACTTCCTTGTCATAATTAAAAAAGAAAAAAAATGGCATTAGTATATAAGGCCTCGGAGTCTCCGGGGGAGGGTGACCATAAACTACCCCACCATCCGCCCCTCTCCCGGTGAAGACTCAGAGAGATGCCTGGAACCACTGTCTGACTCACTTCTTCATTTCTTCAACATTCCCAGCCTTTCCTCTAACGTTCTCTCTGTTGAACACCACCTCTCCTCCTCTAAACTTCACCTTCTCTTCTTGACAGAGACTCAACTGTCTGAGGCAACTGACAACAAACCCTTTTCTACTTTCTCCTACTTTCTCTATACTCATTCAAAGCCAAAGGTGGCTGTTGTGTATATGTACCCAACGATTTATATTGCTCTTGCGTTCCTAAACTTGATTCTTCTGAATTCTCCACTCTTTGGCTTTGACTTTATGTTATTCTCTGACTAATATATCTGTGCTGTTTATTTATCTCCCAATTCTACTGACTATGAAAAATTCTCCGACTACCTTTCTTCTACAGTGGAACACATTCTGTCCATTTCTCCTTTCTCTGAAATCTCCATTCTAGGAGATTTCAATGTTCACCACCACCTTTGGCTCTCCTCTCCTTTCACTGATCCATCTGATGAACAAGCCTTCATCTTGTTTATCCTTAACAACGTACAGCAGCTTGTAAAGCACCCTACCCGTATCCCTGACCGCCTTGAAGAGAGCTCCAACACACTTGACCTTTTCCATACAACTAATCCTTTTGCTTAAGCTGTTAATCTTTCCTATCCGTTGGCCTTCTCCAGTCACAACCTAACTACCTTAACCTGTCCTATCGTTCCGGTATGGCATGTGGACCCTCCAAAGAAAAGTCGTCTGTGGCACTTTGGAGCTGCAGATTGGGAGGCCCTCAGGCATTACTTCTTTTACTTTCCATGGAATGATTATTGCTTCCATGGCCGGGAGCCATCTGAGTGTGCCTTACAGAGGTTACACTCTTGGGCATGGAAGAACACATTCCCTTCTCATATCCTCTGATTGATGCAAAAAGGCCTTGGTTGAATCACGCTTGTTCTCATGCTGTCCACAAGAAGGAGAGCTCCTATATAAGGTACCAGAGCCAACCCACCCCTGAATCATATCTCGTTTATGTTTCTGCCTGGATCCGTGCAAAATCTGTTCTTCGCTCTGTTAAAAATAATTTCATCTGTACTAAATGCTCTCAACTCTCCAACTCGAATTCTTCCCGCTCCTTCTCTTACTTGCCAAAAACCTTTCTAACAACTTTACCTCATCATCCTTCCCTCTTCTTTTCTGTTCTGATGGCTCTGTAGCTATTTCTTCTACTAAGCAGATCTCTTCGTTCAGACTTTCTCCTCCAATTCCACCTTAGACGTTTCCAGTGCTGTTCCTCCATCACTTCCCCCTCAGACTTCCTTATGGCTGACATTAAAATTTCTTCAGCTGATGTATTTTCTGCCATCACTGGCCTCAATACTAACAAGTCATATGGGCCTGATGGAGTCCCTTCTGTTGTCCTCAAGAACTGTGCTTCAGTGCTTGCACCCTGCCTAGGTAAACTCTGTCGCCTCTGTCTGTCAACTTGTACCTTTCCTTCTTGCTGGAAGTTTGCTCTCATTCAACCAGTCCCAAAGAAAGGTGACCATTCCCAACCCTCTGACTATTGTCCAATATCATTAATATCATGTGTCTGAAAAGTTTTCGAGTCAATTCTTAATAGAAAAATTTTAAAGCATCTTTCCTATCACAACCTTCTTTCTGATCGTCAACATATGTTCCATCAGGGACGCTCCACTGGCGATCATCTCACCTACCTTTCAGACTCCTGGTCATCCCCCTTCCGGGACTTTGGCGAAAACTTTGCCATTGCACTTGACATCTCAAAGACTTTTGATCTAGTCTGGCAAAAATCTTTAATTTCCAAACTGCTCTCTTACTGTTTATATCCATCTATCCGTGCCTTCATCTATAGCGTCCTTTCTGGTCGTTCTATAGCTGCTGTTGTAGACGGCCATCGTTCTTCTCCTAGATCTATCAACAGTGGTGTTCCACAGGGCTCTGTCCTATCACCAACTCTCTTCCTTTTATTCATCAATGACCTTCTAAGTTGTACATCTAACCTTATCCACTCATATGCTGATGATTCCACCCTTCACTTTTCCATTCAGTTCCTGCAACGTCCATCTCAGCAGTTGCAGCAACAAACAACGGATGAGACTACAGCACACCTAATGTCTGATTTGGCTTATATCTCAGACTGGGGTAAAGATATTCCTATTGTTGTTAATGCATCAAAAACTCAGGTTTACACTTATCAACCCGACACAATCTTCCAGAAGAGTACCCACTAATGTTTAATAAAATCCAGTTCAATCCTGCATCATTCTTGAACAAGCTTGGGGTTTCATTCACTCGGAACTTGTCTTGGAAAGATCATATTGCATCTCTTGTAAAATCTGCCTCCAAGAGATTAGATGTGCTAAGCCAACTCCGCACCTTCTTTACCCCTGCATAGGTATTGACTTTATACACGTTTTTTTTTTTTTGCCCCTGTTTAGAGTACAACTATCATGTGCGGGCAGGCTTCCCACATACAGCGCTTCTCAATAGGGTGGAGTCAAAGGCTTTTTGTCTCATTAACTCTCCTCCTCTTAATGGCTCCCTTCAGCCTTTGTCTCTTTGTGGCACAGTTGCATCTTTATCTCTTTTCTATCACTTCTTCAATGATCACTGCTCCTCTGAACTGTCTGCTTGCATTCCTCCACCTCTATGACGGGTGCATAGCATCCATCTAGCAACAAACTCTCATCCCTTTTCTGTCCAACTCTCTAATGCAAGAGTTAACCGTTACTCCCAGTCCTTCATTTATGCAACAGGTTAATTCTGGAACCATCTCCCTCTGTCTGTATTTCCTACTTTCTATGATCTCAAGTCTTTCAAACGTAGTGTGTCCAGGCATCTCGAGATGAACGGATCTTGAATTTGGCTCTCTTTTGCATTGTTTTTGTTTTTATCTTGGAAGGAACAGTTTGTGGGCTCTGGCCTTTGGTTCCTTCTTTCTTGCATAAACAGAAAAAATAAATTCGTACTCACGCACGCTGCATGAGCGTGGATGTTATATTTTGATCGGTGTGTGTGTGTGTGTGTGTGTGTGTGTGTGTGTGTGTGTGTGTGTATAAACAGTTTTCATCGGAATCAATCAAAATTGGTGAATGGAGTGCCAACTAGTACCAGAATAAAACCTTTTTTTTTTTTAGAACAATAGGTCAAAGGTCAAGGTCATGAAGCACGGGCAAATATTTTTGTTCCAGTTTAGACTAAACACTGTCGTATGTAAAGGTTTTAGGCAAAAGTTAAGGCCATGGTCACTTAAACGTTTATGATTTGATTTGAACCAAACTCAATTGAACAGTTAAGGATCAGGGAAGAACAAAGGGATTCACTTGTGAGAACAATAAGTCAAAGGTCAAGATCACAGGACAAACTAAAAACTTCGACCTATGTCTCTGTGTGTGAATAACATAACTAAAACAATTTTGATCTGTTTTTGGATGAGAGCCGGTGGATGAGTCGAGGATCACCCTAGAGTTTGATCTCTTGTTCTTGAGAACAATAGGTCAAAGGTCATCATTACATGACAAGGTCAACTTATAATGTTTTTATCTAATGTGTACTAAATTGTGTGGACAGATACAAATGAAAACAAGGATAAAGAAATTCGATTTCAAGAATAATTCAAGATTCGAGGTAACAGGGAATGGTCAAAGTTCAGGGTCACTGAGCAAAGTCAACTCACACACTTTTGAGCTGGTTTACACCAAAATGGGTGGAACGGTTAAGGGCTGGGCATGAATGCAGCAAAACTTTATTTTTCCAGAAATCAGTCAATGGTCAGGATTACGGGGAAAAGTAAAATATTGGCCCTGAGACCAGTTGGTGGGTGTGGATATTGCACTCTCCAAGTGCTCCTTGTTGAAAATTGTTGTCTTATGATTGATACTGCAATCATTTTGAAGTACAGGGTGACCCAAAAAAACTCCCACATTTCAAAGGAAATGAAAAAATATTGGTTAACCTGGCCCATCCCGACGCAGTGGTACGCCCCAGTCCCGACATTTTTGGACCTTTTTTTGGGGGGGGCTCAAACATCCGCTTTTGGTGAGAAACATCGAAAATTCATAGTGAAATCGCTCACCTGAGGCTTAAAATACTCGATCCAGGTAGGAGTACCTCCTTACCTTACAGGGTTTTCTATCAGGCTGGCTGCAAAGAAAACGAGTTCTATGGGAGGATAACTATTCTATACCACTCATAAACGGTATTTATTTATTTATTTGGTACGAATTTATATCTCGTACAAGAGTATATTGGTTTTCAAACGGTAATATAGGCATTATAAGCATTGTTTCACTCACTAACTCATCACCATTCCTGACCTTTTTTTGCCACATTACCTGACCATCATTTCTGACTGTTTCTTCCTCTAATGTTTGTCCTCCACATTGTCATCAATTGGGGAATCACTCTGGCCCTGATTTTCACACCGTGGCATGACATGGCTTTACTGGCCGGGTCACTGATAACAGGCACCTGTTGTTATATCAAATCCCAATATGCAGTTGACACTATATTAAACTTCACTTCATCCAGTTTTAATTACTCATTATATAAATTAAATTGCCAAAACATTACCAAATATATCTGTGTAGTTTATCGTGCCCCCAATGCTTCTTCAGAAGCCAGTGTATTTGATTCAATATCCATTCAGTTGAGTAACCCTGACCTTGCCCTTGGCAATGAAATTACCATTTTGGGTGATTTTAACATACACAATGTTGAATGGTTATTGCATTCTGCCCGGACTGACGACACTGGTCTAGAATGCGAGCTGTTTACGGAATCGTTTAATCTCACCCAGTTGGTAAAGCAACCAACCAGAATACCTGATAATCCTGACCATAATGCTCATCTCTTGGATTTATTCTTGACAAATAATCCAGATCAATACAGGATAGAGGTACTGTCACCACTTGGATCCTCTGACCACAATCTCATCAAAGCCTCATTAGTTAACCCTCCTACACCTCCCCATTCTGAACCTGTCAGGGTGACCCGATGGCACTTTGACAGGGCAGACTGGGATGGATTTAGAAATTATCTTGCTGATGTTCCATGGCAGTCTTTCTTCTCTAGTGATCCCAATTCTACCCAGTCCCACATCTGCGACTTAATACTAGCTGGTATGGATTTATTCATACCAAGTCAACAATTCACTAAAAGATCAAACTCTCCAAAATGGTTTGATGGCAATTGTGCCAGAGCAACAGCCCAAAAGTCATTAGCATATAACTCTTACTTAAAATCAAAAACATCTGAATCACTCTCCCAATTTAAAATTGCTAGAAATCATGCAAAAACTGTATTAAATCTATCTAAATCAAACTTTCTTCAAAAGCAAGCATCAAAACTACTTAACAACCCTAATGACAATAGAATATTCTGGTCAACTCTTAATTCTTTCAATAATAACTTTAACAAGTCATTTTCCATTCCCCCACTAAAATCTTCAGATGGCAATAATACAAATGACCCACGTGGGAAAGCAGATATCTTTGCTAGTACCTTTGCCAGAAACTCTACCATAGATGATACAAGCCAGAATGTCTCAGTACTGGAACTTGATTCTCCCGAAATTGCCCCACTTAAAATACAGACAAGATACGTAAAATCCATCCTAGACAAATTACCTACGAACAAAGCTCCAGGCCCAGATGGAATTTCGCCAATTGTTTTGAAAAAATGTTCCCCTGAACTTGCCTCTGTCCTAGCTAAATTATTCAGACTATGCATACGTACATCTTTATTCTCAAATTCATGGAAAGAAGCCAATATCCACCCAGTTCCGAAGAAAGGAAGTTCGTCTGACCCCTCCAATTACAGATCAATTGATGTCACATCTTCTCTTGGTAAGGTATTTGAAACTTGAATTAATAAGCATATTGTTAAACATCTTGAATCCAACAACTTAATTAGTGATAGACAATACGGTTTTCGCCACGAAAGATCCACCATTGCCATACTCAATCTCTTAACTCATACGATCCATCAATCAGTTGATCTTTTTGGAGAAACTCATGCAGTAGCTCTTGATATCTCTAAAGCTTTCGACAGAGTATGGCATCGTTCCCTGCTGTCCAAACTCCCTTGCTATGGACTAACGTCTTTTGTTCCTTTGATTTCTTCTTATCTTAGTGACAGGAAAATAAGAGTAAAAGTAGATGATGTATATTCGAATTTCCACTCAACTCTGGCGTGCCGCAGGGATCAGTTCTGGCGCCAACCCAATTTCTGGTTCATATTAATGATCTCTTATCTGTCACTCACAATCCCATTCACTCATATGCAGATGACTCAACACTACATAGTTCATTCACACTCAGACATCCATTTACAAAGTCTAATATCTCTACCTCTCAACTCAGTACAGCCATCTCCATAAATCAAGATCTATCTACAATCAGTGAATGGGGACAAAACAACCTTGTCTCTTTTAATGCTATCTATCTATTTATATACCTAGGCTGCTTCCCCCAAGGAAAGGGAGGTAGCCGAGACAGGACGACTCACTCTCCATTTACTCATCCATTCAAACACATTTATTCGCATCTTAGCCCCAAAGGGGAGAACGGACAGACCCTCACCGCACCACACCGCACAAGGGTCAGCTGCACAATGCAATCAGTGACATCCGCAGCAGGGCCCGACAGCAGAACTGGTTTACCCCTGCCACATCATAATAAACCCATCCCCTTACCCGCACCTGACCTGACTAGCTGATCAGACCAAATGTGGGAGAATATCCCCTCAGGGCTGCATCATCACTTATTCATTCACAATTTCTCTCCATTTATTTCTATCACGCACAGCCAATCTTCCTTGCTCAACAGACATCCCTCTCGCATCCAGCGCTCTCTTCACACTGTCCATCCATCCTATTCGTGGTCTCCCTCTCAGTCTTACACCTCTCACATCAGATCTAGTTATCTTTTTCACCAATCGCTCATTATCCATTCTCTCCATATGCCCAAACCATTGCAACACCCTCTGCTCAACTCTACCAGCCATCTCCCGAACAACTCCAGTTCTCCTTCGCACTTCATCATTTCGCACTCGATCCATACGCGTCACTCCACACATACTCCTCAGACACCTCATCTCCATTACATTCAAACTTTTCCTCTCTGCTACACCCATATTCCATGTTTCAGCCCCATATAATGCAGTCGGTACCACAACACCCTCATACAGCCTTCTCTTTACATCCATTCTAAGCGAACGACATTTAAACACTTTTTTCATTCCTCCCAGCACCTTTCCTACTTCATTTATTCTAAACTTCACTTCTGCATCTATTCTTCCATCCACAGCAACATGTGACCCTAGATATTTAAAACAATCTACCTCCTCAAGCAACTCACCATTCAAAACTATATTCATCCCCCTACCATCTATCAACCTCGTACACTTCATCACTTTACTCTTATTCTCATTTACTTTCAATTTCCTCCTTTCACACACCCTTCCAAACTCCTCTACCAACTGTCTCAATCTCTCCTCTGAATCAGTCACCAGTGCGGTATCATCTGCAAACAGCAGCTGCTTCAGATTCCACTCTCCTCCATCAACATTTACCAGACTCAGACCACCTAAAACTCTTGCATTCACCTCCCTTACAACACCATCCATGTAAATATTAAACAACCAAGGCGACATCACACATCTCTGTCGCAGCCCCACTCTCACGGGAAACCAATCACTCACAGCATTTCCCACTCTTACACACGCTCTACTATTTACATAAAAACTTTTCACCCCTTTTAGTAACCTACCATCAAGTCCATACAATCTTAAAACAGTCCACAAAGCCTCCCTATCAATTCTATCATACGCTTTCTCTAAATCCATAAATGCTAGTAAAACTAAATATATACAGTTTGCTAATAGACAGATATTGCCAGATTCGTACATTACCTTCAGTGCTACTAATATTCCCATCTCCAAAAGTATTGAAATTCTTGGTGTTTCACTTAACAGTGCCCTCAGCTGGACCTCTCATGTCAGATCACTTGCTAAAACCGCTTCAAAGAAACTTGGATTATTGTAAAGAGTCTTCTTCTTCGCCGATGAGCAGTTAGCTATAATTTATAAGAGTCATGTGCGCTCTCAGCTTGAATATTGCTCACCATTGTGGAATGGTTGTGGAGAGGTTGCATTAAGACAACTAGAAAAAATTCAGAATAAAGCTGTTAGAATCATTAACAACCCTGCCATTACATATAAACTACCTCCCCTGCAAGTAAGAAGGAATGTTGTCTCCCTTGCATTATTTTACAGATATTTTTTTGGCAACTGCTCAGACGAAGTTGCATCCATGGTGCCACCTCTCCATGCCTTCCCTCGTGCTACATGGGCATCTGGTAGCGCTCATGACTGGAATGTCACTCAATCATATTGCAGAACTTCTGCCTATCAGAATTCTCTCATTCCCCAAACTGCATCTCTTTGGAACTCGCTTCCCCAGAGTTGTTTTCCTCCAAATTTCAACCCACAACTGTTCAAGTCTGTTACAGATATTTTATGAACAGAGGACACCAGTAATCTGGTGTATGGATTATTTTTTTTACCCATTTGTTTTTCCTTCCTCCGTTCTGTTATTTATATATATATATATATATATATATATAAAAGGTGAATTACTGAGAAAAGGTCATGCAGGGGGGGGGAGGAGGTCATGCTAGGTAAGGCATTGTTCCTGCCTGGCATCTTGTAGAGGAAGGTGTCCCATGTATACGTGCTAAAAATCACTCGCAAAAATTGAAAATTGTGCAAATTAGGGACCTTGCAATGTCCTTGCAATGTTGCCGAGTTAATTTACCTCTCCGGGATATGAGTGCACATCATGTGAGGACGTGAATTCACGTCTCCGGGACGGGGCGGGTTAAAGATAATCAAAATATTATTTTCACACATGAAACTTCGTTCAATACAGTTTAAATTCATCATGTTTTAAAGATGACATCCTCCAAATGGTGGCCGTCATTGTCTATACCAGCTTGGAGGCGATTTCTGAAGGCTGCCATGGCTTGACGGGTCATGTTAGGTGGAACAGCGGCTATCTCCTGCTGAATAGCAACCTTAAGGGCTTCAAGAGTTTGGGGTCAATGAGTATACTGTACACTCGTGATTTAAGGTAGCCCCACAGAAAAGAATCACGAGGGGCAAGGTCAGGGGAACTGGCTGGCCACCCAACATCACCATGCAACGAGATCACCCGATCCGGAAACATTTCCCTCTGCAATAGCAGTGATCTTTGAGCTGTGTGTGCAATAGCTCCATACTGCTGAAATCACACATCAAGTTCTTCAAGCTCAAGGTGTTCGAGTTGTGGCCTTGGTCATATGTTACGGTAACAGTTACACCTCCCTCTTCAAAGAAATATGGACCCACGATGCCAACATCAGCAACAGTGATGGGGCTACCTTAAATCATGAGTGTATACTCATCGACCCCAAACTCTTGAAGCCCTTAAGGTTGCTATTCAGCAGGAGATAGCCACTGTTCCACCTGACATGACCCGTCGAGCCATGGCAGCCTTCAGAAATCGCCTCCAAGCGGGTATAGACAATGATGGCCACCATTTGCAGGATGTCATCTTTAAAACATGATGAATAAAAAAAGTATTGAATGAAGTTTCATGTGTGCAAATATTTTTATTATCTTTAACCAGTATTATTTTCATTTACCTTTGAAATGTGGGAGGTTTTTCTGGGTCACCCTGTACTATAAATAATGGTAGCTTGTGCTGAATGAATTCAAACTAATATTGTGCCGAGACAGAATAATGCCCAGCATTTTAGGAAAAAAAATTTGCTTATACAGGCTCACTCTTTGTCAACTCTGGGTGTTTTGGCATATTGTGTGCAAAAAAGGGTTTGGCAATAGGGATTTGCAATAGTGTAAAAGCAGAGAGAGAGATGGTGGCTTACGACTAGGATGAATGGAGACGGGAAAAGATAGACATACGAGTACTTTGGGGAAGGTGGTGGCTCAATCGGTAGTGAGGTGGCTTCCGGTCCTACCGGACCCAGGTTCAAATCTCCGCTGGGGCAGGGACCAGTTTAAGGATTTGAATTTCATTACGGCAGACTTTACCTATCTAGCAGAAGACCCGCCGACATGTTGTAAAAATACCCCCGTTAATACCAATACACCAGTCCTGTATGAGACAACCCTAGCATGTATTCAATATGGACGGTAGGTATTAGCGCTGAAGTGGTGACATGTAGAGGTGTACGATATGTAGGAGGACTACTTGGCCTGGGGAGCAGGTTGAGAAGCCTATGCCCAGAGTCGAGCACATAAAAAAAAAAAAAAAAAATCCGCTTGTTGGCTCTTCAAATAATTTGCAGCGCAAAGTTTATCATGCTGAAAAGTGTTTTTGCATCATTTCACATTATGCCAATGTTATATATGAATATTTTTATATATTAAATATCACTGATATTCGAATCTGTACTAAAACTTATTCCTCCATCATGACTCAAAAGAGGCAGTTTTAAGGGTTGCAACAGTTGAGTATGCATGAAAACAGTATATTTCAACCCACAGTTTACAATGAGGAGTAGACTGTAGCACCAGTCGAGCAAGGCAGTACTCCCGAGGTGGATAGAAAGCTGATGACAGGGAGTGCTGGAGCTCCCGTTTCATCAGCCCTCAGGACTAGTTCCTGACCATCCCCCTTTGCTGAACTTTTTCAGTGTCTCAGTTACACAGAGAGTAGGACAGCATGCTCTACAACACATATTTCTCTAACTATCTACACCAGACTACATGCACAGTACACACTACATTTCCTTTTCCAAATTAAAAAAAAAAAAATCATGGCGTCTTATCACCCAGCCTCGGAGTCCCCAGGGGAGGGAACCATAAATGCCCCCACCTTCCGCCCCTCTCCCGGTGACGACTCGAGGTGCCCGGAACCACTGTCTGACTCTCTTCTTCTTCATTTCTGCAACATTTGCGGTCTTTCCTCTATCTTTCGCTCTGTTGAGCACCACCTCTCCTCCTCTAAACCTCACCTTTTTCTAACTGAGACTCAGCTGTCTGAGGTGACTGACAGCAAACCCTTTTCTGTATCCTCCTACTTTCTATATACTCATTTCAAAGCCAAAGATGGCTGTTGTGTATATATACGCAATGACTTATCTTGCTCCCGTGTTCCTGAACTAGATTCTTCTGAATTCTCTACACTCTGGCCTCGGCTTTCCTGTCATTCTCTGACTAAATATATCTGTGCTGTTTACTTATCCCCTAATTCTAGTGACTATCAAAAATTCTTTTGACTATCTTACTTCTACGATGGAACACATTCTATCCATTTCTCCTGTCTCTGAAATCTCCATTCTAGGAGATTTCAATGTTCACCACCACCTCTGGCTCTCCTCTCCTTTCACTGATCCACCTGGTGAACAAGCCTACATCTTTTCTATCCTTAATGACCTAGAGCAGCTTGTACAGCACCCTACTCGTATCCCAGACCGCCTTGGAGAGAGCTCCAACATACTTGACCTCTTCCTTACAACTAATCCTTCTGCTTACATTGTTAATCTTTTCTCTCCGTTAGGCTCCTCCAACCACAACCTTATCATCTTAACCTGTCCTATCACTCCGGTATGGCCTGTGGACCCTCCAGGGAAATGTCGCCTGTGACATTTTAGAGCTGTGGATTGGGAGGCCCTCAGGCAGTACTTCTTTCATTTTCCCTGCAATGATTATTGCTTCCATGGCCGTGAGCCATCTGAGTGTGCCTTGCGCATTATGGAGGTTATTCTCTTGGGCATGGAAGCATACATTCTTTTCCCATATCCTTTGACTAACGCAAGAAAGCCTTGGTTTAATCACGCTTGTTCTAATGCTGTCTGCAACAAGGAGAGGGCTACAAAAGGTACCGGAGCCAACCCACCCCTGAATCACATCATCTTTACGTTTCTGCCCGGAATTGTGCTAAGTCTGTTCTTCGCTCTGCTAAAAATAATTTCATCCATACTAAATTCTCTCAACTCTCCAACTCGAATTCTTCCTGCTTCTTCTGGCACCTTGCCAAAAACCTTTCTAACAACTTTACCTCATCATCCTTCCCTCCTCTTTTCTACTCTGATGGTTCTGTAGCTATTTATTCTATTGATAAAGCAGATCTCTTCGCACAGACTTTCTCCTCCAATTCCACCTTACACAATTCTGGTGCTGTTCCTCTATCACTTCCCACCTCTGACTTCCTCATGGCTGACATTAAAATTTCTTCAGCTGATGTATTTTCTGCCATCACTGGCCTCAATACTAACAAGGCATATGGGACTGATCGAGTCCCTCCTGTTGTCCTCAAGAACTGTGCTTCTGTGCTTACACCCTGCCTAGGCAAACTCTTTCGCCTTTGTCTGTCAACTTGTACCTTTCCTTCTTGCTGGAAGTTTTCTCTCATTCAGCCAGTTCCAAAGAAGGGTGACCACTCCCAACCCTCCAACTATCATCCAGTTGCGCTAACGTCCTGTATTTCAAAAGTTTTCGAGTCAATTCTCAATAGAAAAATGTTAAGGCATCTTTCCTATCACAATCTTCTTTCTGATCGTCAGTACGGGTTCCGTCAGGGACGATCCACTGGCGATCTTCTCACCTACCTTTCAGACTCCTGGTCATCCTCCTTTCGGGACTTTGGCAAAAGCTTTGCCATTGCACTTGACTTTGCACTGAAAGGCTTTCGATCGAGTCTGACATAAATCTTTAATTTTCAAACTGCCCTCCTGCGGTTTCTATCCTTCTATCTGTGCCTTCATCGCTAGCTTCCTTTCTGGTCGTTCTATAGCCGCTGTTGTAGACAGCCATCGTTCTTCTCCTAGATCTATGAACAGTGGTGTTCCTCAGGGCTCTGTCCTGTCACCAACTCTCTTCCTTTTTTTCATCAATGATCTTCTAAGCTGTACATCTAACCCTATCCTCTCATATGCTGATGACTCCACCCTTCACCTTTCCATTCGGTTCCTGCAACGCCCATCTCAGCAGTTACTTCAACAAACAAGGGATGAGGCTGTGCCACACCTAATGTCTGACTTGGCTCGTATGTCTGACTGGGGTAAAAATAGTCTTGTTGTTTTTAATGCATCTAAGACTCAGTTCATACGAGTACACCTATCAACCCGTCAAAATCTTCCACAGGTATACCCACTAATGTTTACTGTAATAATATTCAGCTTACTCCTGCATCATCCTTCAACATACTTGGGGTTTCATTTACTGGGAACTTATCTTGGAAAGATCATATTACATAGCTGTTTTTCCGATAAGTGATACAGCATAGCCAACCTTACACCCCTGGCAGTAGATCTCCCACTTCGACCCCGCCCTTCCTCATCCATTGTCCTGCTCACTCCCAGACCCTCTATCTCTTCCTCTCAACCTTTCCTCACCCATCGTCCTCCTCACTCCCAGACCCTCCACTAGCTCCTCCTCCCCAACCTTCATCACCAATTGTTAACTCCTCGCACCCCCATCCTCCCCCTTTTCCCAACCCTTCCTCACCCACCACCCTCCTTTCTCCCACCACCTCCTGCTTCCCCTCGTACAGCACTAACTGTGGTATGCTCCTTGAACTCTCCCAGTTGCTTCAGATTCCCAGGTAACAGGTTTATGTGTCTCAGGCTGACGAGGCGGGGAAAGGGGCGTCACGGAATATTTGTGATCATCCTAGGTTGCGGGAAAGCTGATAACCCTACGGCATATCTCATGAGAACTGGTAAAAGGTTGTTTGGTTCACGACGATAGTCGAATAAAATAAATCACTACCGACCCCGGTGTGTCTCACATGAATGAACGCACCACTATTTGGATGCCTGTGTTGTTATACTTTGGTTATAAATATATCTTCCAGGTGTATGGCACGTTAATCATTATCAATATAATACGTTTACTTGCATGCAATTGATTGGAGACCAGTAGAACTGCACATTGACAAATTATCACTGAGTTTGTTTCGCGCGAACAGCCGACTGAATCTCGGTCAAGTTCATAGCAACCACTGTTACCAGATAAAACATCAACATGTTGGTGGACTAGGTGGCCTCGAGTCATCTGCTCGCAACTGTACCTCCCGAAATCCATAACCCTGTTTTTATCTTCATTTCTTACCACAAAACAAGCCGTGAGTGGTGGGGTGCTCAGATTTCAATCACATTGATTCTTAAGTACTGATGCTGTTGTAAACAACAATGAAATGCATTCAGCTCCTCAGCGTAATCTAATTGCTATGTTTATAAAAATCGTGACATCAACATTTACATCGCTCCCAATATTTACTAGATAAATGTTGGAATGACTCCGTCTAACTGTTAATCACCCAGTCCTTGATTACCCTGTAAAACTGAACAAGGCTGAGCTAGGCTATTTAGGTTCATTTATGGCGTTATGTGAGCAATAACCCCCAACCTTCCCTAGGATTTAAACCCCTGTGAACCCTCTAGACCATCAGGAGTCCCACTGATTATATAGTTACCACTTGTTACAGTAGATGGTTTCCTGGGATACTTGTACCTCACTATATAGTCACCTGAATGTGACACTACATACAGTAAGTGGATGTTGGATGCCCTTACACACAAAAAAAAATGCAATTGTTAAAGCTGTGCGACAGAGCCAAGATTCCAGGGGCTTGAATGATGAGTGAATGAGTGTCTGGCTCATGTCAATAGACATGGTGTTGATAGTTTTTCCTTATCGTGGGCTCTCCTCCCTGGTTTTTGGATTCTACCTCAACTCATCCACAGATGGGAGAATGATGTAAGGATGATGACGATGAAAAGCCAGGAAAGAAAAGATACTGCAAAAATTCCCCTAGGTCATTTTATAACAATGTATGCAAGAAAAAGTACTTTCACTGGCTTAGCAGTGAATGTATTCCCAGACTGAAAGACAGTGTAATAGACGAGTCCTTGCACATACTTAACAATGGACAACTTTGAGTCCTTGCACACACTTAACAGTAGATAACCCGGATTATAGTCTCATTCAAATGTTTTTCCGATTTCAGGAAGTAGACTTCGCCCTGGGTCCATTTGCATATGAATGGACAAGATATACTTGGATGGATTTCTCACGATATGTGTCTCAAATTTCATACAAGATTTTTGCTGCCCGTCCTCGTCCTGAGGTTGACCCGTGGGGCTTCCTGCTGCCTCTGTCACCACTGGTGTGGGCTGCCTTGATGATGGCGCTGTTGTCAGTGATCACTATCATGCTCTTCCTGCCATCCTGCCTTCCCACTAGCACACGACACACAGCAAGGCGGGACACGAATATCTTTAACTGTGTTCGGGTTCTTTTCCAGGAAGGTAACTTTCATATAAACTCTGAAAAGAAAAAAAATGAATTAAAAGTTCGTTGGGCATTATATCCACGCTAAATGTGTAGTCGAGGGATTCAGTATTATCCTAGTTTTGTCCGGAGAGTATTTATTGCTAAGAATGCATAACCAATGACTTACTGAATTAATACCCATCCCGAACTCTTGGTCTTTTTCATTTCTACATTAAACTGAAGAAGTTATTTCTCTAGTTGTACAGGTAAGGATAATAATGCTTTTGCACGTCTGGATTACTCAACTAATCTAGTAATAGTGATATTTTTAATATTTTCTGTCCAGATTATCACTGACAATTTCAGGCAGATCTCTGTAGGTATTTTGCACAGTAGTATGATATGTAAAGTATACATAACCGATCTAATCTCTGCATGCACATCAAGATGTTTTGTGTCAAAACAGACGTACAGACAACTACTGGCTGGTGGTGGTGGGAGCGAGTGGTGCTGGGGGTGTGGATGCTGATGATATTGGTTCTGACACAGAGCTACACTAGCAACCTTATGTCTCTCCTGGCAGTCAGACACATCATTAATCCTTATGAAGACCTCAGAGACGTACTTGACTCTGGCGTTGGGATAATTCTTATGGAGTATAATGTGAATACCCAGTATTTACGTGTAAGTGTTATTACTACAGCCTTACTCTGGAAAATATCCTTATTCTTATGAGCTAACATTAATGCCACAAAAATTTAGCATATATACCCAGCAGTAACCAAGACTGCCCCACTTGATTACATGTATTTTTTCATGTTTATTCAAATTTCTTCATTCTAGGCGAATACATAAATTCAAACAAATATCTGATTAATATTTGAATTTGATTTATGTATCTTCCTTTAACAGTTCACAGCAACCTACATGGCCACTGCACATCATACCATAATATAATATACTATAAAGTGGTGGCACGAGAGTATTTAGCCCTGGAGTCTCCGGAGAAGCGGTGGTTGGGTGGGCATGAACACTAAACAACAGTTACTTCCCAGGTGACGACCAAATGAGATGTCCCTGACCTTCTCTGGCAGTCTAACTTTTCTTTTGTGCAACATTCGCGACCTTTCCTCCAAGTTCATCTCTGTTGAACACCACCTCTCTTCCTCTAAACCTCACCTTCTTTTCCTTGCAGTAAAATGATCATCATAGGCTTCTTATTGCACACCAGTGAATCCTCCCTAATTTACATGTTCATTTCAAAGACAAGGTGGCTGTTGTGTGTACTTGTATGTACGCAACAACCTAACTTGCTCTCGTGTTTCTGAACTTGAGTCTTCTGAATAACCCAGAATATGGCTTTGGCCCATGTAACTCGCTCACTAATACTCACAACCACCTTTGGCTCATTTCTTCATTCGGTAAGCCACCTGATGAAGAAGCCAGCATCTTTTCTTAATGACCTGTTGCAGCTTGAACAGCGTCCTACTTGTATTACTGACCGTCTTAGAGAGAATCTGAACTTACTGCACCTTTCTCTTACAATTAGTCCTGACTATAGTCGGTCTTACTCTCCTTGGGGCTCCTCCAGTCAGATTCTTATATTAATAATGTGTATTACTGCTCCAGGAAGGCCTGTGAATCCTCCAAAGAAACGGTCTGTAGCCTTTAAGTGCCGTTAATTGGATAGCCTTGATTAACTTCATCTCTGCTCTCCCATGGATGAATTATTGCTTCCTTGGTTAAGAGCCACCAAAATGTACTTTGTGGATTAGAAAAGTTATTTTGTCGACCAAATAACCAAACTTCTTTTCTCTTACCTTTTGAAGGATTAAAAACAACTTGTTTTACTTTTCTAGTGCTGTCCATAATAAGGGGTGGATTTCAAGAGGTATCGGGACGAATTTACTCCTGAATCTCCTGCGGTCTATGTTTGTGGTCAGAACTGTTTCATATCACTCATATAAATCTGTGATTTTGAATCTTCCCGCTCCCTCTGGCACATTGCCAAAAGCCTCTAGAATAAATTAACTGCGTCGTCATTTGGAAGATTCAGATGTTATCCCTTCAGTTCTCTACCCCCCCCCCCCTTCACCTCTCCTTTTGACTTCTTTGTGCATTTCAGTTGAATAGCTTCCAAAAATGTACATTCTGTCCTCACTGTCATCAGTATTATTATGGTGTATGGGCCCACTTAAGCCCTCGTTTTGTTCTCAAGAACTGTTCTGTGCTGAAACCTAGCCTCGACAAACTCTTTGCCTCTAGCTGTCAACTTGTTCCGTGTTCCTTCTTGCTGGAGATGTAATAATTCAGCGTTAGCTGAGGAAGAGTTACCACTCCCATTTCTCTGACTATCCCCACATGCTCCACACCGTTCACTGTTGCGTATTTGAGAGGTCACGTAACTGCTGTTGCCTCTCCGAAATGATATCGATTCGTCAGTCTTTATATTTTTTGCCTGGAATTGTGAGATGGAGTCAGATGCATCTGAAACGCACAAGAGATAAACTACTATCCAAATACGTTTGTTATTACAGTTTTTCTTTGTCGTTCCGTGGCAGACATATGGTGTAGACTTGCGTATTCGGAAAACATGTTTTGAGCTGCATATATCTGTGTAAACGTGCTGAAAAGTATGCAGGCTAGATGAGCGATGAATAAAAGGCTGATGGTATTTCGATGGAGGTTTTCTTCACAACATACATTTCTCCCTTATATCTGAATTTTATCGTGATATGGAAATATTCAGTCGTTATGATGTCAAAGTTATTCCTTTTAGTACCAGTTGTTTGAACATAAATGAAAAAAAATAATGTTGAAGAAAATTCCGATGAGGAAAAGTTGAGATAATATCAACAAAAAGAGGAATATAATTGAATAGATATATATCTGTGTATATGGAACGCAGGAAAAATCAAGCAATTGTTCCACGTCGTGAAAGGGGATGGTAAGAGTCTAGGTGTATATTAAGGGATCCATATGAGATACCAAATTGTAAAAAAACTTGTCTAGGATTCATCATGCACTTTCTGGTGGTGCCAATTCGATTAATGTCAGCTGCAATTTGACCCCAGTGAAGTGTATGGTCTCGGCTGACACCTCCAGCAGTAAAAGCTTTACTGTGTTGTCTTGCTTCAGTCTTTGAATGTATCCTCAACAGGAATAATTTGAAACGCGTATTTACGTCTGAAGATCTTATTTTTGGTCGTCAGTTTGAGTTCTAACAGGGACACTTCATTGGCGGGATTCTCACCTTCATTTTTTTTCTTTACTTTGTATCAATTGTCATTTGCGACTCTCATTAAAACTTTGCCACTGCAGTTGACACATCAAAGGCTTTCGACCTAGTCTGAAACAAATCTTTAATTTCCAAACTGTCCTCTTCCGGTTTTATCATTCTGTCTGTAGTTTCATCTCTAACTTGTTTTTTTGGTCGACCTTTAACAGCTGTTGTAGATTTTATATTCCGGCTATCAGTTGTGAAGTTCATAAAGGTTCTGTCCTGTCACCAAATCTCATTTTTATGCCTATGCCTATGTTGGAGGGGTCATTAAGTGATTGGTCTTTCTCTCCGTGCTTGCGTGGATCAGTGCGTCCGTGCATCTGTAACACTTTTCTGGCCGCTATATCTTTAGAATGAATTGGCGAAAATTCAGTAAAATTTGGTCAGAAATGCAAAATGAGGTAATGAAGATCTGGCCTACCTATGGTGGGTGCGATGTCACCAGAACTGATGGACAGATTTCCACCAAACTTCTTTCAATGATGCAGTATGAGATGATGAAATGATTAGCTCAGCTAGATCAAGGGATCAAAGGCGGTCATAAGATGTTGACTGTTTTTTTTTTTTTTATGTGTCCGACTCTGGGCATAGGCTTCACAGCCTGCTATCAAGGCCCAGCAGTCCTCCTACACATCATACACCTCTACATGTCACCACTTCGGCGCTAACACCCACCGTCCATATTGAATACATGCTAGGGCTGTCTCATACAGGACTGGTGTATTGGTATTAGGAGGGGTATTTTTACAACATGTCGGCGGGTCTTCTGGTAGATCAGTAAAGCCTGATTTAATGAAATTCAAATCCTTAAACTGTTCCCTGCCCCAGCTGGGATTCGAACCTGGGTCCGTTAGGACTGCAGGCCACCTCTCTACCGATTGAGCCACCGCCTTATCCTTGTGGACATGATATTTCCTGAGCTCGTCAACAGATTTCAACAAAACTTTTGTCAGTGATACAGAATGATTAGACAGTGAACCAAGTATGTCAGCATAGTCAATGGGTCTAAGATCAAGGTCATATGGGGTCGACTTAGTTTATCCTTGTGGGAGCAATATATTCTGAACCCACCTTCGGATTTAGACCAAACTTTTGTCAGTGATGCAGCATGAAGGTACAAAGAACTGGTTAGGTCAGCCAGGTCATGGAAGTTGTATGGCGAATCTGTGCGTGAGTCTTGGTGAAGGCATACCAAGCAAAGCTTTGTGTTGACAACTCAGGGCCCAAGCTCTTGGCGATTCATTCTTTTGATCAGTGATGTGAGATGCACAGCCGAAAATATCCATCCATATGGTTATGACTCCACCCTTCACATTTCCACCCGCTTCTGTGAGATGCACAGCTGAAATTATCCATCCATATGGTTATGACTCCACCCTTCACATTTCCACCCGCTTCTCATAGCGCCCAACATAGGAGGTACTAAGTCAGTCCCTTGATCCTTTGTTAGTAGTCACCACGAGGAAATGCAGCTGCCAGCCAAAGCTCCGTACATGCGAGGTCACCATTAAATTCTTACGAGTAGACTATTAACTGGGAAACGTGCCAGTCCTTGGATTATTAAATCGCTTAGAGCAGCCTGTAGCTTCCTGGTTAAACCCTATATATCAGTTAACCGGAGAGCAAGCTGTTGCCTAGTTAATGCACAGGCACAGTGTGGATATGAGGGGTGAGGTCCAGAGGCTTGCCTGATGCTTTCAAGGGAGCCAGCAGTCGATCAGGCCCCAGCGCCTCTCCACTGCGAGACCATGCTTCATTTCAGCTGATCCACCCCCTGCAGCATCGACCCCTGGTACGTTAAAAAGATCCCGACGGGTGCCAATTAACTAACAGGGCCTTCAGCGACCCACAGCCCGTCACAGGTTGAAAGTAATAGTAGTAACCGTTAACTCGGGGCTATCCATGCCCATGCTCCTAGTCTATGTATTGCCGGCAGTATTTGATCTTGCACACTCGTACATCCTTATTACTCTATACTTACAACTAATATAAGTATGCTGGAGGATTCTTATGCTGCAAAATCCTCACCTTCCGTATCTCTGTATACATCTATCATATAAGGAAATTTTTAAACATAATAATATAATCCGTAATAATGTAAACTCAGTCATAATCTATACACATTTGCAGACGTGCATATTGACTGAGTGCATATTGATTGAGTGGGGTGTGCCTGCTGAGGTAGTTGAGAATGGGAGTGCGTTAGTGGACATTTGTGCTGGGAGGGGGTTGGTGATAGCCAATACCCTCTTCAGGCATAAAATGATCCACAGGTATACATGGCGAATGATGAGAAGGGGGGGTGGTGAACTGAATGAAAGGAAGGCAATGATTGATTATGTGTGTGTGGATGAAAGGATGCGAAGATGTGTAATGGATGCAAGAGCTTATAGAGGTCGGGGAGTGGACTTTCTGACCACTACTTGGTGGTGGCCAGATTTAGAATTCAAGTAAGATGGAGGAATAGAAGAAGGGAAAGACGAGAGGAAGGAGTAGTTGCAAGGAGAGTGGAAAGGTTACAAGAGGATGAGAAAAAGGCAGAGTATAAGAGAGAAGTGGAAGAACGATTGGGCGAATACGAATTGGAGCAGATGGGAGACGTGGAAGGTGTGTGTAGGATATTTACAGAAGTAATATGTACAGCTTGTGATGTGGTGTGTGGAAGGAAGAGAAGACGGAGGGGGGTGCAAGGAACAGCGTGGTGGACTGAAGAGGTGAGACAGGCTGTGGCTCAAAAGAAGAAAGCATACAATGAATGGATGAGAAATAGGGATGTGGAAGAAGTTAACCCATATAATACCGTGGTTGCGTTTTCGCAACAGTAAACATGCATCAACATGATGGAACCTGTACTGACTGTGTATGGCCTGGGAGAGAACTAGTAGCATTCAGTGCAAGGCTGACAGTCATAGCTAACACACGTATTCTGTGTTTCTCTTCTAGGTACCATAGTTTATTAATGAGGGTAATCTAAAAAAGCAGCAAAAGTTACTTCACCATGTCTACACACAAACTAAGGTAAGACCTATACTTATTATAAAATTTTTCTAGATTTTTTACTTTTAACATGAAGCCAAGACATTTCTAGTGCTGTTTACCAAATACTGAGTATTTTAAGAATTTCTATGTACTTCAAATCCTTTTGAATATTTTGCCTTTTTTGGAGGATGCAAAAACGCAACGATGGGAAGGTGTCCCTGTGTAAGTGTTGCATTTTTGCAACGATGGGCATCAAGCCCCATACACTGTAATACTTTAGATTTATACAGTATAAAGAATTATATTTATAAAGACAACACAGAGTGTGAGCAATATTTATCAGTCTAATATAGCATTTTTTTTTCCCTCCACAAAGGTTTGACGTTGAGTGAGATAGCAAAAGAACTTGACAGAGTGCTGGAAGATGAAAACAGCGAAGATGAAGATAAAGATGAGATAGGGGTAACAAGGTCAGAGGGCCAAATATCTGTCTACATAACACCACCTGTAGACGGGAATGTTACAAATGAAGACTCAGGAGAAGAAGATCAAGTTGACATAAAGAATTTGCCTGGATCGCAACTTCTCAGTGAAGCTCTGATGGGACCTTCCACAGAAGACATACAGCAAGAAGTAGTAGAGGAGAGTACTTCAAAGCCCGATACATCACAATCGAATGGTAGAAAGTCTAATGTAAAAGCCAAGGAGAGTGCTAAGATGAGTGGTAAAAAGACAAGTCAAAACGTAAAGCGCATGAAGATTCGACAGTGGGTTGAAGAAGACATGCCTTCCAAACACGAACTCACAAGCTATCCCTATAAACCTAGTATTACTGATATACCTCGTCAACCCCATGAAGTATTTGATCTCTTCCTAGACATCACTGCAATAGAAAGGCTGACCAAAGACACAGTATTATATGCAGTTCAAAGAGGTAATCATTCATTCCAGCTATCAAGCAACGAGATGAAGGTTTTTATTGGTATATTATTGCTCTCAGGATACTGCACTGTGCCACGACGTCGTCTTTATTGGGCTACAGAAACTGACGTAAGAAATGACCTTGTTGCCAATTCGATGAGAAGAAATAGATTTGATGAAATTATGAAATATTTCAATGCAGCAGACAACACTCAGCTTCAAAAACAGGACAAGTTTGCAAAAGTACGTCCGTTCTTGGATATATTGAATGACAGATTTATCATTTTTGGAGCAGCCTTTGGACCTACAACTGTGTCTATTGACGAATCCATGATTCCATACTACGGAGGCCACCCAACAAAACAGTTTATAAGAGGCAAGCCTATCCGTTGGGGTTACAAAGCATGGGTAGCAGCTACTCCACTTGGGTATTGCTACCATATTGATCTGTACCAAGGGAAATATGAAGGTAAAAACCATACAAACTATAAAGACACATTTGGTTTAGGAGGTGAAGTTATACTAAACATGCTTGACCAATTTGAGTTGTATTATCCAGGTAGAAAATATTCACTCTTCTTTGATAACTTTTTCACCTCACTGAAATTACTAGAGGAAATACAACAAAGAGGTCACTCTGCTACTGGTACAGTTCGGATCAATAGAACAGAAAAATGTCCGCTGAGTAACAAAGCACAGTTTGAGAAACGTCCCAGAGGAACTGAAGAACATTATATGGAGAAGGATTCTGGCATCATCATGGTAATGTGGAATGATAATGGTGTGGTTACAGTGGGAACTACTCAGTACGGTGTGAATCCGAAGAAACAAGTGGAACGTTTTTCGGCATCAGTGCGCAAAGTAATTACAATCCCAATGCCTCATGTAATTGGAAAGTATAACTCAAGTATGGGTGGTGTTGACAGAATGGACCAGAATATAGCAAAGAACCGTATAGCGATAAGGAGAAAGAAATGGTACTTTCCACTTCTCGCATACCTACTGAATGTATGCACGAATAACGCATGGTTATTTGCCAGGGAAGGGGGCTACAAAGAAGACTTTTTAGCATTTACACGTCAAGTAGTCCAACACCTGTTAAAGACTTATGGATCTGCACCTTTGAACCCTGGAAGACAGAAAATGCTTGTAGCGAGTAATGCATCTACTAGTGATACCAGGTACGACAATCTGGGTCATAATATCCAAAAAAGTGATCCAGAAAGCCGTCGTCGATGTCGATATTGTAAGAGCCAAACTTTGTACGTATGCAAAAAGTGCAGTGTTCCTTTGCATGTCAAATGCTCATCAAAATATCATAGCATTTAGATTCACTGATAATGTACAATATGGGTTTCTATTGAATTAAAGGAGAATATTTGTGTTATTGAGTTTTGGAGAATATTTTTCAGTTTAAAATATCAATACCATGAACAATTTTCTTTCTTGAACTGAAAGTTAAGTACTATACTTATTATTTTTATGTTTATATAATTGTTATAGTTCACAATACATTTGATTGAATTGGTAATGGAATCAATGTTTTGTTTAAATAATGCAATACAATTTAAAATAAATTTAAGAGAGAAATGCCTTTTTAATTAAACCTGTTTTATTCCATATTGCAGTGGGATATAAATATCATTATTGTGTAATATCATTCGACTATGTGCCCATCGATGCGTTTTTGCAACGCTAGGTGTGGGATGTGTGCCCATCGTTGCGTTAATGCAACAAATAAAAAAATCCAATTACTACATGAAGGAGAACCTCATGTGTAAAATATCATCTGAAATGATGCAGTAGTATCATAATGAACATCATATATGAACAGTAGCTAAATCCAACCACCTTAATTTTTTACGGGCATAAATGGGTTAAGAGGAGGAAGAGAGAGTTATATGTAGAAAGAGAGAGGTGAAAAGATTAGTAAGAGAGAGTAAGAAGAGAGTGGATGACGAATTTGGAAGGAATTTGAGTGTAAAGTGCAGGGACTGTAAGAGAATGTTCTGGAAAGAGGTGAAAAGAGTAAGACAGGGTGGAAGTGAAGTTAGCAGGGGAGTGAAAGATAAAAATGAAAGATTACTAGTGGAGAAGGCAGAAAAAGTGAGCAGATGGAGAGAACACTTTAAGGAATTGTTGAAAATAGAGGATGGAAGTAATGCCAGTATAAGTGGCTGGGGAATGGCTGGGAGAAGGAGGGAGGTGAGAAGACAGGAAGAAATCAGTAGGACAGAAGTTGTGGAAGCAATGAAGAAAGTTAAATCGGGGAAAGCCCCAGGAATTGATGGAGTGTGTCGTGAAATGCAGAAGCATGGGGGAGAGAGAGTAGTAGAATGGATGTGGAAGATGTGCAGATTGGCCTGGGAGGAAGGTAGGGTCCCGGAGGATTGGAAGTCAGGTATAATTATTCCCTTGTACAAGGGAAAAGAGGAAAAAGAAGTGTGTGGTAATCATAGGGGCATTTGTCTTCTTAGTATAATAGGAAAAGTGTATGGTAGGATACTTATTGACAGAGTTAGAGAAAGAACAGAGAAATTAGTTGGAGAAGAACAGGGAGGCTTTAGGAAGGGAAGAGGTTGTGTAGATCAGATATTCATTCTTAGATCTTTAGCAGAAAAGTTTCTAAAGAAGGGAAAGAAGTTGTATACGGCTTTCATGGATTTGGAGAAAGCATATGATAGGGTGGATAGACAAGGATTGTGGAAAGTATTAAGAATATATGGAGTAGATGGGAAGTTGTTGAATGCTGTGAAGACTATGTACGATGGTGCAAAGGCTGCAGTGCGTGCGGATGGTGAACTAAGTGAATTTTTCTCTTTGAAAGTTGGGTTGAAACATGGATGTGTCATGTCTCCATGGTTGTTCAATCTGTACATGGATGGGGTAATAAAAGAGGTACAAGGTAGGGTAGTGGATGTTGGAGTGGCCTTGGTGAGAGAGGATAGTGTTTGGAAACTCCCTGTACTGTTGTTTGCAGATGATACTGTGTTGTTGAGTGAAGACGAAAGGGAGCTGCAAGGCTTGGTGGATGAGTTTGGGAGAGTGTGTTAGAAATGGAATCTAAAGGTGAATGTAGGGAAGAGTAAAATGATGGTCTTTGAGAGAGGTGAAGTCAGTGAATGTACAGCGAAGTTGGATGGTGAGGAATTGGAAAATGTGCGTACGTTTAAGTACTTGGGTAGTGTGATGAGTAAGGATGGAGGTTTGCAGGGTGAAGCGCTTGAAAGGGTACAGCAGGGAAGAAAGGTTGCTGGTTCTTTGAAATCAGTGATAAGAAACAGGGAAGTGAGCATGGAAGTGAAAAAGTTACATGACAGTATTGTGATACGAACTCTAACGTACGGAAGTGAAGCTTGGACGTTGTTGGAAGGACACAAGTCAAGAGTAAGAGCAGTGGAAATGAGTTATTTAAAAGGAGCCTGTGGAGTCACATGGAGAGACAGGCTGACGAATGAGGATATAAAGGAAAGTTGTGGTGTGGATGTGGAATAGGAAGCGTTATGAGGAACACACTGAGGTGGTTTGCCCATGTGGAGAGGATGGAGGGTGAAAGACTGACGAAAAGAGTGTATGTGAGTGAGGTGGAGGGGGGAAGAGGGAGGGGGAGGCCGAGGATGAGATGAAGGGATGGGGTGGAGAGGTATATGAGAGAGGGAGGTGTGAGTTGGGAGCAGGGCAGTGAAATAGCGGAGGTCAGGGCGACTTGGAGGCGATTTGTTTGTGGCCACCCCAAACGGGATTGAGGCGTCTGGCAAGACATAGATAGATAGCATATTGATTCTTATTTTCCAAAACAAGACTTTCACTGATTGGGCATGTTACCATAGCATTTCGTACATACTTTATTTCAATGTTGATCACAGGTGTGCTTGTGACATACTTGACATTGTTTTGTGGACAATTTTACTTTAAGGCGATTCTGAGTGTATCCTGGACCATAACTAGACTCCAGGCATGAATGACATTTGCGCCGCTTCCCTATTCTCATGTTTTTCTTCTGGGACGGCCTCCTCTACATCTCCCTGGCCGAGCATCAGATTCGTCTTAGCTATTGTATTCCTGGTCTAACCAAGCCTAAACTTTTCTTCTTTCAATTTGCGGATTACACAATGCCTTCACTAACTGCCAGCCATAGGAGATTGAAGCAATTTTTCTTGTGTCCTGATTATTATGTAATGAATATCTGTGAATTTACTCTGGCAGTGTCGAGAATGTAGCCAAGGACATTCACTGTCCATCTTCTAGATTTAGTGTGTACTGTATGAAAACTTATTCTCTGATCCATAATGTCAGTGCCTCCTTTAGTGAAATTATACAATTTAAATATAGCATTTTTTTTTTCCAAAACATCATCCTTAGTAATGCCTAATATAGGGGAGACTGTGCTCAGAAGTAACACATTTTTCTTATCTTTGCGTTTGGTGGGTGTTACATAGTTCAGTATCATTTCCTCCCCGTGTTTCTTCCAGTAAACTTGGTATGACCTATCTTCTCTTTCTGTGACTGCCTGTATCTCTGGTGGTATGCCCTTCCTGGTAGAATCTATAGTACTTAAGGCTGAGATACCTTGTGTTTGAAGCCACTCCAATAACTCTATACTGGTGTACAATCTATCCAGGCTAATAATCCTACCTCTTAGGTTGACTGAGGCTTGTAACTGACTGACCATAGCTTTCACTGTTGGGACTGTACCGTGTATGTAGTGTGGTCCTGGCTCTTCAGAAGGTTTACCTGAATATACAGCTGTCCTAAAGGTAAATGGATATCTAACAGCATTAATAGATTTATATAGGAGGCCGTAGCATACGGGTTTGCTCTTATTGTACTGCCTGAACCCTATTTGTGTTGTACACCCATACAACGTTTCGTCAATGGTCAGGAAGTCACCTGGCTCTAACACTGAGCAACAACAATTACTGGACTGTTCAAAAAGCTCCTTAATTGCTGCAAACCGATCGTGTACCCATCTCTGGTGTCTGGTATCAATGTTGTCAAAAGTTATGTTCGAATGTAAGAAACCAAATCGTTTTACAGACATGACGGCTCCAAATACTGTGTGACCAAACCCTTCCATGAAGAGACGTTTATAGCAATATTTATTTTGTCCCAACAAACCTCTTGCATTGAGCAGGCCAAAAAATCTTTTCAATTCTATGGCATCAGTCACCTTGACGTGTGTTGGTATTTCAGCACTGTCAGTATTAGAAATTTCAGTAATTATGCCTTGAATCTTATTGTTAGTATGGGTTACAATACCATCAATCATATTAGATGTTATAAACAACTCCCATGCCATTATTTCTGTATTTGCTGACCTTGCCTCTCCCAACAAATATCCTTCACTGGGCAATATCTTCTAAACATCCTACCTTCTGTATGATTGGTCCATGTTACTGACTTACCAATATCTGATTTTCTCAGGGGTTTCTCTAAAATGCAGGTATATTCCCTGAGCTCGTGTGGCAGGACAAATTTGTCATAATTTTGTTTGTGCAAGCATTGGTCCAAAGAACTAATTAATCTAATTCACACCAGTGGCTTTGTGTTTCTGTTACCCACTCTTCTTCATTCATTATGTCATCATTCTGATCATCATCTTCATCGTCGCCCTCAGCAACTCTATCCAAGGCAAGGTCATCATCATCATCATCATCGCCAACTACCTCTGCCAAGTAATCTTCGTCTGGGTCGTCAACATAGTCGAAAGTAAAAGCCATGACTACGTCCGTCAACACGTCCACCCACTCCCCTAATTAATGCTTAACTAACCAACTGTCTGGCACGCCTACACAGGGTTGCGAGATTTTTTTGATCGAACTACGTACTGATGTTTCAAAATTATCGTTCATCCACCCAAATTATCGTAAAAATATATCGGATGCCTGTGAAAATTATCGTATATTTTTTTTTGTTACTACTAGTACACACATCTGCAGTAATATGATGATGATAAAATAAATGATGGAGTTCTTACCAACACATGTGTTCAGTGGTGTTTAAAATTTTTTATAAACAGCATTAGTCTCATGTAATATAGAAATAAAAAAAACGGATATTCATAAATCTAATGGCTAATGTAAATACCGTATACAGCATGTATCACTTAAGGGAAGTGTATATAACAATATTCAGTTTAGAAAAGTTATCGAAATTCATCAAAATTTATTAAATAAAATAAAAAATTTTCCTACACTTTTTACAGATCACTGATTTCACAAGATACTTTTAGGTAATTCTTCCTTATCAGAATAAATACTTCTTTTATCCTGTATAATACTTCACGGTGACGACTGACGAATATCAAACCTTAACAGTCAACCATCGATGTGACTCGAAATGTGTCTGCACAGTACAAGTACAACAGGCCTAGCTATCTCATCAACACAATTACCCTACGTGCACTAAGGAAAATTACATCTTCTCATTTTACAGATTACTTACTATCTGTGGAAAAGATTTACTCTTGATGAAAAGGCTTTTTTTTATGATTTTTTTTTTTATTAATCTCCTATGCCATAAAACAGAATTATCGTACAGAACGTACGATAATAAGAAAAAGTACGTACATCGTACTAGAGGCAGTTTAATCGTACAGGTACGATAATTATAGTGCGAATGGCAACCCTGCACCTACACGACAGGTTGCCACACATTTAGATGAGAATTATCGTACCGGCCCCACAAAATTATCGATTTTTCGCTGGACTTACCATACATTATTAATTTTTTAAGTGTTTAGGAATCTGATGTATCTTATAACTGTCGCCGATGCCTGGGTTATATACTGAAAACTTACACATTAGAATTATCTTCATCGAAACCATCATTCTGTAAGGTACTGACGTATACTGAGGTGTATATTTATTACTACTTTTAATTAGAATTAGATCATACATAAAAACCTCATAATGATAATATGATGGTATAATCATATCCTTCATTACAAAAATATAATTACAAGGAAAAAAAATAGCTTTAGTGCCACTCCAGAAAATCACTCTGACTAGCAGCAGAAAGCAGTCCATAGAACTTTGATAATTCGTAGAAATGTGCTTACTTTTGCAGGCAATAACTCGGTAAGACCAATATATATATATATATATATATATATATATATATATATATATATATATATATATATATATATATATATATATATATCAGTGATGACCAGCAAATTAGCCGTTAAGATCCTCATCTCTCAAACTGTGGAACAACTGTGCATGATTAGCTATGCGTGCCACAAAATTCACTGGCATGCTAACTTTCAACCCAAAATTATCGTACACAACGTACGATAATAGAAAATAGTTTCGTATATCGTACCAGAGGCAACATTATTGTATGTATACGATAATTATCTTACGTGTGGCACACTGCTACACAAGCCGCGAGGTTTGTGTGTGTGTGTGTGTGTGCACAATACAATGCACATGTGTGTATCTGTGTGTATGTGTACGAACAACCATTTCATTGGGTATGAGGAGTCATAGAGAAAAACCAATGAATAATACATAGATAATAAAATTAGTGCATGAAATAACCATTTGAATAGGTATGAAGAGTCATAAAGTATGAACAATGAATAGTACATAGAAAATAAAGTAGTTTAATGAAAATAGGAAACGTATCGTACGTCTGGAAGCTGTGTTGATGCCCTTTAGGCTTGCGTAGGATAAGGTCCCGGATATTCCATTCATCATCGAGCGTTTTCTTTTTGTTTAGCGCTCTCCACGGGGAAAAATCGTTAATTTGAGAGAAAACTCTCGTTTCAACCCAGTTTTTTCGCTCAGAATCACCATTTGTTGTGTTTCCAGTGATATAATAAGAAAACAATCGTAAGATCATGCATTGCTTACAAACTAGAGTTTATTGGTAAAAAATATTTAGGACGTATCAAAAAAGAGACGGGTTGCACCGAATAGGGTTAAACCTATGAAAACAAAAACGCATCCTCCTCGAACCCTTATTGCAAAACTCCTTTTCCGAATGCCTGGTCAACAAATACTCGACCTAAGAGGCTAAGCCCATCCTGCACTTCACCTTCAGGAAGCTGAATCCTTCCATCCACCATATTACCATTAGGCCGGGAATCGAACCCGGGACTCTCAGGTGAGAACCAGGCAGCAACCCTCTACGTCACGACCAAGTTTATATTTCACATTGTCGAAATCTTGTAACCAATGTCCCTCCCCCGAGTGCCAGGGGGTTGTCTCATCCTCTTCAGGCCCACAGTAGGGGACGGAGGGACATTATACAAGCCTGTGACAATATTATATAACTTTTACCTGGTCGTGGCATAGTGGTTTGCTGCCTGGCTCTTACCTGAGTCGTGGGTTCAAGTTCCGTTATAAAGGCCCTCTCCCACTTCGGCGAAAGTGGGGAAGATAAAGGCACGATGTGTCAAAAATCCCTAATCGTGGGTATTCGTGATATAAATCTTGTCCATCCGTGGCATGTCGCCGATACGTCGCACGAGGTGGAAATTTGTCGTGGCCCTCCACGACTTTGTAAAATTTCTCAGATTAGTCGTTGACAACAAGGCGACGCCTCGGCGACGTCGGCGATTACCCGGTGTATAAACCGCGTATGATCGCCGACATCGGCGAGGCGTCGGCGGTGAAAAAAAAAACGTTGAGATGTCGTACGGTCATACGGCGAAGAGTCGGCAATGTATCGGCGATGCATTGGTGAGGTTAATACGACATAGCTTACGTAAACCGTACGATACGTACCGGGTTGTGTGACAGTAATATTTCATCTTATGAATGTCGGTGATATATCGCCGACATTTCGCGGATGAACCGTCGATTAATCGCCTTAAATACTCCGATGACGGCGAGGCACCTGCGATGGCCTCGGCGTTTTGTCTGTGAGGTGCGTGCGATGCATTCGCCGACACATCGACGATACATCGTCGACAGCACGCCGCCGTTGTACCTTTATCGCCATTGAGTCGCCATAAAAAAATACGTTAAAATTTGAATTTAGAATAATGCTTGTGCATTATGCCGACATATCAGCGATATGTCGGCTACTAGTCGCCAGTTATATCGTATACTCCGCCGAGGTTTCGGCGTTTTGTCGTACTGGTGTCGCCGGTATTACGCCGACACCACGATTCTTGGTCAGAATCGTCGACACATCACCGACTTCAGCCACGATTTTCATCGTGGCCTCATCGTGCCTATTTACGCCGAAGTGGGAGAGGGCCTTAATGGTCATATGTTGGGCGATTTCTCCTGTTTAAAGTATACTCTACGTTTCTCTCTTCAGTCTGAAGCCTATGCCTAATAGATACACTCTTATCAGTGCATCTAAGTCTTGCACCCTCCATCGACTGGCTGGAAGCTATCATTTCACCCAGCCTGGTCTCAACCGTAATTAGCCTAGACTCCAAGTTGTTTACTTAACATTTCGGCTTCCACTTCCTCTAAATGTTCAGCCATAGTACGCAGCATACGAGCCTAATTCTCCCAACCATTCAGCCTGTCACTTAACACATCTATTGCTTTTTTTTTTAAATTTCATAACTAGGCCGACTCGCTAACTCACAAAAGAAACGCGCATACTCATCTTCGTCTTTCGCCATGAAATCTTTTATAAATTCAGATCTCATGTGGAAGGAGTATCATGGGCAGGTGCCATATTATGCGAGGACTTGGGAATATCTCCGAAAGCACATCTTCAACTAGAAATGTTAGAGAACTAACTTACAGGTCAGAGGTCAGACTCAGAGAGAGAGAGAGAGAGAGAGAAAGAGAGTGAGTGCACTGCAGTATTAAAAGATATTAATTTTGAATGCATTTTTTATTTAACTGTTACAAATTTTAGATTATTATAACGATACGCCTTGAAGGGCATCAAAACTTCCAAGTGTTAATTAATTTTTGCATTACAAACTTAACAATATTGTTTTATTATTAAATTAAATTTCTCAGACCTTCAAGATACGTGTATCACACAAATTACATAAAAATTATTGTTATTAGTGTCAATATAACTGCAACAATTTAAGTTAAAATTCTGTAAACTTTCAATATCGTTTTCTCTAAATACAGCTTTATCAGCTAATAATGATATAGGTCTGGTAAATTTCGTGAAAATTATCTGTTGAAAGTGGTAGATTTATCACAGGATTCACACAAACCTGTTTTAGTTAAGACTGATATATGAGAAAAAAAAATGCCTACATGGTTTGGATGATTCAGTGTGGTGTTCGTGATTTTACTTAAATATATATATATATATATATATATATATATATATATATATATATATGTGTGTGTGTGTGTGTGTGTGTGTGCGTGTATATATATATATATATATATATATATATATATATATATATATATATATATACTATGGAATATTTAAAATGGGAAAAGACGGAAAAAGATCATTTGCAATACGAGGTGCTACCCAAAAGTTCCAGTAATTTGAACAGAGGGAGCCAAGCGTTTGCAGTTTTGCCTTTTGCCTCTAGGAGGAGTCAGCAGCACCCCTTGTGCGTCAGTGTGGCCCTTGCCGTGTCTCTGAGTGGACGTGTTGTTGAGCTACACTTACTATTGTAACGTGGTGTGTATGTACTTTGATGGCTTTGCAGTGGCGGACTAATGGTACAACAATGTCAAGTCAATGTTGATCATATTCTTCGATATTCAAGGGATTGTTCACAAGGAGTTCATCCCACCCAGTCAATCTGTCAGCCGAAAGTTTTACTGTGAAGTTTTGCAGCATCTGAGGCAGAACATCCCCCACGAATGTCCAGAACAGTGGAAGAACAAGGACTACATCACGACAACGTCCCCACCCACACATGAATGGTTGTCCGGCAGCTCCTGGCTCCCATTAACACGGTAGTCATTCCCCACCCACCCTATTCACGTGACCTTGCCACCTGTGAGTTTGTCCTGGTTCCCAAACTGAAATTATGACCCGATTTGACTCGACTGAGGAGATCCAGGCAGAACTGTAGGAAGTGTTCAAGGCAATCATGCCTGAAGCCTTCCAGGGATGCATGGACTCGTGGAAAAAACGCTGGGACTACTGTATACATGCCCAAGGGGTATACGTTGAAGGCGACAGTGAGAACTAGGAGGTACGGTAACTTATTTTCCTACAATATTCAATTTACAGAAACCTTTGGGTAGCACCTTGTATTCACCCAAAATATACGTGCCAAATTTTCATGAACTGACTTTTAATATTTGCAATCCTCGGTTGTAATGATAATATAGTTTACAGGGCCAGAATTTCAGTTCGTAAATTCGATACATGATTTTTGCCATAATATTCAGTTAAGAATGGTATCTCAGCATTGATTCTATGTTTTATTGTTATAGAGCTTAGAGTATGGATGGCCAGAAGGGCTTAAATGGTATTCCTTATAATTCCCTCAGCTGGATTTACATAATGGCTGACAATTAAGTCAATGTTCATAAAGCATTTCCTGCGACTCTTTTATGCACTATAACTAGGTGTTCGTCAAGCGATTTTTCTTTTTTTACATGTAGGAAAGGGGTTCAAGATGTGAAGAGTTATATAGAGTGGGGAGGGGGGGTGTTGGAAGTAGTTACGTGCCACAAACTCGTACTGTATAATGACGAGTAACATAGCCATAAATCAGGTAATCGATTCTCCCTATGGGACAGACTGTCAAATGAGGAAGTGAAGGAGCGTTGTGGTGTGGATGTGGATGTGATAAGAAGCGTTAGGAGAAACACACTGAGGTGGTTTGGCCATCTGGAGAGGATGAATAGCGAGAGACTGACGAGGACAGTGTATGTGAGTGAGGTGGAAGGGGGACAGAGAGAGGGGGAGGCCAAGGATGAGATGGAGGGGTGGAGTGTATGAGAGAGGGGTGTGTGAGCTGGGAGCAGGGCAGTGAAATGGCGGGGGACAGGGCGACATGGAGGCGATTTGACTGTAGCCCCTCCTTACGGGATAAGGCGACTGGCAATAGATAGATAGATTGATTGATAGATTCTCCCTATATCAAATCATGTCAGCAAGTGTTGTTGTGAACCCGGTTCTTTTATTCCTTCCCGACACATATGGTGGGCACACAGCTTCGGTCTAGCTACGTACCCTGACCCCTTTCTGTCCAACTCTTTAATGCAAGAGTCAATCAGAACTCCCAGTTTTTCATGTACATAACTGGTCAGCTCAGAACTCCCTTCCTCTGCCAGCATTTCCCACTGCCTAATACATCTCATTGTTTTCAGTCCAATATGCCCAAGTTTCCTGAAATGGGATGGATCAAGTTTTTAAGGCTGGAAACCTAAAATATTCGGCTCTAAATTTATTATAAGCTTGCTGATGACAAAACTTGTAACAGTGTCTTACAAATAAGCTCTTTTCGCTGTTGGAGATAGTTTGTGCCTATTCTATCAGCCTTGTTTTTCACCAGAGCGGAGTGGTATCAGTTGCCACCTTTTGCCTGCATGAACGCAGTGAGTAACACATATCTACAGTTACCACCCTCTGTTTCCTGTGGACTTCGAACATTTAGGAAAAGTAATATCGGCAATGTGGCCTGTACCCCCCTGCGTCAATACCACCACCTTCTGCGGGGGGTGCGTCGGCCACTTGCTGTTCGCCTCCACTTACTGACTCAGGAGCTTGGTGTGGACCCCAGTGACTGTGACAAGTTGGTGTTAGAAAATATAGCGCCTTGGGAGCCACCTGGCTTTACTGTTGATGTTACATGGCTCTCAGCACCTAAGACCAAGGCGCCGGAGGCGGAGGTCCACCACTTGTTTCGTAACATCATCATTCGTCACTTGGGGTCTCCCACCACTTGTACATCGACGGTGGGTGCAAGTGTGTGGTCGACTGAATGTGCCCTCAGGTATTGGTTGCTGACTCATACATCTGTGTTTACCTCCGAACTTTTTGCTTTTGACAAAGCCATAGACTATGCTCTCAATTCCAGGCATGATTCACTTGTCATATTTTCGAATTCAAAATCAGCCCTTCAGGCAATTGCATCTTGCACTACGGACTCTCACGAGATCCAAGGCCGCATCGTTAATAAGTTGCATTCATGCAACAAGTCATTCATGCTGATCTGTGTGCCTGGCAATGAGCAGGCTGACTTACTTGCAAAGTCGGCTGTTGAGCTCGAGGAGGCTTCGGACGTTCCTCGTGATCTACAGTCGAGTCTCTCTCTTGGAAAGAAATCAATAAATCTTCTGTGGCAAGGTCAGTGGACCAGACTTAATATTTCAACCTGTAAGCCGTACCTGGGTGACTGGGACACTGCCAACTATCCCAATCGCCTTGAAGAAAAAGTGTTGGCTCACTTACAGCTTAATGCCACCATTTTAACACATATGAAACCTTATATGGAAAAACGATTCCCGCCGCACTGTGACATCTGTAATGCGGTGTTATCTATCAATCATATCATCCTGCGCTATCGGTGATTTATTCGTGAACGTGCTTCACTTATAAATTACTGCGGCTTTTCAGTGGACGTCCCCTTCACCGTTTTCACCATCCTGGGTGATGGGGACGTTGTTATGACTGATATGGCTTTCTTGAGAGAGACCGGACTGATCAGAGTGATGTGACTTTTTGACTGTGTGGTTATGGTTTTTATCAACGGTAAATATGTATATAGTGTAATATTAATTAGGGTTGACAGTTGACATATTTGAAATAGTTCCTCCTCCCTCTGATCTATTTCTAATACAGATGTCCCCTACATTAAGCCACGTTCCTCGCCTGACTGTCACCAGCTGATGAGTGCAAGTGTGCAATATAGAAAGGTATTAGGCACTTGTAGTCGATGGTGGTCTGCTGGGCGAGGTTCTTCACTTTTTGTACAAATTATGTAAATACATTATATTATCTTGCTTAAGTTATTCTAATTAAGGCCGACATCTGACGTATATGGAAATGTTCCTGACTCATCTGGTTCCCTTTCATATATTGATGTCCCCTATATTAGGTTGTGCCTCGACTGACAGTCACCAGGTGATGAGTGCAGGTATGTAATGTAGAAAGGCATTACATATCTGCAGTCGATGGTGTTCTCTTGGTCGAGGCTTTTTTACCATTAATGTAGGTCTAGTTATTTGTCTCTTAGGATTTAGTATAGGTTAGCGATTTGTCAGCTAGGTGATTAGTTTTAGATCTTTAGAGTAGGTATTTTTGTTTATAAGTAATATAAGGTTAAAAAAAATAATAAAAATAAAAATACAAAAAAAATAATAAAATTATATATATATATATATATATATATATATATATATATATATATATATATATATGTACGTGTGCATGAAAGTATGTATGTTCATATGCATGGGTGTGTGTATGTTTGTATGTATGTATATATATATGTTCGTATATATACTGTATGTATATATGTGTCAATGTATATACATATATATATTTTTGCCTTAATGACCAGGGGTTCCGGCCCCAATGGTCGATAGGCAAAAAAAGAAGAAAAAAAAAAACTGTTTCCTGTGATTGCATCCACCTCACTGATATTTCCGGTGTTAAATTGAATAGTACACTAGAGTTATAGAACACTAGAGTTATCTGATCATTTAAGTGCTCATGGTTACCGCATTAACACACTCTGTCACAGTCTTCATGAATAAAATCGTCTGACATTAACTGTAACAGAATACGTAAATTGTGGAGGCAACTACAATATTAAACAGTTTCACTCCGTTCATGGGAAAAAATACAGAAAACAGTTTTCTTTGACGCTACACATCAACAATGTATACAAGTCGCTACTGGACACCGTCACCTTTCAGTGTAATTAGCCCCTCCTCCTCCCTCCCCAAAGAAAAACGCACATCAAAACACTGGATACACTATGAAATGAGCTACAAATGATGTTCACCCACTCAGTTCAAGAAATATATGTTTTATCCGGATGATTTTGTTCAGTTCCTAGAGGCGTTGAACTGGAGGGATTAGGTGCATTATTACATAACTTTCAAACTGCTGCAGAGATTTCTTAAGTTAATATAGTGAGGTAGCAGCAAGAACAAAAGTGACATTCTCTTGCTAAATTTTGTCGTTTCATTGTTGTGATTTATTTACTGAGTGAAGAAGGTGGAGTCCTGTTGTAAAATATGGAAAGTAAAACGTGATATCCTGCATTCAGACTCGTGAGACTTGTTTTCACTTCACTCTCTACAGCTGCCCCTCATTGAAAGGCAGTTGTAACAAGGGTTTCGCATTGAACAAAAACCTGTCTGGTCGTTCGAAGCTGTTCTAGAGAGGAGGAGTATCAGTGTCATCAAACGGACAGTTCACTTACTAATGCATTGTGTTTACTTGTCTGTCACTTTCCTCCACGACGCATCATAATAAAGAAAACCAGGTGTTTGTACGGAATAATAACAAATCTCTTTTCAATATTCTCTTGCAGTAAAAAAATGAGAGGCAAGACTGGTGAAATTTTATGCAAGCAATTTCCCCTGATTCTATACTTTTTTTTTTAGAGTGCGAAGTCAGGTGTGTTCCGTGAGCTGGGTGACCTGCTGGACACCAAGCGTGTGGTTTACAACGCCATCAGTGATATGCCGGCCAGTATGAACACTTTGGTCAGGTCCGGCACTCATATACTCTTCGACATCGACACTCACTTTAGAAATATGATGGGAGCTGACTTCTCTCGCACTGGTAAGAGGAAATGTGTCAACAGGAGTGCAGGTGAATCCATATGTTATGCATCCCTCGCCACCGGCTCGATAACACTCAGGTTTTCTGATGTGTATCCTGCATCATTTCATTATTCCCATATCCTTTCACATCCTTTCAAGTTTCTGCTGCTTCACGTTTGATTCTTTGTTTCATTATTAGTTTCACAAAGCAACGACCATCTCTCCGTTCCTCACACTAGCAGACTGAATCGTCCCCACAACAAATAGTTGTTACGTCCTTGCCCCACACTGCCACAGGCTCCAACAGCAGTAGTACAGCATAGGAAGGACGATGCCCAGTGAGTTGTTCTTCCTATGATTAGCCTTTCGGTGTACAGTACACAGGAACAGCTCAGGCATCGTAAATAAACACTGGCTTCTTAAATTCTCTGTCTTTATTTTCCAAATAATTACCGGTACAGTTAATGCTTGCCAACTTCACTATTTCCACAAATACTGGGGCTATACAATCTTCACTAACTACAATTACGCTTGATGCTCACCAGCTACACTTAACTGTTTTCACAAGTACCGGAGCTATGCAATCTTCAATAACTGCAGTTACACTCAGTGCTTGCCAACTACACTTCACTGTTTTCACAAGTTCCGGAGATATACAATCTTCACTAACTGCACTAACACTGCACTTACACTGAATTACACTCAAACTGAACTGAAACTAACTGAAGCTGCTCTATCTTTTCCCCATCCTTATATAGCCTTGCTTTACTCTCGAAGCTTCTGGTGTACTCTAGCACCTACAGTTTGCACATCACAGACTTCCAAAACACGGCAGAGTTTTCTTACCTTACATAACACTCTAAATTATTTAGCATACAAACTGAGGTAATATTACATAAATTAAAAAAAAAATCACAAACACTTTATGGGGAAAAAGGGCATAATCTTTTATGTACACCTTACAAAATACCAGCAGGCTAACTGGCAACTCTGACACGTCATGAAAGAATATTCGAGAAACGTTAGGAATACTCCAGCACTAGCTAAACAGCAAATCTCACTTTCCAGCATAATATAGGACACAAAAGATCTTCACAACAACCCTTTCACAATACTGCGTCCAAGCTTTCATAATTCTCATCCCCCCCAAACGATGGAGTATTCTTACTCCTCATATTCTTTTCTTGTGTGGTGAAAATTGCTATCACACAAAAAATGTTTATTCAACACCTTCCATTGCCACAATCGGGAGAGAATTGTAAGTGAACTTTTGCTCATTGCTGGACATTTTCAGTAATATTAATGCCGCATTTCAAAGGAAAATTTCTCTGTTAAGTACTTCAGGCATATGATTTCTGTATTATCTTGATAGTCTTACCTAAAGCCCCTGTCACCTACGTCGCAGGATGGGGTTACGACGGGTCCACTACAGAAAATGGGGCAAAATCATGCAATGGTCGTGAGACTGTTCTACGATATTTGGGTGTCCTGCGATGAAAAATAGCGTCGTAGATGCCTGTCGTGGGGTTTTGGTCAAGATCAAATTCAAAATTTTGTCATGGAGTTTTTTTCACTTGTGGCCATGTCTTAGCATAATCGTACGACTGTCCTAGGGCATGCGTACGATTATCGTACGAATTTAGGGTCTTCCAAGGCCCTCAAAATCGTACGATAATCGTACGCATGTTGTGGGACAGTTTTACGATTATCGCAGGATTATCGTGAGATAAGGTATTATCACAGGATTATCCTGCAATAATCCTATGATAATCCTGTGAACATCACAAGACAAAAATATCCTTGTGCAACAGTTGCAAATCAGTTGTAACTTCTGCTCCTTCGTTGCCTTGAACTTGCCCTTGCCAGCTCCGCCATCGTCATCCTCATCATCATCATCGTCATCGTCATCACCTGGGTCATCTGGCTCCTCATCTGGGGTGGGGCTTCCTGGGCCTCCTGCACAACCAACTCTGGGGCTACCTCCTGCTCCTCCTCCTCAGCTAGCCTCCTCCTGCCCTTGCCCCTCCCTTTACCTTTGCCTTATAAAAACATTTTATCACAATTTCTAAAATTTTTTTATAAAACCTGGAGAAACTCTTGGTAAATCTCGGAGGGAAAGGAGAGAGCCTGAGCCTGTGTGTGCCTTGTATACAGTCCGGCCGTCTTACGGATGACGTAAGATTGTCGTACGATGGTCTTACGATGCTTGTACGATGGTTATTTTGTCTTGCGATAAGCGCACGACGAAAAAAACATCATACGACAAACGTAGGAGAGTCGCAAGACAATCGCAGGATAATTGTACGATTTAAAGTGCCAATATTTTCCCACCACAGATGCCCGATGTGACTTTCCTTTGTGACTGCGGCTAACATTGTAGCCTACGATACTTTTAGCATCGTAAGAACACCCCTCCACCATCGTGGCCCTAGATTTTCGTACGATGAAAAATATCCTGCGACGTATGTGAAGGGGCTTAAGATGGTAATATCCTTTTTTTTTTTTTTTTTTCCTTGAACCGCAGCTGTTAAGTATATTCTTCGTTACTCCCTCGACCACTTGAGCTCTCTGCGAAGCTGAATATACTGTCAGTAGCGAGGAATATGTAAATACTAAAAGACTATTTTATAGAAAAGGTTTCCCCATTCAATATATTGACGTTTTATATACTAATCAGTGGCTACCGCTAATCTCTTTATGTCGACTTACGAAAGACACCTCAGTGAAAAGTTGCTAAAATCACTGCAAGGAAGACTTTCAAGGCTGACTAATAAGCATGTGCACCGTGTCTGCTGTGAGTACACTAAGGAAAGTGTTACTTTGGTGATGTATTCCGTCCATCTGCCATTTACTCTGTAATTTCATTCTGCCTTTCTGTTCTCATGTGCAGAATTGCAAATTTTATATAATTTGTGGTGTTATACCAAAAATACTTTCAAACAGTCAATCGTAAATCAACACTCCTATTTGTCCATGCTGCCCTCCCTCATGTACTCCTCCATTCTTCAAGTTCACTTCGCTCTACATCTTATGTTTTTACGAATACTTCCTGGCATATGCTTAGAATCTTAGTGTTTCATTCATCATGCGATCACCAAGTCCAAATATAATGTACTATGGGCCACAAAAAAATCGGTGCACAGAGGGTCTGATACCTGCCGAAAACATTCGAACGACTGCTGATGTTTACCAACGTCGCATTGAGTATGAACAATGTCTGTTCATATAAACAATGAATTTGCTATATTTTTGCAAGAGGATATTGCTATGGTGGTACCAATCTTAAGTGGCGGTTTGGGTGGGACACGAACCTCTGTACAGTGGTGCCACGTGTTCCATACCCGCTATGTGAACGGCTCTGATATATGTAATAGGCATCACAATAAGATAAACACTTAAGAAAATAATGGTAACGTGTGTATTATAATATATGAAAGAATAGTAGACTTATTATGCGTAAAATATTTATACGGCAATACAGAAACGTGGAATAAATATTTTACAGTGGTGCTTAAAAAAAAAGTAGTCACTTTTATTGGCTGTTACCATATTTCTTGGGTTGGTAATAATGTCACAATTATGATTATAAGATAATATGCAAGAATATAAGTAAAAATGTAAATTTCTTAGTAAAAAAAAATAATAATACATTAAACCCTTGTGAGCGGCAACACTCACACCTAGTCCCACCTGGCCAGAGCTTCCTCTATCCTAGGCCTGTTTGGGAACACCTCTTAAAAAAAAAAAAATGCGCCAAGACTTCTACCTCCCGGGTGGTGTGGAAATAAAGTCAAATTTACAATATGTACATTATAAAGTAAAAGAAAATAACCAAAATGTATCCTAAAATACCACAGACGAGAGAGAGAGAGAGAGAGAGAGAGAAGGGGGGGGGAAGGCAGACCTGGGGCCTGGGGCAGTGTTGAGTGCAGCTGAGTGAGAGATGGAGGAAGGCAGGGAACAAAGGAGGGAGAGAGTAATTGAATGAAAACAAATCATGGCGCCACAATAGTGAGGTCATCTGGCGCCATATGTAAAACAAAAATAATTTTAAATATAATTAGATATAATAAAAACAAATTACAGAAATGAAAGCACAAGTTTGTCACTCATAAAAAAAACAAAATTCCCAAGGGTGACGCACATCTCCCCCCAGGAGAGAGAGAGAGAGAGAGAGAGAGAGAGAGAGAGAGAGAGAGAGAGCGAGAAGGCAGGCCAGGGGCAGTGTTGAGTGCATTGTCAAGCTGAGGAAAAGATGAATGGAGGGAAGGAAGGAGGGCGAGAATGATTCAATGAAAACAAATCAAGGTGCAACAACACCGAGGTCATCGGGCACCATATGTAAAACAATAATATAATAAAAACAAAATAAAGAAATGAAAGCACAAGTTTATAGACACATAAAAGAAACAAAATTCCCTAGAGTGACACACATCTCCCCCCAGGAGAGAGAGAGAGAGAGAGAGAGAGAGAGAGAGAGAGAGAGGCATCGCGGGTATGGAAAACGTGGCAACACTGTACAGAGGTTCGTGCCCCACCCAAACCGCCAGTTAAGAATGGTACCACCATAGTTGGCAATATATGACCCCTCCGGACGTCAGGGCTACCAACATGTAATAGGTCGGACACTAATATTTCAGTGATCTTCGTTCTGTGGCTCAAAATGTTTCAAGCATATCGTGCATTGATACTTTTGTGACCCATAGTACACAAAGCTCCTAGCCACATATACCTTGTTTGACCACGACTTTATATTTCTGGGCTCTCGTTAACTACTGCCCTCCAGTGATGGATTGTTTTCCCATTCTTGCTATACCCAGAAGATTTAACTCAACTTGGAAGGAACAAGTGTGATCTTAATTCCTTCGCTTCCAGAGTTTAACAAAATAATCTTAATATAATTGTCTTGTGGTCATTGGATTGAGCAGGTTAAGGGAGGCATCTCCATGCTCTAAACAGTGATTTTCAAACTGTACTCTTTTTAATCTCCAGGACAAATACCATAACATCCATGGCATTATCCTCATCCGCATTTCTCTTTGAAGAGGCGGAGAAAGCAACGTTGCTCGAATGAGTATGTAAAATATGAGATTTTAACGACCCAGGTGATTGAAACAGAGACGAGGTGCTTCCACGTAAAGCAACGTAAAAAAAATGAGGTGAAAACGCATTTGCACGTGAGTAACTGAATTTCTGCTGTCCGTGGATTATCAGTGTTTGAGCCATAACAATGCTACAAAGAGATGTTATCTTCCATGCAGAACCAAATACATTGTTGCAGTTTTATGATCAGGAACGTAAACGACTGGTAACTTTAAGTGGCGTGCACAGACAATTATGGGGCAGGCCTCTAGAAAAATAAAAAAAAGGAGGGACACCACACCCCTTGCTGATTATTATCAAGATAGATGAAGAGAAAGAGAGAGAGAGAGAGAGAGAGAGAGAGAGAGAGAGAGAGAGAGAGAGAGAGAGAGAGATTTTAAGAGTACACTTTGTCACTGGCAAAGAAGCTGGGGCTCTAGTCTCCTTGAATCTTACTTGTGTATGCCCCTGAAAAGGTGGACTGGAATGTCAGAAGTGCCTAAATAGCCAATTCATGATAAGTGTGGCGTCTTATTCCCATCCAGACTCTATCAGACCCCTCTCTCCAAAAGTCTCTGAGAAATAAATCACTTGTCAGTTACAGGAACCATTATCTTGCTCTGGTCTGTACAAAACGGTTGGCACAAAACAGATTCTTCACACACGATGCTACAGGAAATTGATCATGAAATTCTAAGAAATAGGGTCGAAATAGTAATAGCAGGGTAAGCTGGAAAACTAGGCAAATCTATATACTACTAAAATTCCCATTCTGTTTATCTGTTTATACCCTCAGATTAGCCAAAACTTTGCATTACAGCGCAACAATATTTGAATCAATATACCTACAATGCACTAACGTAAAGAATGCGTAAATAACGGGTCCAGTCGGCCTCCGGTTATCAAAAATGCTGTTAACTGACTCACGTCCATATCTTATTATACAAGGTAAATGCGGCGGGGCATTTCCGTGGAGTTTCATGTCTCTGTATATATATATATATATATATATATATATATATATATATATATATATATATATACAGTAGAGAGAGAGAGAGAGAGAGAGAGAGAGAGAGAGTTTGTCTGCCTGTCTGTCTGTCTTCTATGAAAATCAAGAGGGATGCATATAGAACTCTTTTAACGGCTCTAACAGGTGTAACTTCGTATGACGAATTTAAACACTTTAAACGTGTACATTACATAAGCTGATATGGCTGCTATGATGGTCAAGAAATACTCAAGTCAATATGGTGGAAAGATGGTACCCACTTACCGTTGATTTTTTTACGACTGTGACCATATTATTAGCTACAGCGGGTCGGATGTGTAATTGGATTGGTGGGATGGGTGGGCAGGATTGGTGGGATGGGTGGGCAGGGTTGGTGGGTGGGTGGATAGTGACATAATAGGTCCATGGAGAATATAACCCTTGAGAAATGAGCCCAATGATTAAATGGGAATCCGTGGGTCTTCACCAACAAGGAGTGGATATCAAGGGTCCCAGATAATGCACAATTTTAGGATTTTACCCAGGCAACGCAGGGTACCCCTTGTAGTATGATATACAAGTATTGGATTCGGTTGCCATCTTTACCTAACCCTAAGAAATACACAAATATTTAATAAGAATGCTGGAACGCTTGACATCACAGACTTGTAGAAGACGGAGTTGCTTGGCGATATCCAGGCACGTGGGAGAAATATATATAGTATATACTCGTGTGTGTGTGTATATGTGTATATATATATATATATATATATATATATATATATATATATATATATATATATATATATATATATATCATCCATGCATTCATTATCCAGTCCTACGTTGCCCCACAAGTAGCATAGGAGCCCGGGGCTAGGCAAGGTGGTCCTAACATTGAAGATGAGAGTGACCAGCCTCACTCATCCCTGAGTGGCATTACGTGAGCAATAAACCCAACCATCCCTTGGATATAAACCATCATCGGTTCAATCCGATTGGAGCGCCCTACTTTATATCACAAAAATTACTGGGGGATGTAGACACGCTACTGAAGCTATCTAATCAGATTTCAACCTCCTCCACACATTCCCAAAAGATTAGCACCAAAATCTGTAAATCTGAAAACTCACGTAACCTCATGCCAGGGAACAAGTCCCACGGAAGTACAACATGTGTTTCATGTATGGCTGGCCTCCCTGAATTCTGACAGAAAAAAAATAAGTTCCTCAGTAAGACAGTGACAGAAACGCTTCTAGGGTCGGCCCCTCGAAAGGGTCTGGAAACGAATCGAAGCTATTTTAAAGCTGAAAAATTGCAAAGGTATGACATGATGAAAGCGTAACTTATGCCACATTATTCACAAGTATTTGTTACCTCCTCCAAGAAGGTTATGTTTTACACCGCTTTGGTTTGTATGCCTATCTGTCTGTCTGTTAGCAGGATAACTCAAAAAGTTATAAAAGAATTTTGATGAAATTTTGTGGAAGAGGGGCCATTGGCCAAGGAAGAAATTATTATAGTTTTCGACGGGATCTGAATCAGGACCCGGAGTATCCCGCACAATATCTCCAAAAGTTCTCAATGAATTTCAATAAAAAAATTGGGTGAGCCATCGACCAAGAAAGAATTGATGAAATTTTGGAGCGGATCCGGATCCTATATCCACGGATCCGGATCACTCAAAAAGTTGTGAAAGGAGTTCGATGAAATTTTGTGAAAGGGTGGGCCATGAACCAAGGAATAAATTACTAAATTTGCGAGCGGATCCGGATCCGGAGTATGTCGCACAGAATCTCCAAATTTTCTCAGTTAATTTCAATGAAATTTTGTGGAAAGGTAGGCCATGCTACAAAAAATAATTGATAACATTTTGGAAGGTATCCTGTTCCGGATCCTATATCCACGGATCCAAATCCGGATCCTTTTTAATGGCAATGGCATTAGCGGGGGTATGCTCTCTCTGAGTGCTCTTTAGTTATACAGGGTGTTCGTAAAGTCCTTGAATGGTTATAAATATTTTTTAACCAAAACCTTTGGGGAAAGATTGATGCTTTTATTTTTCATAATATGGAGCACACAATAGTGTTTTGTTATATGAGTTGCAAAAGTTCATTGTGGGCTCCTTTTGTGGCTCTCAGCACATCCAATCGACGATCGATTTCTCACCATGTGACCCTCTCATATCACTGGTGACCTTATGTATGGCTTCCGTTATCCGTTCACGAAGGATGTCGCTGTTTGGAACAGGTGATTTGTAGACTTCATCTTTTACATAGCCCCAGGGGAAGAAATCTAAGGGGGTAACAGCAAGAGACCGAGATGGTCATGATATCGGCCCATCACGCCCAATCCATCTGCCTGGGAACTTCTCATTGAGCAATTTGTGCACATTGTCACGGGGTTTTTGAAAAGTATGTAATATTAAAGAATAATTGTTCAATAATACTAAGAACAGGACAATGAATTGTCTTGTGAAAATCAAGCAATTATTACTTTATGCCAGCTTACTTCGCCGATTCTCTAAGGACGAGAATTTATGAACTTTCTCAACAGTACACAGCAGAGACTAATTCCTCACAATTGCTGTTTGTTAGAGAAGTGGAGGAACGATTGGGCAAATATGAATTGGAGCAGATGGGAGACGTGGAAGGTATGTGTAAGATATTAACAGAAGAAATATGTGCAGCATGTGATGTGGTGTGTGGAAGGAAGAGAAGACGGAGGGGGGTGCAAGGAACAGCGTGGTGGACTGAAGAGGTGAAACAGGCTGTGGCACAAAAGAAGAAAGGATACAATGAATGGATGAGAAATAGGGGCGTGGAAGAAGTTGAGAGGCGGAAGAGAGAGTTATATGTGGAAAGGAAGAGAGAGGTGAAAAGATTGGTAAGAGAAAGTAAGAAGAGAGTGGATGAGGAATTTGGAAGGAATTTGAGTGTAAAGTGGAGGGACTGTAAGAAAATGTTCTGGAGAGAAAAGAGTAAGACAGGGTGGAAGTGAAGTTAGCAGGGGAGTGAAAGATAAAAATGGTAGATTACTAGTGGAGAAGGGAGAAAAAGTGAGCAGATGGAGAGAACACTTTAAGGAATTGTTGAACATAGAGGATGGAAGTAATGCCAGTATAAGTGGCTAGGGAATGGCTGGGAGAAGGAGGGAGGTGAGAAGACAGGAAGAAATCAGTAGGATAGAAGTTGTGGAAGCAATGAAGAAAGTTAAATCGGGGAAAGCCCCAGGAATTGATGGAGTGTGTGGTGAAATGCTGAAGCATGGGGGAGAGATAGTAGTAGAATGGATGTGGAAAATGTGCAGATTGGCCTGGGAGGAAGGTAGAGTCCCGGAGGATTGGAAGTCAGGTATAATTATTCCCTTGTACAAAGGAAAAGGGGAAAAAGAAGTGTGTGGTAATCATAGGGGCATTTGTCTTCTTAGTATAATAGGAAAAGTGTATGGTAGGATACTTATAGACAGAGTTAGAGAAAGAACAGAGAAATTAGTTGGAGAAGAACAGGGAGGCTTTAGGAAGGGAAGACATTGTGTAGATCAGATATTCATTCTTAGATCTTTAGTGGAAAAGTTTCTAGAGAAGGGAAAGAAGTTGTATGCGGCTTTCATGGATTTGGAGAAAGCATATGACAGGGTGGATAGACAAGGATTGTGGAAAGTGTTAAGAATATATGGAGTAGATGGGAAGTTGTTGAATGCTGTGAAGAGTATGTACGATGGTGCGAAGGCTGCAGTGCGTGTGGATGGTGAACTAAGTGAATTTTTCTCTTTGAAAGTTGGTTTGAAACAGGGACGTGTCATGTCTCCATGGTTGTTCAATCTGTACATGGATGGGGTAATAAAAGAGGTACAAGGTAGGGTAGTGGATGTTGGAGTGGCCCTGGTGAGAGAGGATAATGTTTGGAAACTCCCTGTACTATTGTTTGCAGATGATACTGTGTTGTTGAGTGAAGACGAAGGGGAGCTGCAAGGCTTGGTGGATGAGTTTGAGAGAGTGTGTAAGAAACGGAACCTAAAGGTGAATGTAGGGAAGAGTAAAGTGATGGTCTTTGAGAGAGGTGAAGTTAGTGAATGTACAGAGAGGTTGGATGGTGAGGAATTGGAAAATGTGAGTACGTTTAAGTATTTGGGTAGTGTGATGAGTAAGGATGGAGGTTTGGAGGGTGAAGTGCTTGAAAGGGTACAGCAGGGAAGAAAGGTTGCTGGTTCCTTGAAAGCAGTGATAAGAAACAGGGAAGTGAGCATGGAAGTGAAAAAGTTACTACATGACAGTATTGTGATACCAACTCTAACGGACGGAAGTGAAGCTTGGACATTGTTGGAAGGACACAAGTCAAGAGTGAGAGCAGTGGAAATGAGTTATTTAAGAGGAGCCTGTGGAGTCACGTGGAGAGACAGGCTGACGAATGAGGATATAAAGGAACGTTGTGGTGTGGATGTGGATGTGATAGGAAGCGGTGGTTTTGCCATGTGGAGAGGATGGAGGGTGAAAGACTGACGAAGAGAGTGTATATGAGTGAGGTTGAGGGGGAAAGAGGGAGACGGAGGCCGAGGATGAGATGGAGGGATGGGGTGGAGAGGTATATGAGAGAGGGGGGTGTGAGTTGGGAGCAGGGCAGTGAAATGGCGGGGGACAGGGCGACTTGGAGGCGATTTGTTTGTGGCCACCCCAAACGGGATTGAGGCGTCTGGCAATAGATAGATAGATAGATAGTACTGTTAGCTTCTAGAGAAAGTGACTTCACCCCTGACAATCAATAACTAATGCTATTAATGATAACAGATTCTTGCTGGTGCATTAACTCCTAGATGGCACAACGGATTTTAACCCACCCCGTCCCGGAGACGTGAATTCACGTCCTTACATGATGTGCACTCATATCCTGGAGACGTAAATTAACGCGGCAACATTGCAAGGTCCCTAATTTGCACAATTTTCAATTTTCGCGAGTGATTTCACGAGTGATTTTTGGCACGTATACACGGGACACCTTCCTCTATTCCTCTACAAGATGCCAAGCAGGGACAATGCCTTACACCGCATAACCTCTCCCCCCCTCTGCACGCCATTGTCTCGGTAATTCACCTGTTACCAATGACCTGGCCAATAAAGACATTCAGGGCCAGAGTGATTCCCCAATCAATGACAATGTGGAGGACAAAATTTACATTGCATTAGAGGAAGAAACAGTCAGAAATTATGATCAGGTAATGTGGCAAAAAAATGTCATGAATGGTGATGAGTTAGTGGGTGAAACAATGCTTATACTGCCTATATTACTGTTTGAAAACCAATATACTCTTGTACTATCTATAAATTCGTACCAAGTAAATAAATAAATACTGTTTATGAGTGGTGTGAAATAGTTACCCTCCCATAGAACTCATTATCTTTGGTGCCAACCTGTTAGAAAACGCAGTCAGGTAAGGAGGTACTCGTATCTGTATCGAGTATTTTAAACTTCAGGTGAGCGATTTCTCTATGAATTTTCGATGTTTCTCACCAAAAGCGGATGTTTGAGCCAAAAAGAGAAGGTCCAAAAATGTCGGGACTGAGGCATACCACTGCCCAGAAAATGTCGGGATGGGGCGGGTTAAGCTTAATACAAAAGGACTGGCCTAAGTACCAGTTATGAATAGCAAAGCGTTTATGCAAACTAGGAGCTACAAGTGAAATAAGCTTAATATGGAAAATAAAACATGAATTTATGTTACATTAAGCTCAAGGAAAAGAACTGTTAAATTTATTGATTACAAAGAAATAAATTTATGTTACATTTCAAAATGAATTCAATATAAGGAGATCGCACTCATTCGCCCACTCAAAAGGTAAACTCTTAAGCCTAGGAAAATACGAAAAGAAAATACTGGTCAGAAAAGTGGCCAAAACAGATGACTTGGTGTCGTTACTGAGGAAGGACACTGCACACGCTAAGTCTCTCGCCAATCACACTAGGTGGAAATTCAGGAACTGGACAACGGCGGCACTGCTACCCACTGGGCCCAACCTGCTTTCACGGCACTCAAACCTTGACTGACTTCAAATCGTGGGAAAGAGACGAGTGTCCAGCCGCATGGCTAACGGCTAGAATGAGCAAAACACGCCCATTATAAATCGCTCAGCGGAAGTGCTAATGTCTCGCACAAAGACGATCATTTATGACACAGTGAAAAATTGTTCTGAAAACACTCCCGACCGGGTGAATACGTAGCGGTTGACTGAGTAATGAATACTGGGATTCCACTAGAGTTCGCGGTTTTCATTCAAAAGCTAATGTCACAAAGCCGACTCGTGACACATCTAAACTCCGGTAAACTCCAGTGAACTAAACTCCACAATGAACTTTCGTAACTCATATAAGAAAACTCTATTGTGTAATCCATATTAGGCAAAAAAAAAAAAAAAAAGCATCATTCTATCCTTAATGGTTTGGGTTATATAAATACTTAAAGCCACTCAATGACTTTACAAACACCCTGTATGGTATATGGTAAGTTTTAGTTTACCTACAGTAGTTACAAGGTAAACTATAATCTCTTAAACATGGTGACATCTTTTGCATTTTATTCCTGTTTCCACCTTGTGATTTATAAGTAGCTTACAAGACCCTTTTTAATCACAGGGCTTAGTTGGTCGCTGCAAAAAAAATCTTAATTAAAGTTATGAAAAATCTCTTTATAAACATATACATTTTTAAGACCACCACCAATCTTGTGTGAAAAATAAGATAATGATTATTCTTGTACATCACAATACATTTCCACGTTTCAGCCTATAGTTATTAACGTTTAAACCACGTCTTACCTTCCAACCTTTCTCTCCTTTTATCCAATTAGTTAATAAATATTCATTTTTATGTTGCATCGAACCCTTATTAATTTTCTTCTGACACTTTTATTACTGGAGGATACATTGAAGAAATCGTCATTGCACTGAAGCCTTTAATCGTACACCACCTATTTTTACAAGGTATATCTTCTCACCGCAGACCTACCACTCAACAACCATCCTACTCATCCTGCACATTTCTTTCCTCACCACGCCCATTTCTTTACGTCTCTTAGACGGTTTCAGGCACAATGCAAGTCAAGTGAAATACAAACGTGTTTGTTTTGGCATGCTGTGAGTTCATCTGTGTTCGCTATAAGTTTATCGAAATCTTCATTGCGATGACGTATTTCTTCCATTTTACTCATGCTGTCACCAGAAGAATCCGTTGAAGTTACGAAGGGTCTTTGATAATAAAGAAGTACATAAAGGCTATACATAAAGGCCATATTTAACCAGTTAATTTTTAAACGTTTCCCTTAAGCTGAATAAAAATGCATGGATGTACAAACAATAAAATAAATACAAAAAAAATTCCTCTGCCTTAAGGGAGTACCATTAACTTGAGTTTGTTTTCATGAATCAGGAAGGTGCGACTTCTATATGGCCCGGAGCTCCTAGTTCGTGTACCAAGTGGCCATCCTGGCTAATAAAAACAGTCCTCTCATCCCAGCCGTCAGCGAAGTGTACGTACCCAGATTTGTGTCATACACTATGTCCTCGGTTTCAGTCAGTCAGTCAATCAGTCAGTCACTCATTCTATCTATGTCTAAAGGCTATTAACTTCAGCAGCCAAGTGACGTACATTTTATCAATCCTGCGATGCAGGATGGTATAATTTTGGGCAATACGCCTTATACCACTAAGCAGGATTTAGGCTGTGTGTGTGTGTGTGTGTGTGTGTGTGTGTACTTTTATTTTACTCTTCCTATGTCAGGAGTCTATATTATAATAATACAAATCTTAATAGGGAAATAAATGTGTAGTCTTAAGGATACATGATAGTCAAGCTAGGTGTGGGAAAAGAAATGTGTTTGCAGATTTCTGTGAGGAATGCCAAGACTGCAATGTGTCACCGGAAACGCTACATACACACAGACACACAGGCTTCTTGAACTCTCACATACATCCACACACGTGACACAAGCTCTTTTATACAAGAAAGGAGGAATTAGACAGGCAGAAGGAAGCAAGCGACAGGGACAAGAGGTTGTCGAGAGATAGAGAGAGAGAGTCTGGGAGGTAGTTAGCTGGACTCTATACTTCACTCGTGTGTGAGAGACTTTAGTTAATCTTTTCAAGAGAATAAAATTAAAAATAGTCCCATACTCATCTTTACCTTTCCTGCATGACAAAGGGAACTAAGATTATCTACTTACAAACCTACTCACGTATGACTACAGCTCATCCACGAGTACAATATATGCATAACTGTTCTACAAAATCCACTACAAGCACCTACGATGATACTACAACATATGGTGGCAGCGAACGTACGAACCTTGTCTACGAATCTGCAGTGAAATTCTACAAAAGCGGGTGACACTCTAACCAAAATCAACTTTAGTTCTACAGTGAATTTCTACAAAAGCAGGCAAGGCTGTAAACAAGATCATCTTCAGTTCCACAGTTGATTCTACATTATGAAGATAGAAAACAAACAAATATCTCATTTTTGGATGATGATGATCATTGGGAACTGCCCTCTGATGTAGGATGTGAAGACTTTAGCTCTGCCTTAGATATTTATGAAAACTTACTTAGGAGGTTCATAGATCAGGTAAAACATTCCACTATCCCTTCACATAACAAGAAAGAACTCCAGCTGAACGTAACAAAACAACTAGCCAAAATGGATAATGAAGGCAATAACACAACTCAGACATCCCCACCTCATGTTTACGTTTACCATGAGGATAAAAACATCCCAAAATTCTCAGGCACAGAAAGAGATCGCATTGATATAATGTCTCTCATAAACAAATGCGAACAACTCTATGTTAAGAGACATGTAACAGATGAACATGAGAAAATAGCAATATTTTCCTCGTGGATTAACCAAGAAAGATGTCCGGCAGGGGATTTACTTAGATCAGATAAACTCCTATGCGCAAAGACATATGAGGAGTTTAAGACAGAATTCCTGAAGAAATTCTCTGGAGGTATAAACTTTATGCCAGGTTTAATTCCAGAATAACATAAGATTGTGGATCTTATGAGACAGCACACAACTGATCCTGTCCTAGGTGAAATAATTGCATATGTTTCCACAATTAAGAGAACATTATTAGCTACTTTAGAAAACTCAAACTGGATAACAGATGATGGAACGATGTCATCAATGCATGTCGTATACATCATTGGTTATGTAGCTGCCCTGTGTAAATTACCTGATAGGGTCCTTAAGATCGCTAAAACAATTCCTTACACCCCAGGAATGTGCTCGGTAGATTTTATGAACAAGGTAGAGATGAATTGAAGCAAAGCAGGGGTTACCGAAACACAGTCAAATTCTACTAGAATGAGAATGACAGACACAGTGTCAGCCGTGAAAACAGCTACAGCTACCCCAAACAAAGAACAAAATCGGTCGCAACCTGAAAACAGACAGAACAAACAGCCACAAAATTCGAGGTAGCAGTCACAAACATCAGGCCACTGGCAGTCACCTAAAGTTTGAGCGCAGTCCAAGCAGAAGCCACGCCACAGAAACAACTAAAAATGAGAAGTAATCTCGAGGATCACATTCGGGAGATAGGTCCACTCTATGTTACTATTGTGCGAACCAGGGACACACAAAGAATGAATGCTTTATCAAAACAAAATAAGGTAAACAAAAGGCACAGGGGTGTGACCCATACTGTAGACATCACAAGTCCCAGGGTCACTGGACCTTCAATTGTAAGACAGTGGAAAAACTTATTTCCATTTTTAAGTCAGGAGAAGGGCAAGCCATGACAAAATACGACCATTCATAGAAAAAGTCAAGTCTAAAATTCACAAAGGAGGCATGCTGAGAAGTAAGTGTATCTTGATACCAGCTGTATGTGAAGATCAAAACATTTCATTATTCTTGGATACAGGTTCCCCAGTGAATTTAATAACACAAGAAGAATTAGACAGGATTTTTAGAAATAAGAAGAAAGTAACTTTTCTAGAAGAATCTGATTTAGACTTATATGCGGTAGATGGCAAACAAATTACACTAAAAGGCATGCTACGGTTAAACATCAGTTTCAGAGACTACAAGACCAATTTTTGCATTTTTCTATATTGTTGGGAATTTAGCAATAAGAGTTAATATGTTGCTAGGTTTGAAAACAATGAGGACAGACTAAATAACTTTACTCCCACAAATGAGAGGGAAAACTTTAATAATGAATTCATAAAAGAATTATCATCAGATTTCTCACCCATCAATAGTAGAGAACCAAAAGGAATTGGAAATATTAAACACCTAAACAGAAATATACAAACAGACCAGGGTTTTGATCCACTACCCCCCACGGTCTCCCGGACTAGAGGCCGAGGCAACAGATCATTTCTCACAATATTTAATTTTAGCCCCAATTAAGGATAAGACAGCAGAAACAGTAGCAAAATCAATAATAGATAATATCATATATCGCTTCACGACCCCAAAGGTACTAATAAGCGATAATGGAGGTGAATTTAATTCTGAAATCGTGCAAGAAATATGTAAACAATACAATATCAAAAAGGTTAATGTTTTGTCCCATCACCAAGCATCCAATGGGTTAGCAGGGAGACAAAACAAAAAAGTTTTGGATGTGCTACGACACATTCTCAATGAAAATTATGCAAGCTGGGATGATTGGATTTCCAGAGTAGAGGCATTAATTAATGGATCTATAAATAGGTCTATCGGAGACACAACACATTTCATTATCTATGGAACAGATAAAAAATTACCTTATGAAATTCTCGATGATGAAAATCTGCCTATATACAACTATGATGATTATCCTAAACTCCGTTTGTGCGAATTCCAGGATATACACAAGAGGGCGAGAAAACAATTATCTGTGTCCAAGGAAGAAATGACAGCCATTCAATAAAAAGGCAAAAGAATCAACTATCAGCTTAGGAGACATTGTCTGTGGTATCATTCATACTAGAGACAATTAAGTATCACAGAAATTTGAAGGCCCATACAGAGTAATTAAAAAGACAACAAAGAAGATAGTAATTAGGTCACTGTCATGTGGCAAAAGAAAACAAATTCATGTTGATTATTTAAAATGGGTCCCAAGGGAATTAGCCAGAAATTATACAACCCCGGACACCACCGAAAAACCGAACAATACTTATGAAACCAATCAAGAAGACAACAGTGCTTACAAAATAAATTAAGATCGCATAACAAGCAAAAAAACTTAGGTGCAAATGTTGCTAAAAATGCTACAATACAGCATTTACATGATCTAGGTATCGATTTAAATTCCTTCTATAAGTGAAACAACTAGCAAGTAGTTCTCCATGAGCCAAATGTAATGCACATCATCACTATCATCAACTAGCTAATTAACAAGTGCTCGTGGGCCCTTTGGGCCTCTTGCATTTGCTCCTGCGGAGGGCTGTCGCGCTGCTGTAGTTTATTTTAGTTGGACCTATGGGCAAAAAATTCTATGGAGATCCTATGCCAGGCGCTGTGAGCGGTGTTTTTTGTTCAAAATGTGATCACTCATTAAATATAGTAAAAGTTTTTCAATCGTGATGGGACCAAGTTTTTTCACATTAGCGATTTTTTTGCGATTTATTGTGCCAATTTCGGTGCTATTTGAATGTGTAATTTTGGCTGCCCAAAATGCACACACACACACACACACACACACACACACACACACACACACACACATGGCTAGTGCTATAGTATATTAGATTTTCTTTTTTTCGGTAGGTAACGATGAACGTACTTATACCATGGATTTTCCTCTACATAGCAAGAGGATATGCTCACTTAGACCCTCAACATATAGTACGGTACGGCAAGGTTGCATCATAGCTCCAACAGCCTCGACAAAAATCGTGACAGACATCATGAGTACGGAAATTAGTTTGGATTTCTTATACGAATTTCCTACTTATTTGGAGAATATTGCCAAACCACTGAGAACTCTGGACTTAAAGATAACAGGCTATGTTTCAGAAGCTCATAACACAAAGAAAGTGACTGAAATTGTGAAGTTAGCGAAATGGAGGATTGAATAAACTAAATCCGAGATATAGGCCCTGAAGCCTTTGCCCAGAGTCGGACACATAAAAAAAAAATCATTTATGCTCATCATGATCCAAGATATCCCATCTTATGGAACAGAGGCATTAATGGGCACGAGCAACATCACACGTACTCGCCAAAGGCGCGATTGGTTTGCCCTGGATGGTGCAATTCTAGGGAACATCTTTGGATTGGCTACAGAGAAAGACCTTGAAGAAATTAACAACAAATTTAATAAAAAAGCTCAGGTACTAACATATCAAAACAAGTTAGTTGACGGTCAAATCACAGCAATGAAGATGATCGTGAAAAATCTAAAAAAGGCAGAAAGTATAACTCACCAGAGTGTGGACCAAATAAATGCCATGGAAGGAAACATGACCCATTTCCAACACTTCTCAGTCATCATGGAGCATACTGACACAGTAATACTCCAGTTAGAGAGCATTAGAGTTCGTTACAGGGCAAGCATGCAAGGTATTGCAAATGCTGGTAATGGCAAGATCTCTATTAACCTACTTCCAGTTCATGATCTACATCAGAAAATTAGTCAAGGCATACACAGACATGGTTTGAAGCCTTTGTTCCGGAGTAGGAATCTCATGTTATGATTATTATCCATATTTAGAAGCAACTCTAACACCAACATCAGTAATAGTACATGTACACCCGCGGACATATGAACCTGCTACACGTCAAGTGGCTGGTTGGTGATACCCGGCAACCTGCCGTAGTACGGCGTAGAATTATGTGATTGAACCTCGTCACTTGTAACGGTGATCTCGGTTGGCTGCTTGATTTTGTGTTGTAGTTGTTATGCAGAAAAAGGGAATAATCTTCGACAAAAATATATATTTATGTGAAATTATTGATTTTTCTAGTGTTCCTTACAAGCTTTTTTTCTTAAAGGTGTGATAGAATTTAATTAGAAAGAAAACACCAGATTCGGCAGTATCTTACTCCCAGGCTTACCACACGATATCGTTGGACTAACATGAATATAATACTGGTTATTGGAATTCAGTGGAAATGTCCTTCACATTTGGTAGATTAATAAATTATTATTGTTAAAGCACCAGGTGGGATAATACAATGAAGGTAACTAACTAAAATTGAACAGTGACAACAGTTTACCAACTTGCTTTACCACCTCCACCACAGCAGGGTGGAGGCCCGTCGTGTTAGGGTGACCAACTGTTCCATCCCATATCATCAAGACATACGATACACCTCTACAGTATATTAAAACGAAATTTTTTAGTTGGTGACCTCATTCTGTTTCCCCAAATACAGGCAATGTTACTGTGAGGTGTAAGGGCTAAGACTAACAGATCAAACCCTGTTTGAGCCCTCTATGAAAGTGATACATCTCCATGCATTATTACTATTATAGCCTTTTGATATGTAACAAAGAATATTTGGTGGAAAATAATATTAGTAATTCTCCAAACGAAAAAATATAAACACTAAGTTATTACTTTCACTCACATGTATCGGATGGAAGCTGTGTAAAGAGAACACTAAAATGATTGTTTCATCAACCTGCAACCCTTCACCTTAAAACTTGTCGCATTAAAATAAATTCAAGATGTGATTCCCATGCATGTGTTTCATGATATTTTTAGCTATTGGTGAACATAATTTTTATATCCAATGATAACATTCCCATTTATATTGATATATCATCAAAATCATTAACAACGCCAACTACCTAACTGTCAGACATCCGGATTAACGTCTCGCATTTCCCACTTTATGAATTTGGTGTCATAAATTATTTCCTCCCTCTCTCTGCCTCCTTCTATGGCTGTCCCGTCCTCTGTGTTTGTGCCACACGATTTTGTTGTATCTTCATGACCATAAACATTTTTTAACTGGTGTGCATGTTTTTTCTATCTGCATGGACTAGTAGCTGGAAAACATCAAGGAGCAAATGTTTTCGTTATCATTTGCTTTTTGCACGGTGGACACACATAGTAGCAACAGCGATTCCAAAGCATCTTATCATGATATTAGTCACTCGCCCTACTCGCTTTTCATCACCCATCTCTCCCACATTCCACACTTGTCACCTCTGTGATGCCTACCATTCTTATTACCTCCCACCACTACTTCTTGAAATCCTGATTGTCTCACCACTAACTCTCCCTATAAACCCATGATAGGTTGCTTATATAACCATATGTTATATTAAACCTGTCATGGTCTGACCCTTGTCTCAAGAAGCAAGGATGATGGCCATTTATATTTTAATCTGTGTGTTTGGAAGAATAGCCTACCTCTGTGTTTGCACCATAATAATTATCAGGGTAGGCATATATCACAATATCTGCCAATGTTAAGCATAATTATATCCTTAAGGATTTTTCACGTAGCATATATAACATGACTGAGAGATAACAATATGTGTATTAGCAAGAATGGAAAGCATGACTATGGAATGAGTGTGTTTTTGGTGAGTGTGAACTGAGGTAACGAGGGAGCAGACGTGGATGGTTAGGCAGTTGGTGTTACTGATGATTCTGATGCTTTACAAAATATGTGAATGGGAGTGATATTAATGGATATAAAAATTATTTTCATCAATAGCTAAACATATCATGAACCACATGCATGGGAATCATATCTCGAATTTAGTTTAGTGCGACAAGTTTTAAGGCGAAGGGTTGCAGGTTGATGAAACAGTCACTTTAGTGTTCTTTTTACACAGCTTCCGTCCGATACATGTGAGTGAAAGTAATAACTTAGTGTTTATATTTTATCGTTTGGGGAATTATTATTTTCCACCAAATATTCTTTGTTACATATCAAACGGCCTATAATAGTAATAATGCATGGAGATGTATCACTTTCATAGAGGGCTCAAACAGGGTTTGATCTGCTAGCCTTGACCTTTACACCTCACAGTAACATTGCCTGTATTATGGGAAACCTAACTAATAAATTTCGTTTTAATATAGAGGTGTATCGTATGTCTTGGTGATATGTGATGGAACAGTTGGTCACCCTGACACGACGGGCCTCTACCCTGCTGTGGTGGAGGTGGCAAAGCAAGATGGTAAACTGTTGTCACTGTTTAATTTCAGTTAGTTACTTTCATTGTATTATGGCACCTGGTGCTTTAACAGTAAGAATGTATTAATCTACCTATTGTGAAGGACATTTTCACTGAATTCCAATAACCAATATTATATTCATGCTGGCCCTATGATATCATGTGGTAAGCCTGGGAGTAAGATACTGCCGAATCTGGTGTTTTCTATCTAATTAAATTCTATCACACTTTTAAGAAAAAAAGCTTGTAAGGAACACTAGTAAAAATAATCATTTTACATGACTATCCATACATATTTGTCGAAGATTATTCCTTTTTTGCATAACAGCTACACCACAAAATCAAGCAGCCAACAGGGATCACCGTTACAAGTGATGAGGTTCATTTATAGAATTCTACACCGTACTATGGCAGTTTCTGGGTGTTCGCCAAACAGCCACTTGACGTGTAGCAGGTTCGTATGTCCGTGGGTTTACCATTCATAAATGACGATCTTTTCACAGTCTATCAAATAAACCCCTTCCCTTATAAGAATAATGACACTTTGGTCATCATCGACATCAACACAGACACAGAACCCATCATGGTCTCCAAGTGACAGGACACAGTCACTTTCACCAGTGAATCAACGATTGAACGAAAGTGCTGTACATCCTTACAGGCTGCTCACCTTTGTCCTGCGTACATTTTCACATTTCAGCCTACTGGAACAGTCCCTTGTGAAATGGTTATCATAAGAAATCATGACATTCATCACTACTGGAACTTCACATTTGCTCCAGATAAACCTACACACCATGAACGCGTTGGACATTCACAGTATGTTTTACTTCACTCACAACACATCGGTTTATATAATTTGTCCAGATATACCACCATTTCAAACTTCAGCATCAGGATTATACAGAGCACCAGACTACTGCGCTGTACTTACACCATCCATGTCCACTTTAGCTACTAGCAATCACTATGCCATCCTCAATCATACGCACAAATATTTCCATCCACTACCAAAGATGGATTTAAACATGAGCACAAGTCTTAAGTTGACTTCACTTAAGTGTGAAACTATACAACTAATCAATGAAACAATGAGGCACACATAATAGCAAGAACTGAGTATGAGTATGTTCAATCCATATTATGTGTATAGCCCAGCACCAACTGTCTTTATATTCTTCTCTGTTGCATTTGCAATAGAGCTGTTGGCATGCAAAGAATGCATACAAGAATTGCAAACCTGGAGTCAGTATTTACTGAAGGAAGAGTGAACATTCAAGTGAAACCACCCTGAATGAAGTGTATATAACATGTAAATAGTGTAAATTTTATATATATACAAAAAATGCAGACAATTATGGGACGACATATGAGTTAATAGTACATGAAATACAAGTATCCGGTTCTTGTAACAATATCATTAAATCTCATATAGATGAAAAATTATTACAAATATATTAATTACTCTTACTATAATCTTGGCATTGTACTGCGTTTGCATATATGGGTGTGTCTGTTACACCTACACATTTTACATATATTACACAATATTCTATAATCAGTTTTACTATAGTGTATTTGCTCCATTATGTATACAGTAAGTTTACAATGTATTATGTCTATACAGTATTATTAGGTCAGTACAATATTATCATGAAAACTATGTCTATACAATATTTTAATCAGTATTATGTATTGTTACGGAACAGAGAAAGATAATGTACACTTTAAGTGAGAATGCTAAAAATCACTACTGTCCCGTAAAGTTCCAGGTTCAAAACAAAAGAGTTAGGTAAAATTACAAGTTAAAGTTTAATGCTCAAACTAACAACGAAACATTCAGGACTCATAAGGATAATGTAATGGCAAATAAACAGGTTAAATATATGGTTAACTGCAATAGCCTCTATTAACACAAAATTAGCAAGAGTAAATTTATCTAAGTCAGCCCTGATAAAATGAGATACCAGATAATACTCAGTGAATGCCAGATAAATAATTACAGATACAAAATAATATTAAAACTGATGGACATAAAGATCTCTACATGAATTACAAAAACTTCAATAGGCCTACAAATTAAACTTATGCTATACAGTACAAGAAAAAATGCAACAACAGTTATACTCAAATTACACACAGCTGCTAGATGGTTGGAGATTTCTTGAGCACTCACAATAATAATATCTGTACAGGGGAGGACAGAGATGTGAACAAAATGAGGAGCAGATCTAAGTGGCAATGATGCAGAGACTGAGCTCATTATATAGGGGCCAGCAGAGCCTGATACAACTTGTAATAAGGAAGCGCAAATGAAGCGATGGGGACAAACGGTCGACAATCCCGCACTGAATAACAGAAAGGACGACTTACTCTACTATAACGGTAGAAGGGGGGGACTGAGGCAGAACACGCTCGTGATCAAACATGCAGCATACTGTGCGTTAAAATTACACAAAGGATGATGAAATCATAGGCTATGTAACAGTATTAACAGATTAGAGTGTGTCACTGATAAATGCTGTCATAGGTTCGCCTGCTGGCGTGACCGAATGATGTCAGGACTCTATATTACAATACTACAAATCATAATAGCTAGGAACATAAATGTGTAGTCTTAAGGATACATGATAGTCAAGCTAGGTGTGGGAAAGGAAATGTGTTTGCAGATTTCTGTGAGGAATGCCAAGACTGCAATGTATCACTGGAAACGCAACATACACAAAGACACATAGGCTTCTAGGACTCTCATCGTTAGTTAGTTAGTTTATTTACAAAAATTCTTCACGTGGTTACATTTCGTAAGCAGATAACTATCGCAAAGAATACAATTTTTGTCCAAACAAAGAACATATTTACATTATAAGTAGAGAGGTACCAACACACATTTGTCTTGTACTCCATTCCTTTGAAAAACATAGTTTCCAATTAGTTCCTTAAATTACAATAGTACAATGTATACCAGTCATTTATGCATCTAAATTAACCTCCACTATATACACATTATCACAATATTACCCAGAACATTATTTAATCGTATACCCTCAATACATCATCATTATACTTACATAGCTCTTTACAGTTTTCTGCTTCATTCAGTAAATCAGTAAGTGACGAGAAATTTAACATTGTAAACCTACGGCGAAAATCAGCAGACAAAGGAGATTCTAACAAAACATGAGTTTCATCTTGGACCTTACCCTCTTCACACTCACACAACCTCGACTCACGAGGTGTTCTACTCCACCTTCCGGTCTCAATCCTCAAATTATGTGACATAAGTCGTAACCTTGTAAATGACCTACGTGTATAGTCAGGTATGTAGAGTTTACTTTTGTATATAGGATGAACTGTTAGGCCAGGGTTCATTATTGATCTATGTGTCACATATTTTGTTGCTGAATCTGCTTTATCACCAATTATTCCCAAATTATATTCCATTGGGTTAGAGGTAGTATCACAATTAAGAGACTTGATTATGAATTTATATCCTACTGTATTGTATTGTCTGCATAAGTCATATACGTAACAAAGTGGCTCATCTGTATCATCAGACATGATTCTTTCTGCTTAAAACGTCTTCCTCTTCTTTGCAATAACAAACTTTATTGGAAAAATTCCTGACTCAGCCAAAGTTAGGTCTGTACTTGTATTAATTCTTACTCCCAATAAGCATTTTACGAGCTGATTGTACTGTCGGATTATTCCTTTTGGGTTATCTGTCAGCCAAGTCTCTGCACTATATATATGTGCCGAAGTTACTGCTGCATGAAATAATTTACGTTTGTATATAAAAGGCATGTCAGTATTCATTCCACAAAAATGGAAAACTTATTAACAAGAGCTGAATTGCCTGACTCATGACATGAATGTACAGTCTTAATCTTTCCATCTTCTGTGAACCAGGCTCCAAGGTACAAGTATTTTGAGCTATATTTTATTTCTAAAGTATTGGTATAAAAAAAAGCCTTATCCCTGTAGTCATTATTAATCACAAAAAACTTAGATTTCTTTTAATTCAAATACATTCCATATTCATTAATGTAAAGTAATAGCATATCAAGTTTTCTCTGACACATCTCTCTAGAGATGGCAAGAATGACGGTGTCGTCCATTAGCAGTAAACAATGTAAATTACCTAAATATCCATCAGCTTGAATAGTTTCTTTCAGCATCTTCACCAACTTGTCTAAGTAAATTACAAACAACAAGCAACTCGTCGGGGCACTGTGTCGTACCCCTATAGTTGCAGAAATTATAGCTGATTTCAGAACATTCTGTGTACACTTATACATATACTTTATTGCACCAAGCATCCTTCTCCCACAAACTAGCGATTGCAAGTGACTTATCAGTTTTCCTCTAGGTACCCTGTCATATCCTTTACTATAATCCACAAACATAACATATAGTTTCTTTCTTGTATATATAGCAAAGCCAATTAGCAATCTTAATGTCATTATCTGCTCTGTACATCCTCTACCCTTCTGCCCACCTGCCTGACATACATCTGTCGAACACCATAACCTGAGTCTATTGAGTAACAGGGTATCATAAATTTTGGCCATTGTGTCCATAATACTAAATCCTCTATATTTTCCACAATCAAACTTATTACCAGACTTGAATATTGTCACTAGCCTATTGTAACACCAAGTTATGGGGTAACACATATCCAAAAACACAACATTGAATAAATGCAAGAGAAACAACAGCCATGTGCCTGGTAGCCTAGCTATCATTCCTGGACACACTCCACTAAAGCTCTTATTTTTATAAATACTCTTCATCACGTCGTCTATTTCAACAGGAGTAAATGGGTCGTCTAACACCGGAATATAGGGGTCATCTTCTAACACATTTTCCACCCCTGTTTGTTCTCTAGTATCAGGGTTCAATATCTTTTCAAAATGAACATTAAACTGTGCATCATCAGGTTGGTCTGTATCTACTTTCAAAACTTCCCCTTTCCAGCTTATTGCTTTCCATATTGTTTTTGCGTCATCAGTCTCTAACAGTCGTTTCCAGCGAGGGTGTGAAGCGTCCCAAATATTGCTATCATTATCCATTGGTCTCATGCATCTTTCTGCTACTCTTTCTATCATATTACATCCTTCCGACACAACATCTGCTATACTTGTACGCTCTGTTCCCCTATATTTGGGGGTGGGTATTCTTCTTCCATTAAGGATATAAATCTGTCAAAATCCACCTGTCTGTGTCAAACACTCTTCTTGATCAAGTGACAGGCAGATGGATTGGCATAAGACTCCTAAATTTAAAGCTCTTTCAAGTAATAAATGAGCTGATACCACATTATAACTAGAAAAATTAAGTTTCACACAGACTGGTGCATGATCTGAACCTTTTACACTCTACTTTATCTCCAACTCTTCTATTACATTAAGAAATTCATCCTTTACTAAACACAAATCTATCTCAGATATTCATCTGTACTGTACGTCCAGTACACGTGACGCAAACTCTCCTATACAAGAAAGGAGGAATTAGACAGGCAGAAGGAAGCGAGCGACAGGGGCGAGAGGTTGTTGAGAGATAGAGTGAGCCGGTCTGGGAGGTAGTTAGAAGGACACTACTCTATACTTCACTCGTGTGTGAGAGTTTAGTTAATCTTTTCAAGAGAATAAACAGTCCCCTACTCATCTTTACCTTTCATGTCATTGCATGACAAAAGGAACTAAGATTCTTTACATACAAACCTACTCTAGTATATCTACAGCTCGTCCACGAGTACAATATACAGCAGACCCTTCTTATCCGCGATATTTGCATCTGTGGATTTAAGTTTCCGCGGATCGAACTTAATTTAATACTGTACTATACACTGTAACTTAATTTGAAATTGGCGCGCAACTCGTACTTCTTTTGTAGCAAGAGTTAGCATACCCGCACCCACGGGCATTCCCGCCACTCTGCCAGTCTTATTGTAACCACCAATCAGTTTGTTACGTAGTCGTCGCCCTTCTCGTGTTTACAGCTCTACTGTACTTCATTGTGTAAGTGAAAAATGGCTCCCAAGAAACAAGTAAAGGATAAAAGCAATCCTTCTAAGCCAAAGAGAGAGCGTAAGGTGTTATCTAGCGACCTGTCAGAAGGGTCAGGCTAGACCCACAGCTTACCTACAGTGCCACCACTCATCTGGTCACCTCACCACATTAGCGCTGTAGGAACTGCACTGCAATCATCGTTGTCATCATACAGCAACCATCGTCATCTATACAACAGTCATCATCGTCATACAGCAGTCGTCATCATTGTACGAAAGTTATGAAGAAAACACACAGTTTTTTGGTGAGTGTTAATTTGTATTTGTAATATTTAAAAATATGTTTTTGTTTTTTTAGGGATGTGCTTAGCTTATGTGGAAATAATATGCCATTTTGTGATGACTTGAGTATCTGCAAACTTTGCCTCCCGTGGGGGTCTCTGGAACCTAACCCCCGCAGATAACTAGGGTCTACTGTATGCATAACTGATCTACAAAACCCACTACAAGCAGCTACGAAGATACTACGACACCTAGTCTGTTTGATAGATTTGAATGAGACTTCCCAGGTGAGTTCGACTGGTAACTTGGGAAGTTTTCAGCTATATACAATATTGAAACCACGACCGTAATTGGTATGTCCCCCCCCCCACTCCTCACTAAATTTTAAAAATATATATCAGAAATAATGAAAAGAGTGCAGGTATGGCTTTCCGATCTTAGTTCATGTTGTATATTGAACACTCATCCATAATGCAGTGTTTGGGAAATGTGACCCCCCTAATGATTCTCTGGGGTCAGTGCCCATCCCAGATATAATAACAACGAAAAATAGAAGGGGACAGTGAGTCAATGGATTTCAATGAATCTTCTAAATTAAGTTTGCATGGTTCTTTGATAATGTCTTGCACTATATAAAGTTGTAGTTCCACCATCGTTTTTAGGTGGGGGGAGTCAGCCCCACCTCAATAAAAAATCAGAAGTAGTGAAAGGACAACAGATATGGTTTTTGTATATTAGTTAAAGTTGCAGTGTACTTTATTCCCTAACCCCTAAACCGCAGGGTTGTTTTGGCTCGACTTGCATGTCCCGTTGGGATATTTGCGTTCCGACAGACTTTCTAAAAATATTTGCCAAAAATCAGTTATTAGTCCTAGAATATTAAAATTAAATATGCCTATGGCACATACCTTCAGCTTTCTCCTGGGATGTTTGTTGAGCCTTCGTCGAGTACCATAGAACTTGTGGAGACCTCTGAAGTTTCGTAACGAAGCCTCCACTTTACACTTCCCGACAACCCGTAATATGATTACTACAGCCTGATATTGTCACTAGAAACACCATTCTGTTAGTTTCAAATAGTTTGGAATCCATTCTCCAAAAAAAAACACTGTGAAAGCAATGAAAATTACGAGCGCATATGACCTTCCCACTTGCGCTCGTTTGCCGCTGGTATTCTGCCATTTATTATTCATTAAAACAGTCATACTTTATATTCCTATTACTATATAACACTTGTATATATCTTCAGTCTTTATCCATACGTTTCCTTCAGTAATAGTAGTTTATTGTCACTGTAGGCATTCAATTTCTCCTTCAGTAAAATACTAGAGAGCCACGGTTTCACTTTCACTGTCATAACTTCAAGTATTTGTACTCATATTCTTATATTACTAATTATTTACATTTTTACATTTTCTATTGTATTTTCAATATTTACACTTCTATTTTACTTACACTATGTAATGCACTGTCACTTGTAGTAACTTATAAAACTACAGTATATTACATTATTCCATCATATTTACATCCATTGCTTTCACTTGCTATTTACACATTATTTACATTTTCCACTTGCACCTTTAGAACTGCTTCAGGCTGTGGATATCAAAGAAGCAGTAAATGCAGAGGGGAACCTGGCACCTAGTGCACTGCCAAGAGGTGCATTTGTGCTCAGGTGTGCATCGGGTGGTGTGTGCACACACCTGCACCTGCGGATCGCAGCCTTCCTCTTGGTTGTGGCAGGCATTTGCACCAGTCTGTGCCGCTCCATGTACGCCCTTTGCTCAAGTCTGTCGGGAAGTCTTACTGCATGGCGCCTTGGAGCTGCTGCTGTCACTCTACAATATCTCTCAAGCAGCTGCTGAACACAAGTCCAGGCGAACAACCTCAGGGAGAAGGATTTGGGTGGCTCTATCTTCATCTTGTAAAGGATGAAGGCGTTCAGGATCGTCATGTCTATGAGATGCAGAAAAACTTTCCTGTACCACCTAGTTTTCTTCCTGAGGCAGTCGATCTCTCCAATCATCATGTTGGACTTGTCCAGCTGCATGTTGATATTATAGTCTATGACAGCATCAGGTTTCCTCACAGGTTCGCCTGTCCTACGGTCGACCTTCCCACTGTCTTTCATATCCCCTTTGTGTACGGTGGTGAGCATGTGCACGACTCTCTTGTCATGCCACCATTTTGCCAGCATCTTCTCAGACTTGGGTAGGTGCATGTCTCCTCACTGCGAGTTTCCTGCCTCTGGGAATTTGGGGAAACGGGCACGATTGCACTTCACAGTGCCACAGGAGCCGATGCTGTGCTCTGAAAGCTATTTAGCAAATTTCGTTGCTGTATAATAGTTGTCAGTATACAGCACATGATTCCCACCAAAATACCTTTCAAGCAGCACTTTCACTACACAGCCTGAGAAGCCAAGGGGGTGTGTTTTGTTCAGATCGACAGTGCTGGCTGAATAGATGACAAAGTCAAGGATGTACCCTGTCTTACATTCGCACAGTACAAAGAACCTGATTCCAAAGTGATGGCGTTTGCTTGGAATGTACTGTACAAACCTAAGACGTCCTCTGAACAAAACCAAGGATTCGTCTATGACAACCTTCTGAAAGGGGTGGAAGAATGACATAAACTTATCCTTCATTCTGCTCAGAATCTCCCGGATCTTTCAGAGTGGGTCGGTTTGGGGAGGTACATTGTTGTTGGCGAAGTGCAGGTTTCCCATGATGTTCCGGAAGCGATCTCTGGCCATGTACTTATTGAAGGTGGGTGAGGGTAGTAAGGGGTCCATGTACCAGTATTCTTCCAACTCATGCTTCTTTGAGTGTGGCATGAGAAGCATGAGGGCGAAGAACACATACAGCTCCTGCACTCCCAGCATGGTCCACTGTTGCTTCTTCGCTGCACCTGCACCACTTGCAGCACGTTGTGATTCGTACCTGTTTGTCTCATATATGTGCTGCATGACTTCGTCATCGAGGAAGGTCAAAAGGAAGTCCACACAGCATCCTCGTCAAGAGTGAAGGCAAACTGTATCCCTGAGGAACTCTCGTCAAAATGGAGATGTTCAGGGACGAAATAGGAACCTTCTGTCCACACGAAGGCGTCCAGGATTCCCTGTCGTGGCAGTGTAGGGTGGATGAGGGTGGAGGGTGGCTGTGAGGCAGACTGGGCTGTATCAAGGTCACTCTCACTGGCCCTAGGTTGCCGTGTAGCACTAGCAGCCCTTACTCTAGTTGCTACTCTACTTTTACAAGTCAGGGATTTACCTCATCCTCTACAGCCTGCCTTTACTGTAGGTGCTAGTGGAGACTCCAATGATGAAGACTCAGGAGAAAATTCCGCTGAAGAGGTGGAAGAAATTAATGAAGTGGGGCTGGGGGAGCGGTGAGGTGAATCATCTCGGGACTCATGGCAGCCTGGGTCACGTGGGGCCATTGTTCCGAGGCTAACCCGCTGCCTTTTCACTCCCTTCCCAAATTCCTTCCTTCTTTGCACTAATGACTCCTTTCCCTTGGAGCTATGGATAACTTGGGACACTGAAGCACTCATACTAGGAGTTTCTGTAATGATTTCCTCCCCAGGCTCATCACACAATTCACCCAAGGGATCAAAGTCACTATCCATCATTATCATAGATAATTCTGCCAGTTCACATTCCACTGCCGAGTCACTAAGTCCATTACTGCTTCCCACACGAGTTTTTCTAGGGGTAATGGTCATAGGGTCCTTTGCAATGGGCGCAGAAGCGGCGGAAATGGCGGGCGCGAGTGCAACATGGTTTCACCTCAGAGGATGCCAAGGAACTGATTCCTGTAGCGTATATGGGCAGGCAAGGGTTGACAAGGTCAATAGGGTGACAGCTGCTAATTTACATGCTATGAAATGATTGGTAAGAGATCTTGACAATACATAAAAAAATGGGTAGTTCCATGTGATTGTAAATATCACTTAGGCTTCTCTCTTCTTTTCATATATATATTTTTATTACGAGAATAGATTATACGGCATATTTAAAGGGGAAATTACCAGGGGAAATTAGCGAACGAGTGCACGTGAGGTGTTGTCAGGTGATGATTAGCCAATTCCAGGTGTATGGCACTATTACTTACCTTATTTCTTTTTTGTATATATTATTTTGTATAAGAAAAGGGCATGCGGCTTATTTTAATGGATGAAATCTGTGGAAAATTCCGGGGAAGGTTTGCTTAGCGCAGCACGGCCAGGCAGGCGAAAGGAGAGGGTAATAGAGGGGAGGTAGGGAGGGGAGTCCAGAACGGGGAAAAATGGCTAAATTGTCAACAATGGATGGGAATACAGATGATATTAGGATTGCTGACTAATGTTGGACATTGTCAGTACTGATAGATGATACAAGCCACCACTTGTAAGTCCGGGAGAATTCAAAATAACACAGAATCACAAAAATGACGCCCCATAGTATGATCCATTGTGCCCAAGCATCACGAAAGTGACGCCCCGCGATTAAGGGGCTAATGTGGTACTTGAGGACCATGATCCTCCCCAGTGATTCTTGTAGGGTCAGCCATATCGCCAAAATAAAAACTATCAGAAATATTTGAATAAATCTATGCAACTTCTCAGTTTAATTCTTCTGATTACTCCGAATGTCTTCTATAGACACTTTTCCAGACAAGATTTTTATTAGGCCAGACTTCCCTTCCTTCTGACTTGACCCCTATGTCACTCACTTCTCTCTATGGTGAATTTCCATGATTTTGGAAAAAGAATACCCTTACTTCAAACCCTAATATATGCCAAACTATAATACCTTGAGAAAAAATTAAAAATATGAGATGCTACCTAAAAGTTCCAGTAATTTGAACAGAGGGAGCCAACCGTTTGCAGTTTTGCCTTTTGCTGCTAGGAGGAGTCAGCAGCACCCTTTGTGCATCAGTGTGGCCCTGGCTGCGTCTGTGAGCGGGTGTATTGCTGAGCTACGCTTACTATTGTAACATGATGTGTATGTAGTTTGGCGGTTTTGCAATGGCGGACCAATAGTGCACCAGTTTCAAGTCGACATTGATCGTTTTCTCTGATATCCAGGGGACTGTTCACAAGGAATTCGTCCCTCCTAGCCAATCTGACAGTGGAAAGGTTTACTGTGAAGTTTTACAGCATCTGAAGTAGAACATCCACTGCAAACATCCAGAACAGTGGTAGAAAAAAGACTGTGACAATGCCCCTGCCCACACATCAATTGTTGTCAGGCAGTTCCTGGCTTCCACTAACACAGTAGTCATTCCTCACCCACCCTGTTCGCCTGACCTTTTCCCCTACGACTTTTTCCTGTTTCCCAAGCTGAAATTACGACTGAAAGGGAGTCAATTTGACTCGATTGAGGAGATCCAGACAGAATCGCAGGAGGTGCTCAAGACCATCATGCCTGAAGCCTTCCAGGGATGCATGGACTTGTGGATAAAATGTTGGGACCACGGTATACATGCCCAAGGGTACTACTTCGAAGGTGACAGTGAGAACTAGGAGGTAAAGTAGCTTATTTTCCTACAATATTCTAATTACTGGAACTTTTGGATAGAACCTCATACATAAGACTCAGCAACTCTTCCTCTCTGAAATGGAAGTATTACCAGGTCTCCAGGTGGTCCCATTGATGGGAAAGGTTAAGTTAGAGATGACTGGTTTTCCATGTTTTGGCGGGCAGTTTCCAAGTGCGCACCACTAGCAGTGACCTTGGACTCACTGGACAGAGTTGGCAGCACTGACCGGAGTGGTGATTATAGCACTGCCTGGTCTTTCTTTGAGGAAACCTGGAATTTTCCACTCAATCTTCGACATCTTACTTACCAGCATAAGGATGAGTCATCACTCTGTTCATGTGGTTCCCCATAGGGTTTTCTGCCAGTTTCATAGTGCCACTTTAAGAAGAGCTCTTTGACTTTATGTACTCACTTCTTGCTTCAGATATAATAAATTCCCTCTACTATGGCACTTGTATTTGCACATGACATGCGGGTAACTGCACTTTGAGAAGTATATACTCTGGCTGTTTCATGCAGTATTGTTAAGTATGAGGTAATTCTATCTATCTATCTATTGCTAGACGCCTCAATCCCGCTTGGGGTGGCCACAAACAAATCGCCTCCAAGTCGCCCTGTCCCCCGCCATTTCACTGCGCTGCTCCCAACTCACACCCCCCTCTCTCATATACCTCTCCACCCCATCCCTCCATCTCATCCTCGGCCTCCCCCTCCCTCTTCCCCCCTCCACCTCACTCACATACACTCTCTTCGTCAGTCTTTCACCCTCCATCCTCTCCACATGGCCAAACCACCTCAGTGTGTTCCTCATAATGCTTCCTATCACATCCACATCCACACCACAACGTTCCTTTATATCCTCATTCGTCAGCCTGTCTCTCCATGTGACTCCACAGGCTCCTCTTAAATAACTCATTTCCACTGCTCTCACTCTTGACTTGTGTCCTTCCAACAACGTCCAAGCTTCACTTCCATACGTTAGAGTTGGTATCACAATACTGTCATGTAGGAACTTTTTCACTTCCATGCTCACTTCCCTGTTTCTTATCACTGCTTTCAAAGAACCAGCAACCTTTCTTCCCTGCTGTACCCTTTCAAGCACTTCACCCTCCAAACCTCCATCCTTACTCATCACACTACCCAAGTACTTAAACGTACTCAAATTTTCCAATTCCTCACCATCCAACCTCGCTGTACATTCACTAACTTCACCTCTCTCAAAGACCATCACTTTACTCTTCCCTACATTCACCTTTAGATTCCGTTTCTTACACACTCTCCCAAACTCATCCACCAGGCCTTGCAGCTCCCCTTCGTCTTCACTCAACAACACAGTATCATCTGCAAACAACAGTACAGGGAGTTTCCAAACACTATCCTCTCTCACCAGGGCCACTCCAACAACCACTACCCTACCTTGTACCTCTTTTATTACCCCATCCATGTACAGATTGAACAACAATGGAGACATGACACATCCCTGTTTCAACCCAACTTTCAAAGAGAAAAATTCACTTAGTTCCCCATCCACACGCACTGCAGCCTTTGCACCATCGTACATACTCTTCACAGCATTCAACAACTTTCCATCTACTCCATATATTCTTAACACTTTCCACAATCCTTGTCTATCCACCCTGTCATATGCTTTCTCCAAATCCATGAAAGCCGCATACAACTTCTTTCCCTTCTCTAGAAACTTTTCCACTAAAGATCTAAGAATGAATATCTGATCTACACAACCTCTTCCCTTCCTAAAGCCTCCCTGTTCTTCTCTAACTAATTTCTCTGTTCTTTCTCTAACTCTGTCAATAAGTATCCTACCATACACTTTTCCTATTATACTAAGAAAACAGATGCCCCTATGATTACCACACACTTCTTTTTCCCCTTTTCCTTTGTACAAGGGAATAATTATACCTGACTTCCAATCCTCCGGGACTCTACCTTCCTCCCAGGCCAATCTGCACATCTTCCACATCCATTCTACTACTATCTCTCCCCCATGCTTCAGCATTTCACCACACACTCCATCAATTCCTGGGGCTTTCCACGATTTAACTTCTTCATTGCTTCCACAAATTCTACCTTACTGATTTCTTCCTGTCTTCTCACCTCCCTCCTTCTCCCAGCCATTCCCCAGCCACTTATACTCGCATTACTTCCATCCTCTACGTTCAACAATTCCTTGAAGTGTTCTCTCCATCTGCTCACTTTTTCTCCCTTCTCCACTAGTAATCTACCATTTTATCTTTCACTCCCCTGCTAACTTCACTTCCACCCTGTCTTACTCTTTGCACCTCTTTCCAGAACATTTTCTTACAGTCCCTCCACTTTACATTCAAATTCCTTCCAAATTCCTCATCCACTCTCTTTTTACTCTCTCTCACTAATCTTTTCACCTCTCTCTTTCTCTCTACGTATAACTCTCTCTTCTGCCTCTCAACTTTTTCCACCCCCCTGTTTCTCATCCATTCATTGTATGCTTTCTTCTTTTGTGCCACAGCCTGTCTCACCTCTTCAGTCCACCACGCTGTTCCTTGCACCCCCCTTCGTCTTCTCTTCCTTCCACACACCAAATCACATGCTGCACATATTTCTTCTGTAAATATCCTACACACACCTTCCACGTCTCCCATCTGCTCCAATTCATATTTGCCCAATCGTTCCTCCATTTCTCTCTTATACTCTGCCTTTTTCTCATCCTCTTGTAACCTTTCCACTCTCCTTGGAACTACTCCTTCCTCTCGTCTTTCCCTTCTTCTATTCCTCCATCTTACTTGAATCCTAATTCTGGCCACCACCAAATATTGGTCAGAAAGTCCACTCCCCCAACCTCTATAAGCTCTTGCATCCATTACACATCTTCGCATCCTTTCATCCACACACACATAATCAATCATTGCCTTCCTTTCATTAAGTTCACCACCCACCCTTCTCATCACTCGCCATGTATACCTGTGGATCATTTTGTGCCTGAAGAGGGTATTGGCTATCACCAACCCCCTCCCAGCACGAATGTCCACTAACGCACTCCCATTCTCATCTATCTCAGCAGGCACACCCCACTCACAAACTATTCCATCCACCTTCACATTCCCAACTTTACCATTCATATCACCGATCAAAAACACTCTCTCATTCCTTCGAAACTTTTCCATGCACACTTCTACATTTGTCCAGAGCTCTTCTCTCACTCTTCTAGCACGATCTGGCGTTGGCGCATACACACACACAATCGCCCACATTTGTATTCCAACTTTCAACTTTACCCACACAATCCTTGACCCAACTGATCCATACTGTCTTATGCTCTTCTTCCATCTTTTAATCACAACTATACATACTCCTTCCTTTGCCCTCTCATTCTCACCTACTCCTGCACATATACCCCATCAATACTCCCATTCTCTCACACTTTCTCCCCTCCATTTTGTTTCAGTTATTCCACATACATCCACTTTCGCACCCTCAAGCACCTGGACAATCTCTTTCTCTTTCACCTCATCATTCGCTCCCCTTACATTCCACTTGTACTAAAATTGTGACTAATGTGTACTAATCAGGGGCATCATGAAAATATTAATAACGTTATACACGTTACCTTTTTTGTATTTCACATCACAAATATGCTTATTCTTTCATATTCACCATTATTTTTTGAGTAACAAGGGGAAAAAAATTAGTTATGGCCAACCACGTGATTTTCTTTTTCGCCCATGCACACCTGGTTTTCTTTCATGTTCATGTAAGGTATTCAAGGTGCTTCCAATAATTGTTTCACAAATAACCATAAACAGTAACAGTTGTTGCAATGCACTTGTAAAACTTATTATAAAACAGTTATATCATAGCACTTACTAGATACAACTTATAAAATCTTACATTTCACCCATGCATTGAAAAAAAAAAAAAAAAAAAAGTCAATTTTCGGAAAACTACATTACTCCATCCCAGGAAATCTGACACAGCCACATTGCAGACCATGTTATTCTGAATCTATTCCACTAAACGTTTGTTTTCGGAAATGTATATTTAACATAAAAATCTTACATATATATATATATCTATCTATCTATCTATCTATCTATATCTATCTATCTATCTATCTATATCTATATCTATCTATCTATCTATCTATCTATATATATATATATATATATATATATATATATATATATATATATAGTATATCTTTATATATATATATATATATATATATATATATATATATATATATATATATATATATATATATATATATATATATATATATATATATATATATATATATATATATATATCTCAGAGAGGTGAAGTTAGTGAATGTACAGCGAGGTTGGATGGTGAGGAATTGGAAAATGTGAGTACGTTTAAGTATTTGGGTAGTGTGATGAGTAAGGATGGAGGTTTGGAGGATGAAGTGCTTGAAATGGTACAGCAGGGAAGAAAGGTTGCTGGTTCCTTGAAAGCAGTGATAAGAAACAGGGAAATGAGCATGGAAGTGAAAAAGTTACTACATGACAGTATCATGATACCAACTCTAACGTACGGAAGTGAAGCTTGGACATTGTTGGAAGGACACAAGTCAAGAGTGAGAGCAGTGGAAATGAGTTATTTAAGAGGAGCCTGTGGAGTCACGTGGAGAGACAGGCTGACGAATGAGGATATAAAGGAGCGTTGCGGTGTGGATGTGGATGTGATAGGAAGCGTTATGAGGAACACACTGAGGTGGTTTGGCCATGTGGAGAGGATGGAGGGTGAAAGACTGACGAAGAGAGTGTATGTGAGTGAGGTGGAGGGGGGAAGAGGGAGGGGGAGGCCGAGGATGAGATGGAGGGATGGGGTGGAGAGGTATATGACAGAGGGGGGTGTGAGTTGGGAACAGGGCAGTGAAATGGCGGGGGACAGGGCGACTTGGAGGCGATTTGTTTGTGGCCACCCCAAACGGGATTGAGGCGTCTGGCAATATATATATATATATATATATATATATATATATATATATTTTATGCGAGGAAGAAGGAACCAAAGGCCATGAGCCCGCAGTAACAGTTCCCTCCAAGAGAAAAACAAAATACAATAGAGAGCCAAATTCAAGATCCAATCATTTTGAGATGCCTGGACACACTGCGTTTGAAACACTGGAGATCATAGGCAGCAGGAAATACAGACAGAGGGAGACAGTTCCAGAGCTGACCTGTTGCATAAATGAAAGACTGGGAGTAACGGTTAACTCTTGCATTATAGAGTTGGACAAAAAAGGGGTGAGAGTTTGCTGCCAGACGGGTGGTACGTGCCCGTCGTAGAGGTGGAGGAATGCAAGCAGACGGTTCAGAGGAGCAGTGACCATTAAAGTAGCGATAGAAAAGAGATAAAGATGCAACAGTGCAGCGAAGAGACAGAGGTTGAAGGGAGTCAGTAAGAGGAGAGTTAATGAGACGAAAAGCCTTTGACTCCACCCTATTGAGAACAGCTGTATGTAGGGAGCCTCCCCACACATGAGAGTTGTAATCCACACAGGGGCGGATAAAAAAAACCCTGTGTAGAGTCAACAATTGTGCAGGGGTAAAGAAAGAGCGGAGTCAGCTTAGCACACCCAATCTCTTGGAAGCAGATTTTACAAGAGATGTAATATGATCTTTCCAAGATAAGTCCCGAGAAAATGAAACCCCAAGCATGTTCAAGGATGATGCAGGATTAAGCTGAATATTATTATACATTAGTGGGTATAGCTGTGGAAGATTTTGTCGGGTTGATAGGTGTAAGAACTGAGTCTTAGATGCATTAAAAACAACCATATTATTTTTACCTCAGTCAGATCAGACATTAGGTGTGCCATAGCCTCATCCCTTGTTTCTTGAAGTAACTGTTGAGATGGGCGTTTAGGGAACCGAATGGAAAGGTGAAGGGTGGAGTCATCAGCATACGAGTGGATAGGGTTAGATGTACAGCATAGAAGATCATTGATGAATAAAAGGAAGAGAGTTGGTGATAGGACAGAGCCCTGAGGAACACCACTGTTGATAGATGTAGGAGAAGAACGATGGCCGTCTACAACAGCGGCTATAGAACGACCAGAAAGGAAGCTAGCGATGAAGGCACAGATAGAAGGATAGAAACCGTAGGAGGGCAGTTTGGAAATTAAAGATTTATGCCAGACTCGATCGAAAGCCTTTGAGATGTCAAGTGCAATGGCAAAGCTTTCGCCAAAGTCCCGAAAGGAGGATGACCAGGAGTCTGAAAGGTAGGTGAGAAGATCGCCAGTGGAGCGTCCCTGACGGAACCCGTACTGACGATCGGAAAGAAGGTTGTGATAGGAAAGATGCCTTAAAATTTTTCTATTGAGAATTGACTCAAAAACTTTTAAAATACAGGACGTTAAAGCAATTGGACGATAGTTGGAGGGTTGGGAGTGGTCACCTTTCTTTGCGACTGGCTGAATGAGAGCAAACTTCCAGCAAGAAGGAAAGGTACAAGTTGACAGACAAAGGCGAAAGAGTTTGCCTAGGCAGGGTGTAAGCACAAAAGCACAGTTCTTGAGAACAACAGGAGGGACCCCATCAGGCCCATATGCCTTGTTAGTACTGAGGCCAATGATGGCAGAAAATACATCAACTGAAAAATTTTAATGTCAGCCATGAGGAAGTCAGAGGGGGGAAGTGATAGAGGAACAGCACCGGAATCGTCTAAGGTGGAATTGGAGTAATATATATATATATATATATATATATATATATATATATATATATATATATATATATATATATATATATATATATATATATATATATATATATATATATATATATATATATATATATATATATATATATATATATATATATATATATATATATATATATATATATATATATATATATATATATATATATATATATATATATATATATATATATATATATATATATATATATATATATATATATATATATATATATATATATATAACATTACCTTTGATCTCCCCTCAGTTTCAAACTTTCACACAGTGTTTCTGTGACAGCAGCTCCCAGGCGTGACGTCATGCCATTACAGCGCATGCTCGGACGTCACGCCAATGAAACTAAAACCAGCCCAAATGTGAACCAATCAAATCATTGATAGTGTTAGATTTTAAAATTTCAAACATCCCTAACTTTAGTCAGTTCCACGATGGCGTCCTCTTGTAGTGGGTGTGCTGTGACAATACAAGGCGATTGTTTTTTTGTTTTTTTGAAGAATAATCAGGAAACTTTGAATTTCCTACACAGTCACGATGTTCTGCCTTCCTTCCCAAAGTGTAAGAGATGTGGAAGAGACCTACATTATAGACAGGACCTTCATCGGTGGTACTGTAAGAATTAAAGAATTACACAAATTCAAAGGAGCAGAGGGCATGTGGGTTTAGAGGACTGAGGCAAACCCTTCCACCTCATTGTACTCCAATGACATTTAAGGTAATGTGAGGTAAGGTTAAGTTAGATTGGGTTGGGTTAATGTTAGGTTTGGTTAGGTTAGGTTAGGTTAGTTTAAAGATATGGGAGGGTCTAGGTGGACGAAGCCTCCCCAGTCAGGGTATACAGTATGGTTCACCCATGCTCTCGATTTCAACACCAAAAATATTTTATCTGATCAATTTTAGTGTGATTTGAATGAATTTGACCTTCGTTTTTTTCGAGTTTCACTATCTCCACAACGAGTGATTTCCAACAAAAATGAAGGTCAGTTTCATTCAGATCACAATAAAATTGACCAGAAAAAATATTTTTGGTTTCGAAATGGAGAAATGTAGTAGTTCGAAAATTGACCAAAAACACTTGTGCATAGGCTACTTGTTTACTATTTTCAGTTTCCCATATTACTGCTCAGTCATGAGTCCGTTCCCTGGCAGTAAAAGTAAAACTTTCATAGGGTTGATGATGCAATCGGCCCTCACATGGGGGACCGGAATCGGACAAGGAGGATGACATCACTCTCCACTCCACCAGTGCCGTGTTTTGACTGAACCGCGCGTCAGTAAGGTATCTAGGTTACCTACCTACCCTATGTTTGTCATAGAAAATGGTCGCGGGTTCAAAGGGTGGCGGGAAGTTGCTTGTGGCTATACACCTCAACCAGCGTTGCTCCGTGCCCAAAATCGTGACGGCAATACATTTCAACTGGCGCGTAGGGATTAACAATATATGAAATAGTGAAAGGAGGGCAGCTACGTCTTTGACATCTCAGCATATTATGTGGTACACTGGACTCTCATCCGTAATGCAGTGTTTGGGGAGCGTGATCCATACTGAGAATCTTAAGGAGGGGGGTCAGTCGTCCTTCCAATGACAGAGAAGGATCAGAAATAGTGGACTGTGGGCACATACATTTAAATGATTATGCAGTGCCGTGTTGTCTCTGCACAGAAAGAAACTGCACATCTACTTTAATACTGCTGCCAACTATCTATTTATTGAGCTTAAGAAAGACCTGTCATTGAAGAAGTTATTGGGGCTAAAATCAATCCTTTCCAGTTTGAATATTCTCAGGCAAGCTGAATGTAATCGTGTGGCAGCAAAAAATACTTCAATGATTTTAATGACTTTCTGGGTCTGTGGGTCCTAGTTCTGAATATATTAGACAAATTTAAGGCCTGTTGTAGCTCCTTGGCCACCTATAATGCAGATTAGTCGTTCCCCATTTACCATTACCAGTTGTATGAAAAAAGTTGTAATATTCTGGCACAGATCCTTAACTTACGATGAGAACTGCCAGTATTTCTACTTAGCAAGGAACATGAAGAATGCAGTCCACTGTAAAATTAAACTTATAATCACATATTGTAAGTCATGTATACAGCGAAAATACAGTATTTCCCGCCAGGCTTGGGCCTTCCTTGGTTTTATATTGGTGAAAAATATTGTATTTACTCAATAAACGCTAATTCCATAGGTAACCATGGGTTCAACTTTTCCATTTGCACAACTCAGGGACGTGTGAAATCAAGAATACCAAGGTAATTGATTAATTGTATTAACACGCATAATGAGTGTCCAAACTATTCATCAAAAATTTTCATGCATAGGTAACTTCTTGAATACGGTGATGTAAATTATTGGCCTATTAAACTCCAGTAAAACGAAAGGTTTCTCTGAAACGAGAGAGAGAGAGAGAGAGAGAGAGAGAGAGAGAGAGAGAGAGAGAGAGAGAGAGTCTGGATGTAGCATTAATGAACTAATGAGTATGTCACTGAACTGAAGAGTTAATACACTGGAAAAGCCAGGAATTGTGGATGGTACCGCCTGTGCGATAGGGCAGCTGATACTGTACTGGGTATCAGGAATATTTCATATGGTACTGATGAGGGTTTTCCTGCATTTCTGATTTTCTTTCCTGTTGTTTCTGGAGGATGACAGTCAGATTTAGAACAGTGGAGTAAACCATTTCATTTCGATGCCATAGTTTAATCTTGCTCTTGCCAACCTCAGATGATTTTATTCATCTTGTGAGAAAAGTCTCGAACTGGAAAGGCGAGATGAACACGTAACTAAACAGCCTTACTGCTGAATATCCTTCCTAAGTTGCATGTGATCATCCGACAGCAGCAAAAATAAAGCTGACATTGCCTTTTTGTAGTCAAGAAATTATGATAAGATGTTGAGTATGGTGATGCTAATTACGATGTGGAAGACTGTCGGTGATAATTATGATAAAAACCAATGATGATGATGACGATAATGTTGATAATACTAAGATGTTGGACAGGGCTGATGTTGTGGTGGAGTCTGGTCTCTTTGACAAATGGCTGCGGTATTCTCAGCCCAACACCACCTCGTGCCTCAACACTCCCAGGGTCATCACTGTCACCGCCGTTCTCTCACTCAGTAACTTATGGGTACGTAAATGGCAGCCTGTATTTGACTGCATCAATAACAGAGGCCTTCTTTTAGTCCTGTACATTGTTCTGCAATATCACATCCACAGTTACAGTGTGCAAGGATTAAACATCATTACCTGGTTGCTTTTCACTTCAAAGTACTGTACTACAGTCCTGTATGATCCTTAGCATGTATTCAATATGGATGATGGGTGTTAACGCCGAAGTGGTGACATGTGGAGGTGTGTAGGAGGACGACTGGGCCTTGGGGCAAACCCTAAAGCCTTTGCCCGGAGTCGGACATCTTAAGAAGAAAAAAAAAAATTATAGAAGCATGTTAAAAGTTTTGTATGTTAAATATTCTACACTTTTTTCAGGGATATTAGGACAATATCTTAAAACATGTTTGAAGAGAAATCAGACCGAAATAATAGGCACTTTTACCTGTACTGCCAAATTTAATCTCTTTCTCTCTCTCTCTCTCTCTCTCTCTCTCTCTCTCTCTCTGTATATATGTAAAAAAATACATCCATCCATCCCTAATGGACCCAGGATCGAATCCCGGCTGGAGCAGGGAACAGTTGCAGGATTTGAATTTCCTAAAAGCAGACTTTCCTGATGTACCAGATGACCCGCCGATATGTCGTAAAAATACCCCCGCTAATACCAATACACCAATCCTGTATTAGACAGCCCTAGCATGTATTCAATATGGATGGAAGGTGTCAGCGCCGAAGTGGTGACATGTGGAGGTGTAGGAGGACTACTGGGCCTTGGGATGGGTCACTGCCCCCGAGAAATAGGCCCTGAAGCCTTTGCCCAGAGCTGGACACGTAATATATATATATATATATATATATATATATATATATATATATATATATATATAAGGGAAGTACTCCCAACTGAATGGAAAGCTGATGACAGGGAGAGCTGGAGCTCCCGTTTCATGAGCCCTCGGGACTAGTTCCTGACCATCCCCCTTTTCCTGAACATTTTCAGTGTTTCAGTAACACAAAGAGTAGGCCAGCATGCTCTCCAGAAAAAGTTTCTCTGTTAACACCAAACTACATGCACAGTACACATTACACTTCGTTTTCAAAATTAAACAAGGAAAAATGGCGTCCAATAACGAAGCCTAGCAGTTTCCAGGGGGGGGGGGAGACCATCATTGCCCCCACCATCCGCCCCTTTCCCGATGACGACTCAACGAGCTGCCTGGAACCACCCGGAGCCACTGTCTGCAACATTCGCGACATTAACTTTCTGTCGGTTGAGCACCACCACTCCTCCTCTAAACCTCACCTTCTCTTCATAACTGAGACTCATTTGTCTGAGGCAACTGATAGCAAACCCTTTTCTGTATCCTCATGCTTTCTCTGAACTAATTTCAAAGCCAAAGGTGGCTCTTGGGTTTATGTACACAACGACTTATCTTGCTCTCGTGTTCCTGAACTTGATTCTGCTGAATTCTTTACTCTCTAGCTTCGGCTTTTCTGTCGTTCTCTGACTAAATATATCTCCGCTGTTTACTTATATCCTAATTCTACTGGTTACGGAAAATTCTTCGACTATATTACTTCTGCGATGGAACACATTCTATCCATTTCTTCTTTCTCTGAAATCTCCATTCTAGGAGATTTCAGTGTTCACCAGCACCTTTGGCTCTCCTCTTCTTTCACTGATCCACCTTGTGAACAAGCCTACATCTCATTTATCCTTAATGTTCTAGAGGATCTCGTACAGCACCCTACCTGTATCCCTGACCGCCTTGGAGAGGGCTCCAACATACTTGACCTCTTCCTTGCAACTAGTCCTTCTGCTTACAGTGTTAACCATTCCTTTCCTTTGGGCTCCCCCGATCACAACCTTATTATCTTAACCTGGCCTATCTCTCCTGTACTGCCTGTGGAACCTCCAAAGAAACACTGACTGTGGCACTTTGGAGCTACGGATCGGTAGGCCCTCAGGCAGTACTTTGATTTTCCCTGGAATGATTATTGCTTCCATGGTAGGGAGCCATCTGAGTGTGGCTTGCACATTATGCAGGTTATTCTCTCAGGCATGGAAGCATACATTCCCTTCTCATATCCTTTGACTAATGCAAGAAAGCCTTGTTTTAAGCAGCTGCGAAGTTATCGTGGTAACAGGCACACAGATCTTGACCAACTTTCACCAGTTTCGAACTCGTGATCGATTTCTTTCCCTACTACACACCTACAAATTTTTTTTATATCTTGAGCGGTTGCGAAATTATCATGCTAACAGACACACACACTCACACAAACATATTGAAAACAATACCAGCGTCGCTATTGCAACTGGTAATAATTATAATTATAACAATAATAAAAACACTACTACTACTACTACTACAACTACTACTACTACTACTAATAGCTAGAAGTCTAAAACTACAGAAGCAATAGTCAAAGAACTCCACATTCCAGATGAGAAAGCTAGAGAATGTATCAAAATGACCTTGGAAATGACATTGAAGGTCAGATTTGACATTTCCACCTGACAGAATAGGATCATGATATGGGTAGTTGGTAATACATTGTGATCTTTAATTATCAATATTAGGCTCAGAAAATTTGCATTTTTATCATTTTGAGCAACTTTTTGAAGGTAGGTCCAAAATTCGTCAATAAGTGTAAAAAAAATACTGATCTGTCATAACTGTTGTTATAAATGATTTAAAAGTAGCCACTCTTAGGATTCCGAGAACACTTTTGTCATCAGTGTAAACCTAATATTAAGGGACTCTTGCTCTGACTCAAAATTTTTTACGAATTTTTACCTGCGACCTTCAGTTCAAGGCCAAGATAATTCTCACAATGCAAATCATGCTTAGTCATGATCCATTATATTTCCACTGAGTTTGTTCAAATTCGGCCAAATACTCACCAATTTAGCACTTTCAGGCAAGAGGCGGCCATTCTGATTTTCCTTAATATCTCACAAATTATTTGCTGGATCTCAGTATCAGAATATACCCACGTGCACTTGTATATGTTGACGACCATATACTGGAACATAAGCAAAACAATCAATTCAGTAGTTTTTGCTATGCAGCAGGGCAAAAACTTAATAACAGAGGGTACTAGTTAGGAGAAAAAAAAAGTGCCAAGAGAAGCCTACAACCAATATACTGTACATCACTCCTGAAAAATTCAAGTCTATCTCGGGCAATATTGGAATGCCAGCCTTTTAGATCTTCCCCCCTAATAATAATAATAATAATAATATTAATAATAATAATAATAATATAACTACAGTATCAATAAGAACTCAACAGAAAGGGTAGTTCTTAATATCAACTAATAGTAATAATCAACATCATCAATCAGAGCATTTCCCTCAAAGATAACGATGAGGATGATGATTATGATGACGATGATGAAATGATGATTATGATCCTCATCAATATAATCGCTTTTCCCACTCCTGCAAAATAAGTTTCTGGAGAAACTACCATCAGCGCACCAGTAAAAGAGGTTGCTTTTTCACTCACTCATCATGTGATCCGTTCAACTCGAGAGTGCCACTAATGATTCGTTATTCCTACCCACAACTTATTTCATTCAGCTTTAGAAGGTCTAATCGAAATGGAGGAGTTAGATACTGCTTTCAATATACCTTCATGGGGTGACATTAAAATACTATTCTTACTACTGTATCTACACACTGCTTTCAGTCCTGTGGCAGAGGGGTCAAACCTCGCAGTGTATGGTAACAATCATTTCTCAGCATATTTCAGTGCTCTAGACCATGTAGTTCAAGAATCCATTGGGTGTAATGAGTACCTACGCTTGGCATTTACAAAATTCAAGATGACCACGAAGATGAATGTCAAATCACATTATTGGTTTTAACTTTTGAACTATACAACTCAGAATCACTATATTGGTATCTAGATTAGGGGTTTGGGGGTCACGGAATCCATTCCTGATGTTCAAATATTTGCCTAGACCATGAGAAATGCATAAATCAACACTTAAGAGAAAAATTATAGTTGAGCGAAATGGATTTACTTTTTGGCTGCGTACAGATTACATAAGAATAAGGTTAGAAGTACAAACAGTAATAAATATTAGCAAACAGAGAGATTCATGCAAGATCAATTAAAAACTAGTGTGGATATATATATATATATATATATATATATATATATATATATATATATATATATATATATATATATATATTATATGACTATGATTCCACTTCATAAATATCATCAGTCTGCACTGAAGATGGCTTCCTCAAACCCTTTTTGTGTACCATCTGTTTGTTTGGCCCATGAGGAGCATCTGAATTGAAGCTTTATAGAAAAATTAGCACTGAAGTGAATGAATTAACAGCTGAGTTCAGACTGTATAAGTCCCGAAGTACAAACAGAAATAATTTGTAATAAACAATGTGAATTATACAAGGTTAAATAACTACTTGTATGGCAGCATTCCATGATTCTGCTTCAAAAGTTTTAGAAATCTTTTCTAAATATGAGTCCTTAATTAAACTGCCTCCTAAAGGCCACTTCCCTCTTCGTCATCTTCATCAGTTGGCTTGGTAATAGTGAACTTGTTCAAACATGATGGCTCACCCCCACAGGCACAAAATATTGTACGTGGTATTTGGTGACATGTGCACCCACAGTTCCCTTTTGTGCATTATGATTCTGAGTCACAACCGCAGCGAATGAGCTTAAGCACATAATCTTGTGCCAGGCAAACACCTTCGGCTAAAGTAACTGGAGAGAGTGCCTTGTTGACGTCATCGGCTTCCCAGCCATATTCCCTGATAAAGTGGTGGAGGTTCTGAGTTCAGTGCAACATACTACTGCGCAGCTTGGAAGTGTGCTCATTTTGCATTTTACATGAATGCCTCTGTGATTGGAAACTGTGAACAGAGTTTTGGTGCACCGGATGATTTAGCTGTTTTTTGTGCCTACAGCCACCGACGGCATTCACTCATACCTAAATCCACCATATGCAGCAACCATGAACTTTGTTGCCTCCTTCTCCACATCACCCCAAGGGGCATCGTTCACACCAAGGGAGTCCAGGACAAACCCCTTCTTTAATGTGACAATAGCTTTTGACTTGCCAATGCCATAACTAGCTGCTACCATATCATAGCCACTGATATCATATATTGCCTGAACTTGCGGGATGAGTGCTTCCTAACTGTTGCATGGATTTTTTCCTTTTTTCTATATGCATGGAAGAAGGAACCAAAGGCCAGGAGTTCAAAAACCTTTCCTTCCAAGAAAAAACAAAAACAATGCAACAGACAGCCTAATCAAAGATGTCAGCACAAACCCTACTTTGGACAGATGGTTGCATCATCAGGGGAGCTGAGGAACCATACTTATGGCAATGGTAACAGTTGTACAAACACATCCGTATCATCTAAGATGACACAGACAGGAGTCTATTCAGTTTTGCAGCTCCAGAATGCATGCTTGACGAGTTTGTCTGCCTCCTCATGAGTACAGTTGAAGCTCAGCCTTTTTTCTTCCTCTGTGGACCATAGCTGGCACCAGCTCTATTCCTGACACAAATAGGCGTTGTTCAGCTGTCGTGCTGTCGACCTATTGTTGGTCATTCATTACGAGCTTCCACAATAAGGTGGTTCAGCTGTACCTTGTTGTCTGTACATTTCAGTACAGCATCCCTTTATGGGAAGGGAGTATTTATGATCATTTTGTGAACTTGAGTAGGGGGCCGCCTTGTCTGCACGAGCAGTACCACTGCTCTTAGTAGAGCAGTCATAGTGCCTGTCCAATACCAGGTGAACGTTGATACAGTTAAGGTGGTTTGCGCCCCACATCTAGAATGTACTGACAAAGGTGAAGACAGTCCCTTTTGTGGGCCAAAAAACTGTCCACAGCGCAGCAGACACATCAGCCACAATAACCCTGCCAGATGTTTCGACTGCAAGAATTTACTTTAGACATTCTCACTCAGTGGCGATCCTCATACTTCCATCAGAATGGAACATAGGAGGAGGGTATGCCGCCAGTTCACAGCCAAGCACCCTGCTGAGGTCAAGCTCTTACTGGCCTAATCAGTCCAATAATTCTGGCATAGATCAGACCTGTGTCACTGCCCTGTCAGTGTTCAGAGTTAGTTAATAATTATTACATATAATAAGGAGAGCATGTTCAAAACAGAGTCTACTGTATATGGTACACCTTTAATTTCTGCCATTTTTTACTAATTTTGGTGGTCATATGAGATGCCTTCTTTGAATTCGAGCATAAGGGATGATCAAATAGTTATCTGAACAGTAGAAATGGATTCCTTGATCCCCCGAACCCTACCCTGGACACCAATATGATGGCTCTATGTGGTATGGCTCAAAAGTTAAAATCAATAACATGATTTAGTGGCCATCTTGAATTTTGAAAATGCCAAATTGGGGTGCTCACTACAACCGATGGATTCTTTAACTACATGGTCTAGCGTACTTAAAAATGCAAAGGAATGATAGCTACCAGACATTGCAAGGTTTTGATAAAAACTGGGCCTGTGCCATCGGACTATTTACTCACCATTGGACAGACTTTTCCAGCTCGCGACGTTCGATGTAGGTTTAAGTAAAACATCAAAATTATTTAATTTTTCTCCGTAGCTGAATAAAATTGTAATGGAATAGCAAGAGTAAAACAATAATACGTCATCTGATCCAATGGTTGAAAAAGGTTCTAGACGATGACATATTTCGCTTCATTATTACTACAACATCTCTCGAAAGTTGTGCTGAGCTTACAGATTATTTGTAAGGGGGGAGACAGATATCCTTCCTTAGTGCCTTCATTATTAGAAATTCTTACCAACTTGAATTTTTTTTGGTTAGTTAAGTAAAATGAGAGTACAGTGCCGTCAGGCACATGTCTCATTAAAAAATAATTATTGAATGTTTCAGGGCATGTTTGTTATACTTGGTATCGGCTTCCTTTTTGGATGTTTGATCTTCCTGTTAGAAGATACCGGTGCTCATACTGTGCAATCGTCGGCCAATGGAAACTTCAGCATCATAATCTTCAGTGAGGAAACGTGCATAAGACGACACTAAGCAGAGTTATAGCAAGTGCCATTTTTTTTGTCCATTCATAATAATGTATGTAACTGGTGTAACTATGTGATGATTTATACAAAATTAAAGGTATGTTACTGACTTTATAAGACTTTTAATATACGTTGGATAAAAATTCCAGCACTGTCTAGCAAATATAGCATTTAAGGCCTTTTTTTTATTTCAGTCCATGATTAAGAATTGGCAGGTTACCGTTAGTACCATTTATATACAGGATGTCCATAAATTTTTCACATAAATATAAAACTGAATATAAGTTCAATGTTTAATCTCTCGAAAGTGGGTGCTATAATATAAAAAAATGCATTTTCATGAATCTATCACTCTGCTATAATTACCTCCGCCAACGAAGTTCGACGAAGGATATGTATCCACCGATGTCTGCTTACCTGTGTATGTACTAACTATCTCCAAAAGTTGTGTTCGTATTTCAACGAAATCTGGTGGCTAGGTGGGCAATTAGTCAAGGAAGAACTGATTGGACACTGAGGTAAATCCGAATCAAGTTACCAAAGTTGTTTTTGTTTTTTTTCTTTGCTTTGAAGTTTTCTTTCTCTAAGATGGTGAAACAGGGCAGATTAACCGTGGAATTAATTGACTATGTGAGACCGTAACAGTTTTCTTCTGGTAGGAAAGAGGTACTACAGCAGTAAACCACAAATTTAATTGGCGTTGTTGGAGATCTGCATTGTGAGTGCTTTATAGTTCAGTACACTTCTACATTTTAAGACATCTTTCCTATCACAACCTTCTTTCTGATCGTCAGTACGGGTTTCGTCAGGGACGTTCCACTGGCTATCTTCTCACCTACCTTTCAGACTCCTAGTCATCCTCCTTTCTGGACTTTGGCGAAAGCTTTGCCATTGCACTTGACATCTCAAAGGCTTTCGATCGAGTCTGGCATAAATCTTTAATTTCCAAACTGCCCTCTTACGGTTTCTATCCTTCTGTCTGTGCCTTCATCGCTAGCTTCCTTTCTGGTCGTTCTATAGCCACTGTTGTAGAAGGCCATCGTTCTTCTCCTAGGACAATCAACAGTGGTGTTCCTCAGGGCTCTGTCCTATCACCAACTCTCTTCTCTTTATTAATCGATGACCTTCTAAGCTGTACATCTAACCCTATCCACTCATATGCTGATGACTCCACCCTTCACCTTTCCATTCGGTTCTTGCAACGCCCATCTCAGCAGTTACTTCAACAAACAAGGGATGAGGCTATGGCACACCTAATGTCTGACTTGGCTGGTATCTCTGACTGGGGTAAAAATAATCTTGTTTTTAATGCATCAAAGACTCAGTTCTTACACCTATCAACCCGTCAAAATCTTCCACAGGTATACCCACTAATGTTTAATAATATTCAGCTTAATCTTGCATCATCCTTGAACATGCTTGGGGTTTCATTTACTCGGGACTTATCTTGGAAAGATCATATTACATCTCTTGTAAAATCTGCTTCCAAGAGATTGGGTGTGCTAAGCCGACTCCGTTCTTTTTTTACCCCTGCACAATTGTTGACTCTATACGGGGGTTTTATCTGCCCCTGTGTGGAGTACAACTCTCATGTGTGGGGAGGCTCCCCACATACAGCTCTTCTCAATAGGGTGGAGTCAAAGGCATTTCGTCTCATTAACTCTCCTCCTCTTACTGACTCCCTTCAACCTTTGTCTCTTTGCCGCACTGTTGCATCTTTATCTCTTTTCTATCGCTACTTTAATGGTCACTGCTCCTCTGAACTGTCTGCATGCATTCCTCCACCTCTACAACGGGCACGTAGCACACGTCTAGCAGCAAACTCTCAACTCTTTTCTGTCCAACTCTCTAATGCAAGAGTTAACCGTTACTCCCAGTCCTTCACTTGTGCAATAGGTCAACTCTGGAACTGTCTCCCTCTGTCTGTATTTTCTGCTGCCTATGATCTCCAGCCTTTCAAACGCAGTGAGTTCAGGCATCTCGAAATGAATGGATCTTGAATTTGGCTCTCTCTTGTATTTTGTTTTTCTCTTGGAGGGAACTCTTATTGCGGGCTCATGACCTTTGGTTCCTTCTTCCTCGCATGAAAAAAAAATGCTATGTTTTGATAGCATGAAGAATATAAAAGAGGTAATGGATTTCATTGTAAGTATTATGAAGCAAATGTTTAGCGCATTTGGAAACCAGTTCTTCTTTGTTTCAACTTTTTAAATGTATTACCTTTCTTTGAATACATACTGTTATTTTATATAAACACACAAAAACCCATCCATATCAGGAGAACGAGGCCATGGAATGGAGCTACCTCGGCTAATTCAGTGATAAGGGAATTTTTCACGTGGGGGTTACCTATCATGCAAAGATCCCATTACTTCTCATTCAAAATCTGCTTACAAAATATTAGGTGTGTTAAGGCTACTCCGTTCCTCCTTTACTCTCACAAAGCTACTGATTTTGTACAGGGATTTTATTCACTCCTGAATGGAGTAAGTCTCAAGTGCGGGAGGCTGCACGGTCATAGCTCTTCTTAACAGGGTGGAATCAAAACCTTTTTGTATCGATAACTCCCCTCATCTTACTGGCTACCGTCAATGAATTCTGCTGCAGATTTGTCTAATAAATATCGTCACTTTAATCAGACCCCCAATAGATATACAGGACTCCAATTTATGCAGTGAATAAGGTGGCACAATAATTACATCTCACCAGAAACTATGTGACAAGGAGGTGAGAGTATCTGAAACAATCTCCCGGGGAAATAATGAATTCTGCTGGCAAAAAATATTCAAGTGAGCTATGGGATCGCTGTCTACTAAAGTTATTCATGAAATGACTGCGTATTTCCCGGTGACATCTAACCCCTCCATGGCCGTGGGTCCGGAATTTTACGTGCACCCCAGGCCGACGCTAGGGCCATTTTCTGAAGCTTAGACATTTTTTTTTTTTTTTTTTGCCAAATTGAAGAAAAAGTTCAGATGCACCTAAGAGTAAAAATCCCAGCTTCCTAGACCCATTCTGTGGCTTGCAATGGAACGTGAAAGTTGCACAAATATTGGCAACGCTTCTGAGAGGTGTTTCCGCATTGCAACATCGCACGTGTTATCAATTTTTGTATCCCTCAAAACAATGTGAATGGTGCTGAAATATTGCGCTTATATTAAATATTATGATATCGAATGATTTCAGTACATAACATGTTAGGATTTGCTAAAAAAAAATTATTATGGATTTTTTTTTCACCTTTTTGATATATAGTATGTTCACGGACGTGTCGAGTTATTTTTTATGTTATCGTTGTGCTCATGCTTGGGAAAGAGTGAAAGGGTTGAATTTTCCGTCCTGAATGAGAAAATCGGCCTTCCCCCGAGGCTAGGCCCTCCCACAGGGGATGAAAGTGGAGGGTCAGATCTGATTAGGAATAGGCGAATTGAGTTGCAACTTCCTGCTTCCACACCACGTGCATGGCTAAAAATAAAATTGTAATGCAGTTTCAAAAACTATGAATAAGTCTAATTATTACGAATACAGAAACAAAGCAGAAACAAATACGTTTGCAGACGGGAGAAAACGTATTTCTTCCGTAATAACACATTCACCTTTCTCTATCAGTTTACCTTGTTATTTTCGCAACATATGTTGTTGTCTGTCTGTCGTGAGTGTGGGAAAGTGTGATATTTTTTGCCAGGGTAAGGAAAAAGGGCACAACTGGATGCTTCCCAACACATTACACGGTCAGAATTACGAGACGACCTGCTATTTGCACCTCGCACGAGCTGATTAGCAGGAAGGGAAGGAAGTTCTTTCCACCTAAGAAAGCATCACGTGAGCACAGAAAACTTTCCTGTTATGCTCGTAAAAGGCAAAGAATATGTAAGATGATTCAAAACAGTGCAACAAAGCTGAGCAAATAGGTAGATACCTAACAAAAATAAATTTTTCTTTTATTTTGTCCTCTTTATTATGCCTGTGTATAATTATAATCGTAAACAGGGTGGTTGTGTGTGTTTTGCTGGGGAGGAAAAAGACGATATTTCTGTCTGGGTCGAGATAATGTGTGTAACTATGTGTGTTTAGGCATGGCCACGAGCGACAAAATCATACATCCACTCGTCAGGGCAGCAGGTGGTGAACTGACAGATGAAGTATGACAGAGTTAAGTGAAGGTCAGTCTCATGTCCCAGATGTTCATTCACTTCTCGAAAGTTTTCAAAATTTTCTACAGGTCACACTGCATCTAATGATCCAAACCAGTACAACCAACCTGAACAAATACGTAAAGATACCAAGACAAAAATGTATTTTTCTCTCATCGTGTCTTTTTTGTTTATGCCTGTATTATTTAATAATCGTAAACAGGTGGTTGTGTGTGTTTGCCTGGGTCGAGATAATGGGTATACTTGTGCCTGTTTAGGCATGGCCAGGAGCGATAAAATCACATATCCACTCATCACAGTAGCAAAATCTGAACTGCTTGATGAGGTGTAAGGGAGTATACTGTAGGTCAGTCTAAAGACGTAAAGAACGTTTGTTCACTTCCCCAATAATGTTGCCATTTTTTTAGGCCATGCTCAAACGACGCCTGCGGCCATTTATCGGCTAAACATCATTTGATGTAGGCGGTCACAGAGGGACTAAAATATTGAGATAATATAACAGAGTATTATTTTCTCAATTTAAATGCCTTTTGTTTTGTGTAAATGGTTGTAAATGAATATAATAAGGTATTATATTAAATGCATATCAGATCTATTCTATCTATCTATCTATTGCCAGACGCCTCAATCCCGTTTGGGGTGGCCACAAACAAATCGCCTCCACGTCGACCTGTCCCCCGTCATTTCACTGCCCTGCTCCCAACTCACACTCCCCTCTCATATACCTCTCCATCCCATCCCTCCATCTCATCCTTGGCCTCCCCCTCCCTCTCGCCCCCTCCACCTCACTCACATACACTCTCTTCGTCAGTCTTTCACCCTCCATCCTCTCCACATGGCCAAACCACCTCAGTGTATTCCTCCTAACGCTTCCCATCACATCCACATCCACACCACAATGCTCCTTTATATCCTCATTCGTCAGCCTGTCTCTCCATGTGACTCCACAGCTCCTCTTAAATAACCCATTTCCACTGCTCTCACTCTTGACTTGTGTCCTTCCAACAACGTCCAAGCTTCACTTCCATACATTAGAGTTTGTATCACAATACTGTCATGTAGTAACTTTTTCACTTCTATGCTCATTTCCCTGTTTCTTATAACTGCTTCCAAAGAACCAGAAACCTTTCTTCCCTGCTGTACCCTTTCAAGCACTTCACCCTCCAAACCTCCATCCTTACTCATCATACTACCCAAGTACTTAAACGTACTCACATTTTCCAATTCCTCACCATCCAACCTCACTGTACATTCACTGACTTCACCTCTCTCAGAAACCATCACTATACTTTTCCCTACATTCACCTTTAGATTCCGTTTCTTTCACACTCTCCCAAACTCATCCACAAACCCTTGCAGCTACCCTTCGTCTTCACTCAACAACACAGTATCATCTGCAAACAACAGTACAGGGAGTTTCCAAACACCACCCTCTCTCACCAGGGCCACTCCAACATCCACTACCCTACCTTGTACCTCTTTTATTACCCCATCCATGTACAAATTGAACAACCATGGAGATATGACACATCCCTGTTTCAACCCAACTTCCAAAGAGAAAAATTCACTCAGTTCACCATCCACATGCACTGCAGCCTTAGCACCATCATACATACTCTTCACTGCATTCAACAACTTCCCATCTACTCCATATATTCTTAATACTTTCCACAATCCTTGTCTATCCACCCTGTCATATGCTTTCTCCAAATCCATGAAAGCCACATACAACTTCTTTCCCTTCTCTAGAAACTTTTCCACTAAAGATCTAAGAATGAATATCTGATGTACACAACCTCTTCCCTTCCTAAAGCCTCCCTGTTCTTCTCCAACTAATTCCTCTGTTTTTTTCTAACTCTGTCAATATGTATCCTACCATACACTTTTCCTATTATACAAAGAAGACAAATGTCCCTATGATTACCACACACTTCTTTTTCCCCTTTTCCTTTGTACAAGAGAATAATTATACCTGACTTCCAATCCTCCGGGACTCTACCTTCCTCCCAGGCCAATCTACATATCTTCCACATCCATTCTAGTACTATCACTCCCCCATGCTTCAGCATTTCACCACACACTCCATCAGTTCCTGGGGCTTTCCCCATTTTGACTTTCTTCATTCCTTCCACAACTTCTATCCTACTGATTTCTTCCTGTCTTCTCACCTCCCTCCTTCTCCCAGCCATTTCCCAGCCACTTATTCTCGCATTACTTCCATCCTCTATGTTCAAGAAATCCTTAAAGTGTTCTCTCCATTTGCTCACCTTTTCTCCCTTCTCCACTAGTAATCTACCATTTTTATCTTTCACTCCCCTGCCAACTTCACTTCCACCCTGTCTTACTCTGTTCACCTCTCTCCAGAACATCAAATCTAAGAGTGCAAAATATATTATCAAACTTATTTTTGTTGAATAGTGTTCTATGTAGATGTTCTTCATGGAAGCATAAAGTTGACAATAATGTGTAGGTAGTATATTATACCTGGAAAAAAAAAAAGGAAGATATTTCTATCTCTGACAAGTGGAGAGTTAGGGTGCAGCTCTGTTTTTGGTAATGTTAAATGGGTTACCGTGACAACAACCTAAAGGAAATAAGGTGATAAGATGGAGATTGGGGATAGCGTGGGTGCTGGGTAAACAAGCGTGAGGTAAAATATTTTATGTTGTAGTTTTATTTATGGCGAGTGATGAGAAGGGTGGGTGGTGAACTGAATGAAAGGAAGGCAATGATTGATTATGTGTGTGTGGATGAAAGGATGCGAAGATGTGTAAAGGATGCAAGAGTGTATAGAGGTTGGGGGAGTGGACTTTCTGACCACTACTTGGTGGTGGTCAGAATTAGAATGCAAGTAAGATGGAGGAATAGAAGAAGGGAAAGACGAGAGGAAGGAGTAGTTCCAAGGAGAGTGGAAAGGTTACAAGAGGATGAGAAAAAGGCAGAGTATAAGAGAGAAGTGGAGGAACGATTGGGCAAATATGAATTGGAGCAGATGGGAGACGTGGAAGGTGTGTGTAAGATATTTACAGAAGAAATATGTGCAGCATGTGATGTGGTGTGTGGAAGGAAGAGAAGACGGAGGGGGGTGCAAGGAACAGCGTGGTGGACTGAAGAGGTGAAACAGGCTGTGGCACAAAAGAAGAAAGCATACAATGAATGGATGAGAAATAGGGGCGTGGAAGAAGTTGAGAGGCGGAAGAGAGTGTTATATGTGGAAAGAAAGAGAGAGGTGAAAACATTAGTAAGAGAGAGTAAGAAGAGAGTAGATGAGGAATTTGGAAGGAATTTGAGTGTAAAGTGGAGGGACTGTAAGAAAATGTTCTGGAGAGAAGTGAAAAGAGTAAGACAGGGTGGAAGTGAAGTAAGCAGGGGAGTGAAAGATAAAAATGGTAGATTACTAGTGGAAAAGGGAGAAAAAGTGAGCAGATGGGGAGAACACTTTAAGGAATTGTTGAACGTAGAGGATGGAAGTAATGCGAGTATAAGTGGCTGGGGAATGGCTGGGAGAAGGAGGGAGGTGAGAAGACAGGAAGAAATCAGTAGGATAGAAGTTGTGGAAGCAATGAAGAAAGTTAAATCGGGGAAAGCCCCAGAAATTGATGGAGTGTGTGGTGAAATGCTGAAGCATGGGGGAGAGATAGTAGTAGAATGGATGTGGAAGAAGTGCAGATTGGCCTGGGAGGAAGGTAGAGTCCCGGAGGATTGGAAGTCAGGTATAATTATTGCGTTGTACAAAGGAAAAGGGGGAAAAGAAGTGTGTGGTAATCATAGGGGCATTTGTCTTCTTAGTATAATAGGAAAAGTGTATGGTAGGATACTTATAGACAGAGTTAGAGAAAGAACAGAGAAATTAGTTGGAGAAGAACGGGGAGGCTTTAGGAAGGGAAGAGGTTGTGTAGATCAGATATTCATTCTTAGATCTTTAGTGGAAAAGTTTCTAGAGAAGGGAAAGAAGTTGTATGCGGCTTTCATGGATTTGGAGAAAGCATATGACAGGGTGGATAGACAAGGATTGTGGAAAGTGTTAAGAATATATGGAGTAGATGGGAAGTTGTTGAATGCTGTGAAGAGTATGTACGATGGTGCGAAGGCTGCAGTGCGTGTGGATGGTGAACTGAGTGAATTTTTCTCTTTGAAAGTTGGTTTGAAACAGGGATATATCATGTCTCCATGGTTGTTCAATCTGTACATGGATGGGGTAATAAAAGAGGTACAAGGTAGGGTAGTGGATGTTGGAGTGGCCCTGGTGAGAGAGGATAGTGTTTGGAAACTCCCTGTACTGTTGTTTGCAGATGATACTGTGTTGTTGAGTGAAGACGAAGGGGAGCTGCAAGGCTTGGTGGATGAGTTTGGGAGAGTGTGTAAGAAACGGAATCTAAAGATGAATGTAGGGAAGAGTAAAGTGATGGTCTTTGAGAGAGGTGAAGTTAGTGAATGTACAGCGAGGTTGGATGGTGAGGAATTGGAAAAATGTGAGTACGTTTAAGTACTTGGGTAGTGTGATGAGTAAGGATGGAGGTTTGGAGGGTGAAGTGCTTGAAAGGGTACAGCAGGGAAGAAAGGTTGCTGGTTCTTTGAAAGCAGTGGTAAGAAACAGGGAAGTGAGCATGGAAGTGAAAAAGTTACTACATGACAGTATTGTGATACCAACTCTAACGTACGGAAGTGAAGCTTGGACATTGTTGGAAGGACACAAGTCAAGAGTGAGAGCAGTGGAAATTAGTTATTTAAGAGGAGCCTGTGCAGTCACATGGAGAGACAGGCTGACGAATGAGGATATGAAAGAGCGTTGTGGTGTGGATGTGGATGTGATAGGAAGCGTTATGAGAAACACACTGAGGTGGTTTGGCCATGTGGAGAGGATGGAGGGTGAAAGACTGACGAAGAGAGTGTATGTGAGTGAGGTGGAGGGGGGAAGAGGGAGGGGGAGGCCGAGAATGAGATGGAGGGATGGGGTGGAGAGGTATATGAGAGAGGGGGGGGTGAGTTGGGAGCAGGGGAGTGAAATGGCAGGGGACAGGGCGACTTGGAGGCGATTTGTTTGTGGCCACCCCAAACAGGATTGAGGCGTCTGGCAATAGATAGATAGATAGATAGTTTTATTTTTTCGGGGGGTACGATTACTAACGAAAATGGATATTTCTCAGTTCAATCTGCAGAAGAAAAACAAAGCCAAACAATGCCTCTAGTAAAAACAATTAAATACAGCTGTACTATGCTCACAACATTCTTACCATTTTGGTACTGGGCTCTAAAAGAATTGTTGAAAATATGCAAAATAGGGTGATGAGTCTATTTCTGGCCTGTGTTGAGATACAAATGCAATTGTAATTGTGGAAGGATGAAAGGGCCACTGTCAAAGTTGACCCACAGAAGATAAAGGGGAGATTCTTGCGTCAATGGCGAGCGACCGTGAAGGAAATTGTATTCTGATGTAGGTTGTATTGTACTGTTGTAGCAAAGTTACAGACGAAACAATATTTTTATCCACAAACCGCAAAAGAACAACATAAAGCAGCAATTGGAATCATAAAACAATATATAAAAAAAGCAGTATACCGTTTACAGCAATCTTCCCGCGTTGGTTGGGTGTTGTTTGTTTACTGTGTGGTGATGGTTGGCGCGAGAGGAAATTTTCTCGGAGGCCTCCCCTGCTTCCTTTCCAGTTCAAAAGCAAACACCGATAATAACTACTGTCATGGGAAGGCACTTTTACAACGTAAAATCTCTACACTTACTTTCTTACTTTTATTTTGTACTTAATTTTTCTAGTTTTTACATACACTTATATTTATCTACTGCTGTATACAAAAAAGATTAACACTTTATACCTAGTTTCAACTAAATGCATGTTCTGATTGTAGTCATTTACAGCCTGTGGTTTTTGGATACAGTGTTCTGTCACTCAGTCTACTCTCCTTGTGTGGATGAGATGACTTGTGTTTACAGAAGACAGCATACAAACATTAATTACGCTTGTCTCCAAAGCAGGGCAGGAAGATCTTTGAAGTGCATCTGCTGGACAGTATCCCTCCCCTGATCGTCATTGAACTGTGGCATGCCATGACAGTTTGGTCTAAGAGTGCCGCAGAGGCCTGTGTTCCTGTCATGTAAATGTATACCAGTTATCTGTGTACAGTATGTGGCCTTTACCCAGATAATCTTCCATCACTTTCTTAACCATTGCACCGGAAAACCCAAGATGATCATTATGCGGAATATCGATCGTCGTCCCTGTGTATTAAATCATGTCCAGGACAACACCTATTTTGTAGTCACAGAGTACAAATATTTTTATGCCGAAACGTTTATATTTTGAGGAAATGTATTACCAGAATGAAAAACAGTCACTGAACAACACAAGGGAATCATTAGTCACTAACTTTGAAGGCCCCAAAATGCTGTTTATCTTACTAAGTTTTGAGGTTTTCCAAAATGGTCCTGACTTTTCGCAAAGTATCGGGTCCATAACATGTCCAAGAAATACAGGTACCTGAGGATGTTCTGGTACGTGTTACGAGACACGTACAATACTTGCTGAATACCTCTGCTCGTGTTAACACGTTACTTGTCCAGAAATCAGCAGTTGCACATTTCTTTACCAGGAACATCAGTATCGTCAGTGCCACGAACACGTACAAAGAAGGCACAGTCACATAAATCCATGTCCATGTTTAGTACATTGTCTGAACTCCAATCACAGGGTTAAATTCGTGGAAATACCTGTTAGTCTCGGTTGCTCTGACCATAGCTGTGAAGCAGATGTTGAGCCAGGGAGTGATGGCGACAGGCAATGGGAGGCACTGGGAAGTGGTGATTATGGTGGTGGAAGGGAGTAAACACTGGCATCATGGTGGCGTGACGTGCTCGGCTTTCCCTCGTCACCATGGGCAATGAAGAGCCACTTCACTTTCTTCTTTCAGCAGGTGGAGGGCGAGTCACGATACGAGAGGACACAGGAACAATAGTGGTATCTTCAGCATCATCATCATCAGTCATGAACCTTGGGCCGGAATAAGTCTCCTTGATGGTGTCCCGGACATTTAGGCTGCTTTCTCACTCATCTTACCATGAGGAAAAGTTGTCCTCAGCATTCTCCTCATCCGTGGGGAAGGGTTCTGCCCTAATCTGCTGGGTAGTAAGCCCGTAGTGGGAGTGTACAGGCCAGTGGTGGGAGTGGGTGGTAGACTGGGAGTAAGCGCAAGGAAGATGTCCTGCCATAGAGATATTACATGTAATACTGGCAGTCCGAGTACTTGAGATGGTTGAGAATGGTCGTGTAAATAGGTCAAGGACCATCGTTTACCTTCGAAATTGATATATATATATATATATATATATATATTTTTTTTCATAGCGTGGTAACTTGACGATGGCGACACTTTTTGTGCCACAGATCTATTGGCGCCTGTGGGAGCCTTTAATGCAAAGGTGGGCAAATTGAAAAATTGAGATGCATTCGGAGCAGAGGAGAGGAATGACAGAAGTGAAATGGTGGTAAACTTTGCTGAAATACTGTATATAACATGAAAATAATGAACACATTCATCCAAATTTTAACTGGTAGAAAATGGACCTGGAAAGGCCCTAATGGAGAAACAAACAATGAAATTTAATTCATTATAGCATATATGAACACGATCACTAAAATCACAGTTACCAACAAAGTAAATATAGGAGGTAACCATAGAAAGGTGGGTTGCACAGCCAAATTCAGTTTCAGAAGATTTAAAGAAATAAAGTCGAGCAGGGCAGTACTCCCTAGGTGGATGGAAAGCTGATGACAGGGAGTGCTGGAGCTCCCGTTTCATCAGCCCTCAGGACGAGTTCCTGACCATCCCCCTTTGCTGAACTTTTTCAGTGTCTCAGTTACACAGAGAGTAGGCCAGCATGCTCTCCAGTACAAATTTCTCTAACTGTCTTCACCAAACTACATGCACAGTACACACTACACTTCCTATTCAAAATTCATCAAAAATGGCGTCGATTAATCAAGCCTCAGAGTCCCCAGGGAGGGGGACCATAAATGCCCCCGCCATCTGCCCCTCTCCCGGTGACGACTCGAGGTGCCTGGAACCACTGTCTGACTCTCTTCTTCTTCATTTCTGCAACATTCGCGGCCTTTCATCTAACTTTCGCTCTGTTGAGCACCACCTCTCCTCCTCTAAACCTCACCTTCTTTTTCTGACGGAGACTCAGCTGTCTGAGGCAACCGACAGCAAACCCTTTTCTGTATCCTCCTACTTTCTCTATACTCATTTCAAAGCCAAAGGTGGCTGTTGTGTATACATACGCAACGACTTATCTTGCTCTCGTGTTCCTGAACTTGATTCTTCTGAATTCTCCACACTCTGGCTTTGGCTTTCCTGTCATTCTCTGACTAAATATATCTGTGCTGTTTACATATCCCCTAATTCTATTGACTATCAAAAATTCTTCGACTATCTTACTTCTACGATGGAACACATTCTGTCCATTTCTCCTTTCTCTGAAATCTCCATTCTTGGAGATTTCAATGTTCACCACCACCTTTGGCTCTCCTCTCCTTTCACGGATCCACCTGGTGAACAAGCCTACATCTTTTCTATCCTTAATGACCTAGAGCAGCTTGTACAGCACCCTACCCGTATCCCTGACCGCCTTGGAGAGAGCTCCAACATACTTGACCTCTTCCTCACAACTAATCCTTCTGCTTACTCTGTTAATCTTTTCTCTCCGTTGGGCTCCTCCGATCACAACCTTATTACCGTAACCTGTCCTGTCACTCTGGTACGGCCTGTGGACCCTCCAGGGAAACGTCGTCTGTGGCATTTTGGAGCTGCGAACTGGGAGGCCCTCAGGCAGTACTTCTTTGATTTTCCATGGAATGATTATTTGCTTCCATGGCCGTGAGCCATCTGAGTGTGCCTTACGCATTACAGAGGTTATTCTCTCGGGCATGGAAGCATACATTCCTTTCTCATATCCTTTGACTAACGCAAGAAAGCCTTGGTTTAATCACGCTTGTTCTAATGCTGTCCGCAACAAGGAGAAGGCCTACAAAAGGTACCAGAGCCAACCCACCCCTGAATCACATCATCTTTACGTTTCTGCCCGGAATCGTGCTAAGTCTGTTCTTCGCTCTACTAAAAATAATTTCATCCATACTAAATGCTCTCAACTCTCCAACTCGAATTGTTCCCGCTCCTTCTGGCACCTTGCCAAAAATCTTTCTAACAACTTTACCTCACCATCCTTCCCTCCTCTTTTCTACTCTGGTGGTTCTGTAGCTATTTCTTCTACTGATAAAGCAGATCTCTTCACACAGACTTTCTCCTCCAATTCCACCTTAGACGATTCCGGTGCTATTCCTCCATCACTTCTCCCCTCTGACATCCTCATGGCTGACATTAAAATTTCTTCAGTTGATGTATTTTCTGCCATCACTGGCCTCAGTACTAACAAGGCATATGGGCCTGATGGGGTCCCTCCTGTTGTTCTCAAGAACTGTGCTTCTGTGCTTACACCCTGCCTAGGCAAACTCTTTCGCCTTTGTCTGTCAACTTGTACCTTTCCTTCTTGCTGGAAGTTTGCTCTCATTCAGCCAGTCCCAAAGAAGGGTGACCACTCCCAACCCTCCAACTATCGTCCAATTGCTTTAACGTCCTGTATTTCAAAAGTTTTCGAGTCAATTCTTAATAGAAAAATTTTAAGGCATCTTTCCTATCACAACCTTCTTTCCGATCGTCAGTATGGGTTCCGTCAGGGACGCTCCACTGGCGATCTTCTCACCTACCTTTCAGACTCCTGGTCATCCTCCTTTCGGGACTTTGGCGAAAGCTTTGGCATTACACTTGACATCTCAAAGGCTTTCGATCGAGTCTGGCATAAATCTTTAATTTCCAAACTGCCCTCCTACGGTTTCTATCCTTCTATCTGTGCCTTCATCGCTAGCTTCCTTTCTGGTCGTTCCATAGCCGCTGTTGTAGACGGCCATCGTTCTTCTCCTAGATCTATCGACAGTGATGTTCCTCAGGGCTCTGTCCTATCACCAACTCTCTTCCTTTTATTCATCAATGATCTTCTAAGCTGTACATCTAACCCTATCCACTCATACGCTGATGACTCCACCCTTCACCTTTCCATTCGGTTCCTGCAACGCCCATCTCAACAGTTACTTCAAGAAACAAGGGATGAGGCTATGGCACACCTGATGTCTGACTTGGCTCGTATCTCTGACTGGGGTAAAAATAATATGGTTTTCTTTAATGCATCTAAGACTCAGTTCTTACACCTATCAACCCGACAAAATCTTCCACAGGTATACCCACTAATGTTTAATAATATTCAGCTTAATCCTGCATCATCCTTGAACATGCTTGGGGTTTCATTTACTCGGGACTTATCTTGGAAAGATCATATTACATCTCTTGTAAAATCTGCTTCCAAGAGATTGGGTGTGCTAAGCCGACTCCGCTCTTTCTTTACCCCTGCACAATTGTTGATTCTATACAGGGGTTTTATCCGCCCCTGTGTGGAGTACAACTCTCATGTGTGGGGAGGCTCCCCACATACAGCTCTTCTCAATAGGGTGGAGGCAAAGGCTTTTCTTCTCATTAACTCTCCTCCTCTTACTGACTCCCTTCAACCTCTGTCTCTTCGCCGCACTGTTGCATCTTTATCTCTTTTCTATCGCTACTTTAATGGTCACTGCTCCTCTGAACTGTCTGCTTGCATTTTTCCACCTCTACGACGTGCACGTAGCACCCGTCTGGCAGCAAACTCTCATCCCTTTTCTGTCCAACTCTCTAATGCAAGAGTTAACCGTTACTCCCAGTCTTTCATTTATGCAACAGGTCAGCTCTGGAACTGTCTCCCTCTATCTGTATTTTTCTGCTGCCTATGATCTCCAGTCTTTCAAACGCAGTGCGTCCAGGCATCTCAAAATGATCGGATCTTGAATTTGGCTCTCTATTGTATTTTGTTTTTCTCTTGGAGGGAACTGTTACTGCGAGCTCATGGCCTTTGGTTCCTTCTTCCTCGCATAAAAAAAAAAGGTAAATGAAAACAAAGCTGCTTTTCAGTTAGAAATAAAGAACAGATTTTAGGCTCTAAGCTATGCAGAGTGTGGTACTGATGAGTTGAATAATAGACTATCAATGTTAAGAGAATCAAAGGAGGTAGTAGGGAAGCTAATACAAGCAATGGCAACAAATATTCGAAAACAATGATTGAGCTCATGAAGAGAAGAAATGAGATGAAAGTAAAAACCAAAAAAAGATGATATAGGAGAGAAGAATTAAATAAGCCTACTAAGAAGAAAAACAGCATGGATTATCAAAGAAGCCATCAAATCAAGAAAAAGTCTGAAATAGGCCTGAAGTTTAATGGGAGTATGAAAGCATCAAATTATATGAAAGCATTAAATTATATCACTGAAAGAATAACTGATGAAGTCGCCAAGTGTTATAAGAAGGTGGTGAAGAGAGCTGAAGAATAATTTACAAAGAACTGTATACATCAAAGACAATAGTGCCAATACCTAACTCTGCGGTTGACTTAAGTGAAATACCAGTGGTAATGTCATATGATGTAAACTTTCGATAAAAGTAAGAAAAGTGGAAAGTCCCAGTGAGAGATAGAACAATAGCAGATTTACTGCCAGGTGCAGAAGTGTAAGTTCAAAGCTGGCTCGCCCACTTATTTACTCAATGTATTATGATGAAAATTCCGAAACATGGTGTAATGCAATAGTTATTCTGTTGTACAAGAAGGTGACACAAGATCTTAGTAACTTTCGACTTATTAGCTTATTATCAATTAGCTTTAATCTGTTCAATGAAGTCCTTACAAATATAATAAAAAATCTGGAAGAAAATGAACCTCATAAGCAGGCAGGATTGCAAAGCAAGTATTAGACTACTGGTCATCTACTTTCTATGAGTCACCTATTTGTGAAAATACAGAATATAATAAGGCAGTGTGCTTAGGTTTTATCGACTGGGAAATGGTTTTCGATCAGTGAAGCAAATTGCAATTGCAAATTCATTGTGCGAAGAAGGGGTAAATGAGAACATTGTAAAACTGCTCGAAAGCATAAGCAAAAAAGGAACTCCTGCAGTCAGTTACATCAAGAATCAGAAAAAATTGTAATTGAGAAAAGGGTGATAGTTTCACCAAAATTATTTATAGCATGCCTTGAAAGCTTTTTCAAAGAGCTAGAATGGGAGAACACAGGAGTAAACATAGATTTAAAAAACATTAAGATTTGTAGATTACATTATCCTAAACTTAGAACCAACAGAGGCATTGCAAGAAATGTTAAATGAGCTAAGTAGAGAAAGTCTCAAGTTGGGCTAAGGGTGAACCAAGAAAAAACATAAAATAAAACTAAAGTAATAATTAATCCAAATACAGTCAACACTCACATAACGCGGTAATACTGTCCCAGGAGGTTCCTGTTTTATGAGAATTCCTCATTATAGGGCCATATGTTTATATGCTAATGGGTTTCATGGTACCTAAGCCAGCCCCAAGTTCACCTTTTGGGGCAATTTTATTATTATTATTTTTTTTTGAGGAATTTTACCTACCTAATAAATACTTCATTACGTACAAACACTGGTGGATTCCTCACCCTGAATGGGAGAGATTGTAGGCTTGCTTGGGGGAGGTGGAGTTGGGTTCTGAGGCCAGGGCAGGACTCCTACTGGTCCCCAGCAAGTTCTTTGAAATCTAAATGTAATTTTATGCATTGAGCCACATTCTTTCTATTACTGGCCGCATAGTATGACTTTGAAACATAATATGGGGCCTCCTGCCATGTTATGTCCATCGTCACTGCTTAGTCAGGTTCTGAAAAAAATGACCAGCTTCTTCCAACTACATTATATCAATTTTTCCTGTATTATGACATTTTTGGACAAAAAATGGCATCTCCCGCATAATAAGAGGTTCGTGCACTCTGATCACGTATTATGCGAGCACCGACTGTACCCTAAAGAGTGTCATCAAAGTACGTGAAGAAACTCTTGAAGGAGTTGTAGCGTACAGTTACTTGAGAAGAACATTTTAACTACTGAAAGAACATGAAAAAGAAATACAAAATGCATTAAAACTGGAAGGACAACTTTCGGGAAACAGAGACATTACGAAAAGTAGCTCGCCAGTATATATGTATGATGTGAAAAGTATATAACGAATATCCCAGCTATGGCATATGGTTGTGATACCTGGAAACTGACAAAATCAATGGAGAACAAACTACTCTACTCCATTCTCAAACACCAGTGGAAAGGTCGGTGTTGGGCATATCTTTGAGAGACAGGAAGAGAACAATCTCCGTGAAAGGAGACTAAAGAGTTTGACAATAGAGAAGTTATGTATACAGTTTTGCCAGTAGGATTAGGTTAGTGTTATTATTTGAATATGTGAGGAACATTCTAAAAATTAAGTATTAAGTCAGTAGAATTCGGTTAGTGGTTCATATCTGTAGATGTTAGAACATTGTAAATGTTGTTATGCTGTATGATTAGGTTAATATTTATGTCTAGTGATGTGAAAAACATTCTGGAGATTTTGGCATGGGTACTTTGTGTACACTGTAACTTACCTTGGCAATTAGTTCTTGTCATTGCTGTTGCTGGGTATTGTTGATTAACCGTAGGTGCTGGTCTGTTTATAGTTTGGTTGTCCTCTCAGTACTGACATTTTTCCAAAAATTGCTTGTTTTTAAACCTTAAACCATGGTCTTTGAGCCACAGCTCAAGCTGGGACGCATCGCATTGTGAGCCACAGCTCAGGTTGTGCCTACTTTCCAATGGCCATGCATCACTGCTAACTACTCCACCCCTATGCAAACTTATGCATGGCGCTATGCAAAGACGAAGAGAGAGAGATTTTTTCACCAGATGATCCCCTGGATATTAATCTTCAAGTTTATAAATAACAAAACTAGTTTTTAAAATTTTTTCACTACACCCCTACACAAACTTACACATGGCACTATGCAAAGGATGGAAAAATAGATTTTTTTTCCGCCAGAATATGCCTTCGATGTTTATCTTCAAGATTAAAATAAACAAAAACTATTTTTCTTAATTTTTTGCACATAAATAAATTAACCCGGTGGGCTGCGGAAAGGTGTTGTGCAGACATCCCCCGTGATGTGGGAAAATAGGAATTTTGGTCACTCTTGCAGATTTCCGTGAAATGTAAATCAGATGCTACGAAACTGCATCGTGCAGGTACTCACAGTCTTTTTAAAACTGAAATCAGTGTAGTTTTTGTAGAAATAATTTGTCAGAAATTGCATTTCTGGCAGGAACATGAAAGCTATGCTTTGAGAGAGAGAGAGAGAGAGAGAGAGAGAGAGAGAGAGAGTAATGGGTATTGGGGCAGATGAGACAGGCTGTAAAGAAGGCTTTTGTCTTTCTCCCCGCTCGCCAGGTGGGTTGTCAACTCGATCAGCACACTGCAATACATGCTTAGGACGCTACTTTTACACCCATTATTTACCTCCCTACTTCTGTTCCATTACCTCCTACTGACCATATATTTGATTTTATATTATTTTCAACAATTTTAACCCACAACTGCCTTTCCTGGGGTGATAACGTTGTGGAAAATGCATTATGAAATAAGTACTTTTGGGTCGTTGTTGCTGGGGCAACTTAGCAACTGGACTCAAAATAGGGGGTGGGAATGAGAGCTATCTGTTACCCTAATACCCCATCGATTGTGTGTCATACTGATCCTTCTAGAACCTTTCTGGCAGGTTGCTGAAAATTTTGCTTATAAGAGTATTTTGTAGCTTTACGAGACACCCCCATATGAGCTATGTCGCAGTCCATGGGTTAAAGACCATATTGCTCTACAACTATCCATCTTGTAAATAAAAGCATTCCCAGATCTGTAGGTTGTCACACCAATAAGCAAGGACGTGAAGAAGATTATTAACTTTTGGTGCGCGAGGCGGGATGTGTTAGTGCATGTGCATGCGGCTCTGACTTTGGCTTTACTGTCAGTATGATAACTTCTCCATTACAAAATTAACTAAACACAGTTGCATCCAAGGCACATCCTGTGGAACTATCAATGAGCACTTCCCTAGTATCCTTGGTATGAGGCTTGGCAAGGGTGGATGAGGCAAGAAGTCCACATGAGGAGGGAATGCAATCGGATGAGAGATTTAAGAAAACATCCTCATACACCTGACAAAGTCACAGAGATGACTGAGGTATGCTTGCCTTGGGAGGCAGGAGTCTCTCCCCACCCTTTGGTGATGAGATCAAATGGCAGCCACTTCAAACTATGGTGCGAAAACATTTACAGTTATATCCAACCCCCAGCATGACTGATCCACAAATTGGATATAACCGTTTCCTGGTGGGTAATAGTTAAAATGCATTATTGTGTGAGAAAATGTGAGTGCTTTCCTAGGCTCTAGAATATTTTGGGCTTCACTAGGAGGTGGAGTGGGATGGGAGGGTTAATTTAATGAGATCAACCAACCGCCAAGTTTAATTTAGTCAGTAGGGCACGGAGTAACAGAGGGAGTGAGTGTGAGTGCATCAACCAGTCAGAGAAAAGTGAGACAATTTTAGTCAGTAATGGAAAATTAGTGAACAGTCAGTGAGTAAGTGGTGGATGAATTGTGATAGACAGAGTCTGTGACATAGTTAATGAATCAGACAGTGAAAGCTAATCAGTGAAGGATGGAGTAGTCAGTCAGATTAAGCCAATGCGTCCAGGTGACATGTATACGTGATGACCTGGGGACATCCAGGTGGTACATATATATTATGATCTACTGTTTCGTGGCATTGTTTGAGTATTCTGTGGGTTATTTTCACCACATGCAGCCACTGGCAACCCTCCTGCATGCATCCAAGTCATGTTTCAGTTACCTGTTTACCTCTGTAAACAGGTAACTGTTTTCCCTGTGTCCCGATCCTCAGCTGAGCCCCCCCAGTCAGTGACTTCAACATCATTGACGTCCAAAGGCCAGAAAAGAAAAGGCCTTAGTGACAGTGCAATAGGGAGAGAAACTGAGGTGACTTTATCGCCAATTGTGAGCGGTGAAATTGAGTCTTCCTCTGCGGAAAGTAACCGCCAGGTTGAGTGTTGATATTTGTGCATTGCATGAGGAAGGTGGATCACGTGAGTCCTCCATTGTGCACCCATCGTTTCCCCCTTTACGTTCATCTGCTGTTTCCGATGATGGGAATGGTTCAGAGGGTATTAACGATCCTGGAGGGGGGGATATTGGCATGGATGAGGAGATGGAATTGGAGGTAGAGAGTGGAGAAAGGGAGCAGGTGGAGGAGGGAGGGAGAAGGAAGCTCAGTTCAGCGTCTTGCACCATTGCTATGTCTATTTATGTGAATGATGGAAGCAGAATGTTTGTTTCATGATGAAATCAGTGCAAAAAAGTACAAATCATAGGAAAAAATTCTGGTATAGTTGAAAATATAGTGGAGTGGAGAAAAAGAGGAGGTGGAGGAGGGAGGGAGGAGGAAATGCGGTGAGGCAAGCCTCACACCACCGGTGTGTCTATTTATGTGAATAATGGAAGCAGAAAGTTTGTTTCATGATGAAATCGGTGCTTGCCATCCTTCTCAGGAATACCGCCCTGCTCGACTGGTGCTACAGTCTACACCCTGTCTAACTGGTAACTATGGTTCGGTGCTTGATCCTTCACTTCCAACACGAAGGTACACCCAGTATGAAGCCATATTCATTGGAGAAACGCACATTACACATTCCTACATAAGTGTAAGTATTTTATGCCCTAGCCGGGAATTGAATGCAAGACCTCTAGATGGAAGCCAGGCCCTGTTATCACTATAGAACAGCATAATAAAAACCAAACCACCTGAATTCTATGAAGAACCAGGTAAATCCATTATGACAATATATTTTAAAATATGAAAAATATGATGAAACAGGTTTCAGGGTAATCAGGATTTTTGTGTAGCCCCACGCATCTCAACAAGTGACATTATTAGCAGTAATAATCTACCCCAGTCAGTACAAGCACCTTCCTGTTTGTTGAAGAAACACACATTACGTCCGTCCGCACATATGTGGAAAAATATTGATACTCTAGCTGGGAGCTGAACGCAGGACCTCTAGACCGAAGCCAGGCACCGTAATCGCTGGACCACGGCTTTTGCTTCTCCAACAAGCATGAAGGTGCTTGTGCTGGCTGAGATTGATTAAAACTTCTGTCACTTGCCGAGTTGTCCGGGGCTAGGCAATAATCCTAAAAACACTGAAACATGTGTCATCATAAGGGTTCTGGTTGAAAAATGCACTCCCTTAATGGATTTGCCTGATTCTTCATAGAATTCAAGTTGCTTGGCTTTTATCACGCACAGTTGTCAGATATAGTCATTTAGTGAGCAAAATTCAATATGAATTTTTCCACCAACACTATTGCTATTCCATTTTATACCATGTTAAACAATAATAAACGTGTATGGAACTCAAAAATAATGTTCCTAATAAGAAGGAAAAAATAAACAAAATAAATACGTGAAATTTATGATACCCAGTACATTATGATCTGTTAATGGGTATCTCCCAAAATAAAAAGGTAATAGTTATGTGTCCCAACTATTGCATATATAACCATTCAACTGAATTCAGATTGCTTATAAATTTATCATAAATAATTTTGCTAAATTGATGAAATGATATGGTAGCTGCAATGTGCTCGTATAATATACTTCAAAACATGTTAACTTACATATTTAACTATTATATGCAACATAAGAGAAATGCAGTAATCCGCAGTATAACATAAAAACAGCATTCAAGTGACTCTGAAGTCAGTCCCGCTCGTCAAAATGAGTTTAAAAATACCGCCCATCCTGGCCCAGCTGATCAGCTGCCTGTCATTCGTTTTCTTTGGCTAATGACAACAATGTCAACAGACGTCTGTGGCTGAAACTCACCTTATCGGTAAATACAGCTTTTCTAGATTTCCTTGTTGGTCATATATTCTCATGAAGGAATCGTAATACTGTGCTGTGAGTGTTTGAGAAGAAATATTGTAAATAAATATACGAAACACATTGATATTATAGTCCCACGAGTTAGACCATAACCGAATAATATTTTATAATAGCTACCCATAAAAAACATAATAGGAAATGTTTTTTTGTCAGAGAAAATTGATTTATACACTATCTATCTTATAAAACAATTACACTGCATATTATTGTTTCGTCTTTTTTTTTTTTTTTTTTTTCAGGTATGCATTCAATCACGATACAAGAAATAGTGACCGAATATGTAAGGAACATAACAACTACCACACTAGAAAATACTATTAACAAAGTAATATTAAGCCATCAACAAACACACGGGCACACGAAACACATACCAGATGTTAAGAAAAAATCTCTAGTGAAGGCGTTTAATGAGAGGTGGAGAAAAAGCTACCGAACAAGACATACCTTTTTGCATAAAAATAAGAACTGGCTTAAAACAGAGATCAAACTTGAAAACACAGATAATGAACATAGTGATGCAAATCAATTTAATGTTCATGGTGAGAGATCAAATGACAGTGATTCAGGAAGACCTGTAAAAAAATTTTCTGAGTGTAGTCACAGTACGAAAAGAAGGAAAACTAGACATGTGAGAGAAAACAATTCAACTGATGGATTAGCGTATGCTACTCAAATGAAGCTTAGAAAGGAGGGAAAGTCTGCTGCATCAGAGGTATGTGCACTGTCCATATCATCCCCAGAAAAAGCAGCTGAGATTTTGAGTAAGTGCAAAGAACCTAAAGAATCAAGATTTTCTCCTCTTGAAGCTCTAAATATTCTTGTGAAAGCCGACCTTAGTAAACAAAGTTATACCTTTTTAAGAGAAACACATAGAGACAAAGGCTGTTATATGTATCCACCTTATGAACAAGTACTCGTCGATAAGAACAGTTGTTACCCAGACGATATCTGTGTTTCAGAGTTTGAGGCAAAGGTCCCACTTCAAATATTATTAGATCATACAGTGAAGCGTCTTTTGAAATATCATAAAAGTGCTATTGATATATGCTTAGAAAAGGCTAAAAATCAAGGCGAAGAGGAAAAACTTCCGTTGGAACTAATAATAAAATACGGAATTGATGGAAGTGGTGACCAGGCCTTATACTCTATGAAATATGACGAGAGTGAACACAGTGATAAATGTGAAACAAGCATCGTTTCTTCATTTATATGTCCTGTAAGATTGTGCGTCCGAGGAAGTAAAAAGTTAATTTGGCAGAATCCAGCACCTTCATCTCCTTTTTATTGCAGACCAATAAAGCTAAGTTTCAAGAAGGAATCAGCAGATAACACACGCCAGGAAATTTCAGATCTACAGGAAGCAATAACAAACCTGGTGCCTACATCAACAGACAACGCTGAAGTTCACCACAAGATGCTATTAACTATGGTTGATGGCAAGGTTTGTCAGGCCCTCACACACACTCCATCTGCGGCATCATGCTACATCTGCCAGCCGAGGACGAATCCATCAGGGATGAACAATTTACAGGATATAGAAAAGAAGATTGTGGATAAAAAAGCACTTTCATATGGATTATCTCCTTTACATTTGCTCATCAATACTATGGAATGCATTCTTCACATAGGATACAGGATGAAATTAAAAACATGGATGGTAAAAGGTACTCAGAACAAAAAAGTATATAATGACGAGAAAACAAGGATCTATGAAGAACTGAAGAAAGATCTAGGTCTGAATGTTGATAGGCCAGCTCAGGGATCAGGAACAACAAACGATGGAAACACGGCAAGAAAATTCTTTGCTAATGCTGAAAATGTGTCTAAGGTAACAGGAGTTGATGTTCGTCTTATACATCGTCTATCAGTAATACTCCATACTCTCAATTCTGGATTTGATATAGACCATAGTAAATATGACGTATATGCCAAGGAGACCGCCAAACTTTTTGTACAACTGTATGGGTGGTACTATATGCCAGCGTCAGTCCACAAAATGTTGATACATGGAGGACAAGTAATAGAAAGTCTGTGTATATCAGTTGGGCATGCATCTGAGGAAGGACTAGAGGCCACTCATAAACTTCTTAGAAATGCAAGACAATATCATACTTGTAAGCAGTCCAGAATTAGGTCGAACATTGACTTAATACATTGGCTACTTGTAATATCAGATCCTCTTATAGCTGGACTCAGAAACAAATCACCTCACAAGGATGGACAGCTATCTAAAGAAGTGTTGGATCTACTTATGTCTCCTCAAGTGTAGACAGTGAGAGAGAGGAGGAGAGAGAGAGTGTGTGAAAGCGAGTCTGTGTGTCTTTGTGGGCGAGAGAGAAAGTGAGTGAGTGTGGGTGAAAGAAAGGGAGTCTGTGTGCGTGTGTGTGTGTGTGTGTGTGTGTGTGTGTGTGTGTGTGTGTGTGTGTGTGTGTGTGTGTGAGAGAGAGAGAGAGAGAGAGAGAGAGAGTTAAACAATTAAGACTTTGTGAATATTTATACTTCACTTGCATGTATAATCTTCCTTTGTAAATACGTATATTGGATATTTATTTTGTACTCTACTGCTTTACTATCATTTATATACTTGTTTGCCTATGTGGAATTCACATTCTGTAAACATGGAAAATATAATTTGTTATAAATTAAATGTGAAAAAAAAAAACATCAATTTTTAAGATATTAATTCCTATTACCATACAGAAAACGTAAATGAAAATATGGGTGTAACGTCCTTATACTTTTGCTCACGAAAATGGTCAGTCCAACCACTGTGCGCGCTGCTGTGTAGTGATAACGGTGTCTGGCTCCCATCTAGACGACCCGGGCTCGATTCCAGCAAAAGCATCAAAATGCCTTCACTTATGTATGGACATATATTATGTGTTTCTCCAACATAAAATAGGAAGGCACTTATATTGGCTGGAAAACATTTAAATTGCTCTGTCACTTGCCGAGTTGCTTGGGGCTAAGCAAAAATCTCGTTTTCTGAAACATGTATCATCATATGGGTTCGGTTGGAAAAATATCTTCTCATAATGGATTTTCCTGCTTCATGACAGATTTCAGGTGGTCTGGGTTTTATCACGCCGTGATGCAGTGATAACGGTGCCTGGCTTCTGTCTAGAGGTCCCGGGTGCGATTTCCGGCTAGAGCGTCAAAGCTTTCCATAAAACTAGAGAGAGAGAGAGAGAGTTTTGGTTGGTGTGTTTAGAGGTATTCATTAGCTCGTGTGATTAGATGGTAGGTGTTCACTTGATGTTATGTGAGAACGGATGTGTCACTGGCTGGTACTGGGAGAGGGTAGGCGTTTACTAGCTGGTGTGGTGAGAGGGTAGGTGTTCCCTGGCTGGTATGGTGAGAGGAAAGGTGTTTACTTGTAAGTGTGGTGGAAGAGGAGGTGTTCTTTGGTTGGTGTGGTGAGAGGGGATGTGTTTACTACCCAGAGTGGTGAAAAAGATGTTAACTGGCTGCTGTGGTGAGATGAAAGGTGTTAACAGGCTGGTGTTGTGAGGGGGGAGGAGTTTACTGGCTGGAGTGACGAGAAGGGAGGTTTTAACTGGCATGTGTGGTGAAAGGGGAGGTGTTCACTAACTGACATTGTGAGAGGGAAGGTGTTAACTGTATGGTGAGGCTTGAGGGGAGGTGTTCACTGAATGGCATTGTTTATAATTATACGGGCCGAAGGAAGGGGGTCAGCAAACAGCGACCAGCTGCTGCTCCAGGCTGTGTGAATCCAGCTCTGGCCTCACCCCTTCATCCCTGCGTGTTTACCTTGAGGCATGTGGCACCATATACCTACACAAACTGTAGTCAGTCATGTGGCATTGCGTTGTTACGTAATTCGTTTTCAGTCATTTGGCATCGTAGTTCTACACATATTATTTTCCGTCATGTGGCACTGTGTTATCGCGTCTGAGAAGGAAATCGTTCGGTCAAGCCTCCAGTTGTTGATGATAATTTCTAATGCATGTTATGATGACAGAATATTCTTGACATTTCATTGTTATTGCTGAGTATTCTCTGATGTAACGAGAAGGCTGACCCAGGCTAACAAATGCAAATTTTCCATGAGTTAGAGTCAGATTTTATGGCCTTGCTTACATCTTAGCACACTCCGCTTCAGTAATAAAATCGTTAATAATAACTATGAATAACAGTAACAATACTACTACTACTACTACTACTACTACTACTACTAATAATAATAATAATAATAAAAATAATTATCATTATCATCATATCATCATCATCATTATCTAACCCAGTGTTGCCCGATGAGGAGCGTAGGAGCCCGAGGCTAGGCAGGTTGGTCCTGACATATAAGATGAGAATGACCAGCCTCACTCGTCCCTGTGTGGCATTACATGGGCCATAAACACTTATCATCCTTTGATATAAAGCTGCACAGGCTCAATCCGACAGGAGCGCCTTAATTACCCACTAAACCACCAGGAGCCATAATCTGGTTATATGGTTACCACCCAGCATAGCAAATGGTTTCCTGGTGTACAGGAAATCATTTGGCTTGTCGCTCAGTGTAGTCACCTGTAGACAAAAGAAAGAGGAAACAATGCAAGAAAGAAAGGCGGAAGAAGAAGGAAGGAAAGGAAGAAGAGGAAGGAAGGAAAGAGAGAAGGAAGAGAGGAATGGGCAGTCACCCGAGAGCAGCACTACATCGAGTTAGTGGATGGTGAGCGCCCCCACATAATAATAATAATAATAATAATAATAATAATGATGATGATAATAATAACAATAATAATAATAATTAGAACGAAGACGAGAACAACAATACTACTACTACTCCTACTACTACTCCTACTACTACTACTACTACTACTACTAGTACTACTACTACTACTAATAATAATAATAATAATAATTATAATATTTATAATCCAGGCTGGTGTGACTCGCATATGTCCTGCAGCATCTATGCTACTTCTCATCCTGGCCTTCTGGCTCAGCAAAACGATTTGCAGATTCCTGGGTTGTATATCGTGTTTGCATTAGTGATAGAAATTTTTATTATTTTATTTTATTTTTTGGGGGGCAAAAGAATCGTAGTATTCTACTGCAACTACACCTGCCGCAGTGTAACTTGTCTTCTATACCCCGACACTCCACACGAACCCCCTGGAGACTGGGGATGGAGGGTCAGGGCCATGACTGCAGGAAGGAGGCCGAGATAAAGAAACAAGCATATGACGGTGGATATAACAACAGATGATTTGCGTACAACTCCAAGGCGCAGGTTTATTTTTTGAATTCCTGAAACTGTATCCAGTGACAGCCAAGATGAGTTTTAATCCCTTAAGTATGGTGATATCTTTACTATAGTCCTTTTACAGCACCTTAGCCAGGGATTTTGTCATTTTGTTGTTTAGTTCACGTAATACAGTGGCGGAGAAAGACAATGCTATGATTCTAAATCCAATCCACAGCACTCCTTTGTCATCAGCACTATATTTCATCGTTAATCTATAGTTAGAATTCTGTACTGAACATGAACAGTTGGTAATTTTTGGCCAAATTAGAGAAAAATAACTATAACAACAGACGACTTGTGTTCAGCTGCTCGGCGCTGGTTCACTTCCATGCATCGCATTTACATATTAAATGCAGACGGACGAAAGTCTGAGCCTAGTTAAGGTGAAAAGAATATAGTTTCTTCTTGCCATCCCCTGACGTTGCTTCTCATACTGGGAAAGGCATTTAGGTAATTGGGTGTAGCCTTCATCAATCCCTTATTACACACAAGCTGAATAAAATCATGAAGTAGCAGCATTAAAGTAAAAAATAACAATAGCAGACCGAAGACTTCATCTCCTAATGACCAACAATCATCTAATCTACCCTTTTACCACTATATCACCCACGGATTATTCTTTTTACTACCAAACGATTCTCTTAATACTGGTAGGACAACCTGGTTCTGGATTAATTAATGAGAAGCTATACTTAATCTATTCGGTGCAGAAAAAATATCTGGAACAAATCCTTCAGAGACGATAAGACTCTAATAAATATATGCCATCGTAATTATGGGGTTATAGAGAGAGAGAGAGAGAGAGAGAGAGAGAGAGAGAGAGAGATTAATGAAAAACTATTTATAACAAAGACTTACTGCATAACATTTTTTGCATACAGAGCATTAGCACCGTTGCAGTAGGGCTTCTGCGACAGAAGGATGAAGTTCTCACAAGGGATCGCCAACGTGTGTAACTGCCTGCCCAAGATTATCACTGTTAACACCTTTCTCTCACTCACCAGTCTGTCGGTAAGTAACAGTACCTGTCAGTCGCCTTATCACTCGCCAGTCTACTGTTAAGTCTTACAGTCACTTGTGAAAAGTTAAGTTACTCACTTGCCTAAAGGTACGAGTAACTCACCAATCTACTAGTACATTACGCACCAGTCGTGGGTAAGTCACCCACCAGTTTATGGGTATATCAATTACCAGACTGTGGATAATTCTCACCCCTGAGTGTATGGGGCAATTTTCCCTCTATAAACTTCCTACATGCTTTGTGTTATTTGATCCACTCACGTTCAAGAAAACTCAGATATTCTTTTCCGGCTGACGCACTATGATTTTATTCACCAGTTACTGAATCATATGACACTGAGAATGTTAAACATAAATTTTAGAGATGCAAGCAAGTGTCAGTTTCTAATACAGTACTACAGATTAAGTGAAGTATTTTCCTTTCACTTAGGTGTTTTCACGAACTACAACAGGGGTACGTATCTGTCTGTCTTTCTACACAAATAATTCTGTGCAAATAAGTGTACTCTGTACGTGTGTCTGTCCACTTTTGACTCCTTCGGATTTCGACGTGCCATACACCTAAAGACGTGGACGACGAGCTGACAATGATGGTTTGCATTATAATTGCGTGTGATTAGTTGCGCGCGAGCCACGAGCAGTTTTGTGCCCGATTTTTCGCCAGACACTGGGAACCCTATACAGTTCATACCACTGGGTGGAGTGAGTTGAAATTTCGCTTAGGAATACCCAGTATGTCAGGGCAGGTCCACAGTCTATTACTTATTCAGGGCAGGTCCACAGTCTAAGTACATTACTTAGACTGTGGGCAGGCCCATGTCAAGTTTGATGTCAGTGTGTGTCTTAAGGGCAAGTGCAACGGCGCTTATCCATATCTCTCTTTCTATGCCTCTATGTATGTATGTATGTATGTATGAATGAATGTATGGCTACACAGTCACTCATTTTTTGTATGTGTTTAATGCAAGAGTTAACGATCCTATGACTTTCATATATACAACCTGTCAGTTCCACAACTGTCTTCCTACTTCGGTCTTTCTCACTTATACCTTCGGACATTTCGAAATGAACGGATGTTGAACCTGGATTTCTTTTGTTTATTTATGTTTCAATAGGGCTCTCAGCCTCGTCGTCTTTCCTTTTGCATGAAAAAAATAAGGTTAACCTCTTCAAAGTCCACTTCAGAAAGGCTCTTTAAAAGCAAGCAGTGCTGGGGATGAGGCTCCTGTTGAGTGTATTGGTGCTAGTGGTTGAGGCGGTGGGTGATGTTGCCAAATGGGGCTGCTTGTAATAGGTGGCCCGCAAGCAGAGTCACAAAATCTACCAACCTTAACCCTAGGCAGCAGTTCCACTTGACAGTTGTTCTGTTCATTTAACTGCGACTAAGAACTGATTTTGGAGTTACGGAGGAAAATTGCTTGACATTATCATGAATTACTCCAGATAATAATTGTAGCATCTTGAAAAATAAATGATTTAGATATTTCAACCTCCTGAATGTAAATATTACTTATTAATAATTTTTTAGACATTAAGAGGTAGATGGTGAGAGATAGTACTATCTGTGTTTACAGTACAGATGTGTTACTAATTATTAAATCTGTCTATCTATCTATCTCTTGCCAGACGCCTGAATCCAGTAAGGGGTGGCCACAAACAAATCGCCTTCATGTCGCCCTGTCCCCTGCTATTTCACTGTCCTGTCCCCAGATCACAACCCCCTCTCTCATATACCTCTCCACTCCATCCTTATACTCGTATCTCATCCTCGGCCACCCCGTCACCCTCTCTCCCCCCCTCCACCTCACTCATATTAACTCTCCTTGTCAGTCTTTCGCTCTCCATCCTCTCCAAATGGTCAAACCACCTCAAGGTATGTCTCCTAACGCTTTCTATCACATACACATCTACATCCACACCACAAAGCTCCTTCTGTTCCTAACTTATCAGTCTTTTTCTCCATGTAACTTCACATGTTTCTCTCAAATAGCTCATTTTCACTGCTCTCACTCTTGACTTGTGTCTTTCAAACAAGGTCCAAGCTTCACTTTCATACATTAAAGTTTGTATCGCAATATTATCATGCAGCGACCATTTTACTTCCATGCCCACTTCGCTATTTCTTATCACTGCTTTCAAACAACCAGCAATCTTTCTTCCTTGTACCCATCCAAGCACTTCATCCTCCAATCTTCCATCCTTACTCATCACACTACCCAAATACTTAAATGCACTCACATTTTCTATTTCCACATCATCCAACGTCACTGTACTTTCACTGACTTCATTTCTCTCGCAGACCATAACTTTACTCCTCCCTACATTCACCTTTAGAATCCGTTTCTTACACATTCACCCAGACTCATCACCAAGTTTTGCAGCTCCCCTTCTTCTTCACTTAACAATACAGTATCATCTGCAAACAATACAGAAAGTTTAAAACGTTGCCCTCTCTCATTAGGGTCAAGTTAACCTCCACTGCACTACCTTGTACCTTTTTTATAACCCCATCCATATACAGATTAAACAGTCATGGAAACATGACACATCTCTGTTTCAATCCAACTTTCAGACAGAAAAATGCACTCGGTTCACAATCCACATGCACTGCAGCCTTAGCCCTCTCATACATACTCTTCACGGCATTCTAGAACTTCCCATTTACACTACATAATCTTAACATTTTCCACATTCCATGTCTATCCACTCTGTCATGATGATATTGTATTTTTATATTTTGTGATTCATCAGTTACATCTTCAATGGAGAACGTTGAAATATGAATGACGAGTGACTGTAGCTGTGGTCTGCCATGTTTATGCAGTCTCATAAAAGCTCCTTATTTTAAGCTTTCTTATATCTTTTTCTACAATTAATGACCTTCTGTTGGCTATCACCTTATTTTTAACCCGTCACGTCCCAACCGATTTCGCACCTCAGATACCCCCCAATCCCGAGCTATGTTGGATTTTTTTTTTTTTTTAGCTAAAACCTCCGCTATTGTTGAGAAACAAAGGAAAATCACCAAGAAAGGGCTTACCGGGGTCCATAAGTGGTCCGAACAGGTGAGGTCCCCAGCGCCAGGTATCGTATTCTGTCACTGACGTATGAGGCTCTCACGTTTTCTATGGTAGGTAATTTTGGGAGAAACGACAAAGAACACCTCTACATTTATTGAATCTGAACTAATAAACAATAACAATAACAATATAATGGTTTTCAATTTTATATATATATATATATATATATATATATATATATATATATATATATATACATATATATATATATATATATATATATATATATATATATATATATATGAAAAATAAGCATTGTTCCATCGCACGAGCATAGCGAGTTTGGTCAGAGTGGTCACACGCTATGTGCTAAGTTTCTTGTTTCAGCAAACATACCATTTTTTCCATGTATAATACTGTTTCAATGCCATTTTACCATTTTTTACTGTATGTAAATGTTTTCAGCTGTTTTCATTCATTACGATGACATGTAGCATAACTATAGTGCACATCTGCTTACTCAGCGCACTCGCTATGACTCGTATCTCAACATACCATATTGTTTTATCACTTTCACAGTATTGTTTTCTTTACATTGAACCTTTCCTCAACCACTGTAAATGTTTTCAATTATTTACATTCATTATAGCGAAATGCTAGTGCATATGCACGTAGCAAGCACACTCGCAACCACTCGTGTTTCAACTTCTATTATATGTCTTCACTCCCAGTATACTTCCCCACTTACATTACACCCGTTTCCACCTTATACTACTATTTACACATTTACGGGCCTTATGTATTCCACTGAGCATCAGAATATCGCACCAAAATACCCTCGCAATGAATGTTTCGACTGAGTATTTATACACTTACATAATAATTTTCCACTTACATTACACCCGTTTCCACTTTATACAACTATTTACGTTTTTACGGGCCTTATTTATTCCACTGAGTATCAGAATGTCGCATCTATATACACTTGCTAGGAATATTTTGACTTAGAATAAATTTATGCACTTACATAACTTTCCACTTATATTACACCCGTTTCCACTTTTCATACTAATATTTACATATTTACGGGCCTTATTTATTCCACTGAGCATCAGAATAGCGCATCTACATACACTTGCTGGGAAGGTTTCCGCTTAGAATATATTTATGCCCTTACAGATTTTTCCACTTATAATACACCCGTTTCCCCTTCCATACTACTATTTACAGATCTATGGGCCTTATAATTACACTGAGCGTCTGTTTGTCGCATTTCTTTCTGAGTATGAGTGTCATATCACATTCACACCATATCAGAAGTGCATCAAGGTGTGATACTAAAACAAGGGTGAATGCAGAGACCCACGTCACACTCAACGCACTGGTAGCGGGTGTCTTTTCTCTGAGTGGTGGGTCTCACACAGGAATTGCTACACACATGACACCTGCGTTGGGGCCTAGGTCTATTTGGCTGGGGAGGTATAGGAGTGGGGAAATGGTGGACGGATATTCTCAGGGGAGTTTGGGCGGTAGGGGCAGTGCGTGTGCGGTGTTGGGGCCTCTCAACCGCATACCGGGCAAAAATCTCACGTGTAAGCTCCCTCACAAACTCTTCAAAGGTTTCCTGCACTCCTGTTGTCATGGCGTGCAGGTGGTGGCAATTCAGGGCAGTTATGTCTAGCATGTAAAGAAGAACTTCTTGTACCACTTCATCGTGGTCCTGGCACACTCGACAGTGGATATCATGGAGTCTGACTGGTCCACCAGGCGCATGTTGATGTTATAATCAAGGACACACTCAGGTTTCCATATATGACACCTCCTCTCGCTGCAGTAATCCACGGACTCTGTACGGTGCATCAAGGGGCGGTGAACCGTGGACAAGAGGCTGACTTCTCTGTTGTGGTTCCACACTGTTGCTGGTATACTGTTAGCCTGCAAGAAGACCACCTCATTTCTTTCAAGTTTTGGCCCACCTTGACCATGTGACGCCGGTTCACCTTGACGGTACCACAGATTCCCGTGTCATGCCTCTGTAGATAACGAGCTAGAAGAGGGGTAGTGTACCAGTTGTCCAGGTAAAGGACGTGACCACAATGAAGGTAGTCTTCAATCATTGTCTTTACCACTGCTCCAGACAGTCCAATACTCCAATCCTCTATTATGTCTGTCTGTGCACTGGTGTCCAAGACTATGTCTTGCACATAACCAGTCCTACAGTCACACATAACAAAGATCTTGAACACAAAACGGTGCCTTTTGCTGGGTATGTACTGCCGAAATGAAATATTGCCTCTCCACAACACGAGACTCGTCTATGACAAGGTATCTATAGGGATAAAATGAGGAACGGAATGTTTGCTTTAGGTGATCAAAAACCAACCTAATTCGCCTCATCTTATCTGTGTCATTTGCATTTGCAGGATCATCAGCATCGTAAAAGTGAAGGTGACTTAGAATTTCCTGAAAGCGATTATGGCTCATGATTTGGCCAAATATTGGTGTCTGCATGATAGGGTCCCTTGTCCAGTATGCTAGAATTCTGTTTTTTCGTACAATACCCATCAAAAGTACCAGGGCAAAAAATAAAAACATTTCTGCAAGGGAGACAGGGTTCTGTAGCTATTTCTTCTACTGATAAAGCAGATCTCTTCGCACAGACTTTCTCCTCCAATTCCACCTTAGACGATTCCGGTGCTGTTCCTCCATCACTTCCCCCCTCTGACTTCCTCATGGCTGACATTAAAATTTCTTCAGTTGATGTATTTTCTGCTATTACTGGCCTCAATACTAACAAGGCATATGGGCCTGATGGGGTCCCTCCTGTTGTTCTCAAAAACTGTGCTTCTGTGCTTACACCCTGCCTAGGCAAACTATTTCGCCTTTGTCTGTCAACTTGTACCTTTCCTTCTTGCTGGAAGTTTGCTCTCATTCAGCCAGTCCCAAAGAAGGGTGACCACTCCCAACCCTCCAACTATCGTCCAATTGCTTTAACGTCCTGTATTTCAAAAGTTTTCGAGTCAATTCTTAATAAAAAAATTTTAAGGCATCTTTCCTATCACAACCTTCTTTCCGATCGTCAGTATGGGTTCCGTCAGGGACGCTCCACTGGCGATCTTCTCACCTACCTTTCAGACTCCTGGTCATCCTCCTTTCGGGACTTTGGCGAAAGCTTTGCCATTGCACTTGACATCTCAAAGGCTTTCGATCGAGTCTGGCATAAATCTTTAATTTCCAAACTGCCCTCCTACGGTTTCTATCCTTCTATCTGTACCTTCATCGCTAGCTTCCTTTCTGGTCGTTCTATAGCTGCTGTCGTAGACGGCCATCGTTCTTCTCCTAGATCTATCAACAGTGGTGTTCCTCAGGGCTCTGTCCTATCACCAACTCTCTTCCTTTTATTCATCAATGATCTTCTAAGCTGTACATCTAACCCTATCCACTCATACGCTGATGACTCCACCCTTCACCTTTCCATTCGGTTCCCGCAACGCCCATCTCAACAGTTACTTCAAGAAACAAGGGATGAGGCTATGGCACACCTAATGTCTGACTTGGCTCATATCTCTGACTGGGGTAAAAATAATATGGTTGTCTTTAATGCTTCTAAGACTCAGTTCTTACACCTATCAACCCGACAAAATCTTCCACAGGTATACCCACTAATGTTTAATAATATTCAGATTAATCCTGCATCATCCTTGAACATGCTTGGGGTTTCATTTACTCGGGACTTATCTTGGAAAGATCATATTACATCTCTTGTAAAATCTGCTTCCAAGAGATTGGGTGTGCTAAGCCGACTCTGCTCTTTCTTTACCCCTGCACAATTGTTGACTCTATACAGGGGTTTTATCCGCCCCTGTGTGGAGTACAACTCTCATGTGTGGGGAGGCTCCCCACATACAGCTCTTCTCAATAGGGTGGAGTCAAAGGCTTTTCGTCTCATTAACTCTCCTCCTCTTACTGACTCCCTTCAACCTCTGTCTCTTCGCCGCACTGTTGCATCTTTATCTCTTTTCTATCGCTACTTTAATGGTCACTGCTCCTCTGAACTGTCTGCTTGCATTCCTCCACCTCTACGACGGGCGCGTAGCACCCGTCTGGCAGCAAACTCTCATCCCTTTTCTGTCCAACTCTCTAATGCAAGAGTTAACCATTACTCTCAGTCTTTCATTCATGCAACAGGTCAGCTCTGGAACTGTCTCCCTCTGTCTGTATTTCCTCCTGCCTATGATCTCCAGTCTTTCAAACGCAGTGTGTCCAGGCATCTCAAAATGATCGGATCTTGAATTTGGCTCTCTATTGTATTTTGTTTTCCTCTTGGAGGGAACTGTTACTGCGGGCTCATGGCCTTTGGTTCCTTCTTGGTCGCATAAAAAAAAAAAAAAAAAAAAAAAAAATCATAAATGATGGAATACCTGCTCCTTGTGCCCAGTCTTTCACTCTCACGGTGCTGGCTGCTAGCAAAATGGTTTGTTTGTTCCACTATTTGCTCCACAAAACCCTCACTGAAAAACAGGTGGAAAAAATCCAGCCTGGTGGAACTAAGGTGAATTCCTGGAGCAGTGCAGCCAGTGCACCCCTGCTCAGTGAAGGGGTGAATGATGGGAGAAAAATCACTCCCATCCTCCCAATTCCAAGTCACAAATCCCTCGCCCCCATCGTCCCCATCGTCGCCTTCGTCGTGGTGGGGAGGTGCTGGTGGGGGAGGTTGGGGAGGAGTGTGGAGGGCTTCCCCACTCGCACTCCTCTTCCCTCGGTCTTTACCCTTTCCCTTTCCCTTACCCTTACGGCCTTGTGGAACATTAGGGGGCTGTTGGGATGAAGTGTGGGAATATTGGGGAGCATAAGAAGTACTGGGGAGTGGCTCCTCCTCACCTCCCCCCTCAATCACAACACCACGTGATTCATCACGCACCCTCTCTGGCCCATGTGTCTGAGAATGTTGGGGAGCATAAGACGTGCTTGGGAGTGGTTCCTCCCCACCTTCTCCCTCCATCCCAACACCACGTGATTCATCACACACCCTCACTGCCCCATGTCATACGCCCCGCCGCCTCACACCACCACGGGAGAGCGATGACTCTTTCCCGCCACTCTCACTTTCTATACTCGCCCCTGCACTTTCCATTTCACTTCCCACTCCCTCCATGCTACTTCTGCCATCCTCACACAAAACACCAGGCCCATACATGCTTGTACTATGTGCTGTGCACTCGGGGCCACGATGAGTGATTATCTTGCTGCCGTACCACATGGCAGCACGTCCTCGTCTTTGTCCTCGTTCTCGAATTCAGGCTCAACATCATGTAGGGGCTGCCAAAAGGTGGTTGCACGATGTTTTTGTGCAGGGTGGCCCTCTCTAGCAGCACGATAAGTCACGTAGCGTCGCTTCCTGGGGGATGGGACCACCTCATCACTGCTGCTGGTTTCGTCCTCCCCTGGTTGGACATAATCTTTGTCCACCACCTTGTCATCGAGTGGCGAATCACTGTCGCCTGTGAAGGCGTCCAGGGCGGCTTCGATTTCCTCCTCTGAGAGAACTCAATGGCCATGTCTGACCAGGGCCACTGCTAACAGGTGAGTGACCAAGCCGAGGGTGGGCGGGGGTCGCACAGGGTCACCGAGTGTCCTCGCCTGGTGGCAGGTAGGAGAAGGTCAAGTGACCCTACGTACCAAAAATCAAGCGTGTGATTTGAAAATTGTGCAAATTATGCACCTTGCAATTGTGCGACATACCAGTACGTCGATGGGACTGGCAATTACATAATGTTGCAACTCATGAACACATATAATTGTTAAATTTTTTTAGGGATATTTGTGAAACACCTGTAAATGTTAAGCGTGATCAGTTTATTGCCAAGTACAGATCAATTATAACTGATATAAGTGGTCAGTCTGCATCCCACGTTACAAAGGTTTGTGACCAACAAGAAAGATGACTTTATTATGACTTTATTAGCATATAATTTATTGTCAATAGGTTTTATCCCTCAGCTTTAACGATACAGCATTAATGGATGTTCTCATATCACACATCGTTTTTCATATGACAACATTATTCAGCTATCATTTTCAATGATTATTTACTTATAACCCATTTTTCTCAGTTTCCACTGACAGCGGATCAGTTATAACATCGTTAATATATTTTCTGTAAGTTTTTATACTTACTGGTATCTGACCAATGGCAAGATTGCTGGTCATATGACATGACCAATATATCCTGGTTTGCACTAAAATACTGGTGTCACGAAATAGACTTGCGACAACCACCTCATTTTCTGCGATATGAAGTAATGATGACGAAAATGATGATCATGATGATGACATGTTTGGACTGGGGTACTTGATGAAAATAGTGGTCTAAGCTTTGAGACAATAACTGGTGTTCAAAGAAAGCAGTTATAAATATCATGTATAAGGAAGAGTTATCCAGACAATTATTCGATTCAATAAGCAGCTATCATAGCCTTGGAGAAGAGACACGTCAGTAATCTCATTAAAGGAAAGAGAACTAACCAAAATCAGATTGCTTGGGAAAATACTCCTTTTGAAAGAAAGACAATAGAAATACAAACTTAAAAACAAATATCCCCTACTGGTCAACAGCCTAAATGGTTCTGACTTACTCTCATCTGTTTCTAATTATTTGACCTCCAGCTTCTAAACTGACCCTAAAATTTGGCTATCAAGTATCTTGACGTACAACATCATAAGTGAGGGAAAATTCCATGAAACATGCAAATTCTCAAAGAAGTGTCAATAGGTCTATATATTGTTACAAAAATAATATACTTAGTGTTAAATTTGTATCATATCCTAAGCACAAACCGATATATATACAAAACATTATTACATGACCTTTGCACATTAGAAGTGCCTCTGCATTTTGCGTTTGTAGGAGGGAGGCGGCCTGTAGTCCTGATGGACCCAGGTTCGAATCCCGGCTAGGGCAGTGAACAGTTTAAGGATTTGAATGTCATAAAAAGCAGACTCTCCTGATCTACCAGATGACCCGCCGACATGTCGCAAAAATACCCCCGCTAATACCAATACACCAGTCCTGTATGAGACAGCCCTAGCATGTATTTAATATGAACGGTGAGTGGTAGCACCGAAGTGGTGACATGTGGAGGTGTAGGTGGACTACTGGGCCTTGGGATAGGCTACTGCCCCCGAGATGTAGGCCCTGAAGCCTTTGCCCAGAGTCAGACAAAAAAAAAAAAATTACTCTCACACTGTAAAGTCCAACAATAGTCGCTCATCATTTTTGGAATGAATGGGCCTTGATATCGGCTCTCCATTATGACAATTTCGTGGTGAAACCTTTCGCCACGTTCGTCGCTGACATTGCCAGGAATAAACAGAAAGAAGTCCAAATGAGAAAGGAGGAAATGTATCTTGAGCGACATTCGAGCACCGAGTGCATAGTAAATCTTCAACATCTTGTCAACAAGCTGTGCAAGGGAATTTGCTGGAGGAGTGCTAGGCATACCACCCTCCGCCTGTTGGCTCATAGTCGCGAAGCTCATAGGTCCCTTCTCCGGGGTTCGCTTCTTTATTACATTTTGAAAATGCCCAATTCCGTTCTATATTGAGGACGCTGGGCGCTAATGGGTTAATGACTTGAGGTGAAAACAGAATGATATAATAGGGAAGATTGGTGCAGAGCTAACCAAGAACTGAGTAGGTTAGGTTTTCTTTCATCTAGCTAAAAAAAGAAGAATATGAATAATAAATTTCTAAATTATTCAGCAAATAGTCTCACACACACACACACACACACACACACACACACACACACACACACACACACACACACACACACACAAAGTTTGTCTTTGCAGGGTAAAGTCTGTGAATCAATGCAGTAGGAAATAATCCAAAATACAACACGGTGAATGGAAGCGTCCCAAGGATGATGCTAATTACTAAATACAAAAATACTAGTTTGAAAAACCTACGAGACACCCAGCACCTCGTGACATGTTGCGAGTGATGAGGATGCCATTAACGCTTCAGTTTCTGCCACCGTAAGGAGGGTGTTGGGCATTTCCCATTCTTTGGCAATGGGTGAGGTACAGTTACCGTGCAACTCCTGCTGCAGCTGTATAATTATTATAAACACGGGGTGTCTCCTATCCTACTCAGAGCCCTAGGACAAGGCTTCTTCTGTGCATTACCTGCCACAGTAGAGTTTTCTTAGAGGGGCTCTAATCATTGCTAGGGTGAGATACGATTACTGTGTGGCCCATGCCTCAACGGAATAGTTGCAGGGCGTCACTGACTTAGAATTGCAAAAGGTAGTGATCATTACTGACTCTTCATCTCCTGATAGCTAGCTAGTGTTACTGGTGCTCTGTGATATTTGTCGTAGTAGTAGTAGTAGTAGTAGTAGTAGTTCCCTAGGCAGTCTGGCCGAACAGCCCCGAGTCCCTAAGGAAGGCCATGGCCGAGACCAGGCTTTCCCACAGAGCTCTCAAGGAGAGTATGTTGTGTTGTTGGTGTAGGTGATTGTGTACAATGCAGTCTTCCATTATGTGCTTAATAGTATGGGGTGATGTTGTAGTGCCACAAATTTAATATTCATGTATGTGTTTAGAGGTACTGTAATTTTTAAGTTAGATAGGATGTAACCTGAATACTAGTCTATAAATTCCTATCCTAAGTAGTAATTCATATGTTAATGATTAATGTAGGGTTAACTTTATTTTTTATATGTATGTATCTCTGTATCTATGCATTGTGTGATGTAATTGTGGATGCTGAGCTATGGGAATTCCTCCGTCTGGTCGAGTAATGAATAACAGATGTGCGCAGCTTTTCTCCTTGTCGTTATTGGGCGCCGAGTTTAAACCTTAAACAGAATAATGATGAGTATACAATTCTTTCCGTATTCTAGTTGTGAAATGTTTACTAATGAAGCTGCTAGAACCCAAATATGTGAAATTAACAGTCAAAAAGGCCTAAATAATGTCATTTGTGAGGATTTAATAGTCCCGCTTACCTTAACCGTCACTAGATGGCATAAGCTGCCCCAAAATTCAAGGTGGGATATTGGTAAAATCAGTGTCTAAATTAAGTAAGGATTGAATCCCAAATTTTCCCCAATTCAATCAAAAGTCCTGGCGTCATGGGTACACCGCTAAATAAATTGTGAAGAGAATTGAAACCCACTATATTTAAAAAACACCACCTCATTTGACCTAGTAGTGGCATCGCGGACGTACCAAGGAAGCCCCACTTGAGGCCCAGACGTTGGGTATGATGGACGTTGGTTCAGGTGAGCTGTCCACATTTCTCCTTCCCCCCCCCCTTTTTTTCTTTGTTTAATCCTTACTTGGCATGGACCATATGAAGTAATATTGTTGAAAGCTTAACGTAGACTTGAGGCCCAGACGTCGTGTATAATGGACATTGGTTCAGTCCCCAGACACCGGCGACGTCAGTGTGAGCACGAGGCCTCCCTGTGGTATTGTCCAGAGACGTGAACATACACACTTACACTGCCCATGAATTATTTTATAAACCAAATGTAATTGTAATAGTATCACTGATCTATCAAGTGAACTTTTTTTGGTAAATAAGGAATAGAAATTTAAAAGTGATGTAATCTGGTAACGGAAAGGCGAAATTCAAAACCATTAACCGTTTTCTTTATTAAATTAATGTTAGAAAATTTGGAGCGTGGAAGGGAACTTAGTGGTTGTGAGCAATATTGTAATTTTGAATTGTACCTCGAGGCTAAACAAGCCCGAGTGATTATGTATTCTTGGTGATTATACAATTTTTGAATGGTACCTCGAGGCTAAACAAGCCCGAGTGATTACATATTCTTGGTGATTATGCAATTTTTGAATTGTACCTCGAGGCTACACAAGCCCGAGTGATAATGCATATTTGGTGATTATGTAGTAATGATGATTATGAACTATTAATAATTATGAATGGAAAGGGTTTGTGGATTATCGAGAATTACATGATGAAAATATACTATTCGGATGAGATGGAACACGAGTAATTATTTTCATTGGTTCGAGGCTAGGCCAGCCCGAAAAGACAATCCAAGCTTGTAAACAGGTCCCTGTCTTGAAGCTATTGTCGAGCCCAAGAATAACTGACAAAAAAAAAAGTAAGGTACAATGACCTCATAAATCGCTTGTATGTATCAAATTGTTTTCGCCTGGTGACAATGTTGTAGGAATGATCCCCCAAACCATGGTTTTAATGTGCAATCTTCTTTCATATTACAAAGGGTCATGTACTTAAAATGTCTTTTGAAAACCAGCATAAAAAATTATTAGAGTAAAATATGTCATTTTCTTTCTTGGTGTACCTAATCAAGGAAATTATGTCCTCATGCCTAATTCACTCCCCTTCCAATTCAAGATTCCTTCGCTGAGGGAACGACGACCACCTGTGGTACTGACTAAATCTAGGCTCGTCCAAAAACTACAAACGCTACCAAAATTCTCTTAAACAATTATCATCTACCATACCAAGTCAAAATACCACCCCCTCTCCCCTTTTATTTTATTGAAGTGAATTTTTTTTCTATTAACCAAGGAGGGGAGACTAAGTCGAGTACCACCTGAATTATCAATGGGTAAGTTGACCAGTACCAACAACCGGTAAGATTATAAATCCGTCTTTACACTGGATGAACAATAAAGGTGGGATTGAAAAAGCCTACCGTTACACTGTGTTACATCCTGGACAGGCATCAGCGATGGAGTCATCCAGCCTCTTCCGGTAACTTAAGAGGGCTGGATGATGCCCACATCTCAGCCTGGCCAGGTGGACCCTGTCCTCGCGAGGGAGATAGGATTCAGAAGGGTGGATTTCAGGAGGCCGTGCTTGCAGCTGTGTGTTGTCTTTAACCCGTCAGGTCCCGAGGTTTTCCGCACCTTTGACGTTCCCCAATCCCGAGCTATTTCGGAAAAATTTTTTTTTGGCTAAAACTTCCGCTTTGGTTGAGAAACAAAGGAAAATCACCAAGAAAGGGCTTACCGTGGTCCATAAGTGGTCGGAACAGGTGAGGTCCCCCACGCCAGGTATTGTATTCTATCATTGACGTGTGAGGCACTCACGTTTTCTATGGTAGGAAATATTGGGAGAAACAACAAACAACACCTCTACATTTATTGAATTTGAACTAATAAATAATAAGAGTAGCAATATTATGGATTTCAAACACATATATATGAAAAATAAGCATTGTACCTTCATGTGAGCATAGCGAGTTAGGTCCGAGTGGTAACATGCTATGTGCTAAATTTCTTGTATCAGTCAACATATCATTTTTTCTACTTGTATACTTCTGTTTCATTAACATTTTACCTATTTTTACTGTTTGTAAATGTTTTCATTCATTACGATGACATGCAGCATAAGTATAGCGCACATCGGCTTACTAAGCGCACTCACTATGACTCGTATTTCAACATATCCAATTGTTTTATCACTTTCCTATTATTTTTTCCTTTACATAGAACCTTTCCTCCACCACTGTAAATGTTTTCAAGTATTTACATTCATTATGAGGGCATTTAGCGAAATGTTAGCGCATATTCACGTAGCAAGCACAATCTCAAACACTCGTGTTTCATCTTCTACTTTATTTTTTCACTCCAATTATACTTTCCCACTTACATTACACACGTTTACACCCCTATACTGCACTATACATAGTTACTGGCATTATGTATTCAAGTGAGCATCAGAATATCGCATGAAAATACCCTCGCAATGAATGTTTCGACCAACATAATACTCAAACACTTACATACAAATTCTTCACATATAATACACACTTTCCCACTTGTTGAATTCTATTTTCATAATTACGGGCCTTATTCATTCCACTGAGCATCAGGATATCGCATCTATATACACACGCAAGGAATATTTTGACTTAGAATATATTTCAGCACTTACAATAATTTGAACTTATATTATACCCGTTTGCATTTCCAATAATAATATTTACATATTTACGGGCCTTATTTATTGCACTGAGCGACAGAATATCGCATAAAAAAAAAACCTCGCTAGGTATGTTTCCACTTACAGCATATTTATACACTTACATACAATTTTTTCACTTATGTTATACCCGTATGCAATTTATACTAATATTTTCAGATCAACATGACTGATAATTTCACTGAGCGTCTGTTTGTTGCATTTACTTCATAGTTTCAGCGTCCTATCGCATTCACACCGTATTAGAATTGCATCAAGGTGTGATAGTCGCTGAAACATGGGTGAATACAGAGACCCACGTCACACTCGAGGCACTCATAGTGGGTGTCCTTCCTCTGTGTGGTGAGTCTCACCCGGGAATTGCTACACACGTGACACCTGCGTTGAGGCCTAGGTCTGTTTGGCTGGGGAGGGATAGGAGTGGGGAAATGGCGGCCGGATATTCTCAGGGGAGTTTGGGCAATAGGGGCAGGGCGGGTGCGATGTTGGGGCCTTTCAACAGCATACCGTGCAAACATCTCTCTTGTGAGCTCCCTCACAAACCCTTCAAAGGTTTCCTGAACTCCTGTTGTCATGGCGTGAAGGTGGTGGCAATTCAGAGCAGTGATGTCTAGCAAGTGAAAGAACAGTTTCTTATACCACTTCATCGTGGTCCTGGCACACTCTACAGTCGATATCATGGAATCTGACTGGTCCACCAGGCACATGTTTATGTTATAGTCCATGACACACTCAGGTTTCCAAATGTGACGCCTGTTCTCGCTCCGGTAATCAACGGAATCAGTACGGTGCATCAAGGGGCGCTGAACCGTTGACAAGAGGCTTACTTCTCTATTATGGCTCCACACAGTTGCAAGGATGTTGTTGGCTTTGAAGAAGACAACCTCATTCCTGTCAAGTTTCCGTCCTACCTTAACCATGTGATGCCGGTTCACCTTCACGGTTCCACAGATTCCCGTTTCATGCATGTGTAGATAACGAGTGAGAAGAGGGCTAGTGTACCAGTTGTCCAGGTAGAGGACGTGACCACAATGAAGGTAATCTTCTATCATTGTCTTTAACACTGCTCCCGACAGTCCAATACTCCGATCTTCTATTATGTCTGTCTGTGCACTGGTGTACACGACTATGTCTTGGACGTATCCAGTCCTACAGTCGCACATAACAAAGATCTTGAACCCAAAACGGTGCCTTTTGCTGGATATATACTACCTAAATGAAATATTACCTCTCCACAACACGAGACTCTCATCTATGACGAGGTCTCTATAGGGATAAAATGAGGAACGAAAGGTTTGCCTCAGGTGATCAAAGACCAACCTAATTTGCCTCATCTTATCTGTGTCGTTCGCATTTGCAGGATCATGAGCATCATAGAAATGGAGGTGACTTAGAATTTGTTGAAAGCGATTACGGCTCATGACTTGCCCAAATATTGGTGTAAACATAACAGGGTCCCTTGTCCAGTAAGCCGGAATTCTGTTCTTTCGTATAATACCTATTAAAAGGACCAGGGCAAAAAATAGGAACATTTCTGAAAGGGAGACAGGGTAATCATATATGATAGAATGCCTGTTCCTTGTTCCCAATCTTTCACTCTCACGGCGCTGGGTGCTTGCAAAAAGGTTGGTTTGGTAAACAATCTGCTCCATGAATGCCTCACTAAAAAACAGGTGGAAATAATCCATCCTGGTGGAATTACGGTTAATTCCGGGAGCAATGCAGCCAGCGCACCCCTGCTCAGTGAAGGGGTGAATGAGGGGAGAAAAATCACTCTCATCCTCCCAATTCCATCCCACAAATCCCTGGTCCCCATCATCTCCATCACCGCCTTCGTCTGGGTGGGGAGGAGATCCTGGTGGGGGAGGTTGGGGAGAAGGAGTGCGGAGGGCTTCCCCACTCTCACTTCTCTTCCCTCTGCCTTTACCCTTTCCCTTTCCCTTACCCTTACGGCCTTGAGGAACATTAGGGGGCTGTAGGGATGAAGTTCGGGAATATTGGGGAGCATAAGACGTGCTGGGGAGTGGTTCCTCCCCACCTTCCCCCTCCATCACAACACCATGTGATTTTTCACGCACCCTAACTCGCCCACGTGTTTGGGGATATTGGGGAGCATAAGACGTGCTTGGGAGTGGTTCCTTCCCACCTTCCCCCTCCATCACAACCCCAAGTGATACAGAACGCACCCGCACTCGCCCACATGATACACCCCGCCGCCTCACACTACCTAGGGAGAGCGATGACTCACTCACACCACTCTCACTTTCCATACTCCTACCTGCACTTTCCCTTTCACTCCCCACTCCCTTCATGGCACTTCCTACCTCCCCAAACAAAATACTAGGCCCATAACTGCCCGTCCGACGTGGTGTGCACTCGGGGCCACGATGAGTAATCACCTCACGTTCATACCACGTGGCAGCACGTCCCACGGCTCCATCCTCGTCCTGGTCCTCGTCCTCGTCATCAAATTCGGGTTCCACATCACGTTGGGGCTGGGCATAGGATGTTGCATGTGTTTTTTTGGCTGGCAGCCCCTCTCTAGCAGCACGGTAAGTCATGTACTGCCGCTTCCTGGGGGATATGACTTCTTGATCACTGCTGGTGGTTTCCTCCTCCTCTGGGTGCACATAATCTTTGTCAACAACCTCGTCGTCCAGTGGGGAATCACTGTTGCCTGTAAAGGCGTCCAGGGCAGCTTGAATTTCGACCTCTGAGCGACCTCTCGTCGCCATGTCTGAGCAGGACCGTTGCTAACAGGTGAGTGAACGAGCCGCGGGTTAGCGTGGGTCGTGCTGGGTCACCGCGTGTCCCCGCCTGGTGGCAGGAAGGGGAAGGTCAAGCGAGGATACGTACCGAAAATCAAGCGTGAAATGTGAAAATTGTGGATATTATGCACTTTGCAATTGCACGATGTACCGGTGCGGCGCCGGGACTGGCAAATGCAAAATGTTGCAACATACCCATACGTCGACGGGACAGCGCGGATGACTGAATGGAGCGGCGAGTGATTTGTGTATGACTGTGCTTCTGGAAGCTGGTCTGAGGTGGGTGAGGGCGGAGAGATGACAGTATTTGTGTATGATACTGTGTGCTGGGTGTTGTTTTGATGTTTCTTGGTGTGTGTGGCTGTGTTGCCATGTAGCGTATTGGATGTTGTGGGTTTGTGGAGGCTGCAGCAAGAATTTGGGTGCCTCGCATATCTAGGTGATCCTTGACTTTGAGGACTTTGGTTTCTTGATATAGGTGGTCTGTGGGTTTAGTAGCTGTGCAGCATGGGATTATTTTTAGGGCCTTGTTCTGCATGGTCTGTAGAGTGTTGTAGTGTGTTTTAGCGAGGTTAGGAGCCCAAGCAGGGCTTGCATAATTCATCACTGAACGTATAATATATTGTTTGTATACTGTGGTGGTGGTTTCTTTGTTGTGTCCAAATGTTGTATGAGCAAGTGCCCTGAAGGCATTGGGTCTTGGTGTTATTTTATTTTTGATGTTTGTGATGTGTTGTTTAAATGACATTGATGTACTGTATGTTACACCAAGGATTTTGGGTGTGTATGTATGTGGTAGGGATGTGTTCTTTATGGTGAGGTGAGGTGTGGAATGTGACTGTGTGTCCTTATATACTACAAGGTATTTACTGATCCAACGTGTATAAACGCTCAAATTCAGAATCTGGATCTAAAGTAACCATCCGGTAGTCCCAAAGTAGCAACACGATGGCTATTAGGCCTGGCAACTAAGCTGCACTTACAGGCCCGAGGGAGCTCAAAAGTCAGTTATGAGGGACATTACATGTATTCGTATCGTGCGTGCAGGGTATGGCTATTTTTCATACGAAATGGAATGTTCAACCACATTCAGGGCCTCATTCAAGAGATCTTACATGCGTTGCTGTGCTGCTCAACAAAGGCCTATATTTTGAATGATGCTGGCTGACTAAACTACTCTGCCCCGGGTGACGTTCCGAAACACACTTTGGGAGTTGTTCCGGAACTCACTGCCTTACCCAGCGTTGTTGCAATGCTTAACGCCTGGTATCCACTTGTTGCGTATCCGTGTATCATAGCATCGTTACATATCAATGTGGACTTGATACAGATTGATGCAGAGGTTGTGAAGACTGTTAGTGACAGTAAGAAAACTTATTTGAGTAGATGTGTGTGTGTGTGTGTGTGTGTGTGTGTGTGTGTGTGTGTGTGTGTGTGTGTGTGTGTGTGTGTGTGTGTGTGTGTGTGTGTGTGTGTGTGTGTGTGTGTGTGTGTGTGTGTGTGTGTGTGTGTGTGTGTGTGTGTGTGGTTCAGTAGCATTGGAGTACCACGAGATTCTATGTTTTCCCTTGTTTGATAATACCTGTTATACCGATGAGTTTCTGGGATAGGTCAAAACATGATTTATCAAGCAATGTTGAACTGGGGATAAACAGTGAAGGATGAAATGCTTTCAGTCTGAAGTATGTGGATGATGATGTTGCTTACTACTAGTTGAGTCTTTGCAGACTGGTTCGCAGCATTACGAGAGTCTGTGGCTGCAAAAATCTGAACATTTGCAGTGTTTTATTAAAACAGAGAGTAGGTCAGCATACTCTCATTAACCTCGAACCTCCAACTGCCAACACCACACCACATGCAGAATTATACATCACATCTGTTTCCACCCACCACCCCCCTTAGCAATGGCCGCTGCAGGATTAAGAGTAAATCTGGTGGTACCTAAGATTGCCACCACCGGCAGGGTAGGGCTGAGGGCACAGAGCTCTCCTGGTTGTCATCATACGACTGTGCTGACAGTGGTTACTGCAACCACAGATTGTGCTAGTCAGGGAAGTGCAGGTTCTACTATGATTGCCCATTTTATAAACTAAATTACTCAAATATAACCAAATATATCTGTATAGTTTATCGCTCCCCCAATACAATTTCAGAACCGAGCGTATTTGACTCCATATCCACACAGTTGACCAACCTTAACCTCAGTCTTACCACTGAAATTATCATTTGGGGTGATTTTAACATCCATAATGTAGAACTGTTATTGCTTTTTGCCAGGACTGACGATACTGGTCTTGAATGCCAGCTGCTTCCAGAATCGTTTAATCTCAAGCAACTGGAAAAACAACCAGCCAGAATACCAGATAATCCTGACCATGGCACTGCCTCTTGGAAATATTCCTGTCAAATAATCCAGATCAGTACAGGATACAGGTACTGTCACCACTTGGATCCTCTGGGCATAGTCTCATCAAACCCTCATTAGTTGCCCCAAACCTCCCCGTTCTTAGCCAGTCAGGGTGACCAGATGGCAATTTGGTAGGGCAGACTGGGATGGATTTAGAAACATCTTGTTGACATTCCATGGTAGTCTTTCATCTCCATGGGCGTCACCTCTATCCAGTCCCACATTAAAGACTTTTACAAGCTGGTATGGAATTGTCCATACTCAGTCAACAATGTACTAAAAGATCGGACTCCCTGAAATGGTTACACCGCAACCGTGCCAGAGCAACGACAAGAAGGAACTTAGCATATAACTCTTACTTGAAGTGAAAAACTACCGAATCCCACAGTTAATGTCAAATTGCTAGAAACAAGGCAAAAGCAGTAATAAATCTTGCCGAATCAAATTTTCTTTACAATCAAGCATCCAAACTATTAAATAAACCTAATGACAATAGAATATTCTTGTCAATTCACAGTTCTTTCAATAAAAATTTTAATGTTATCATCCATTCCCCTACTAAAACATTCAGATGGAAACACTGTATATGACCCTCTTGGAAAAGCGAACATCCTTGCCAGTACGTTTGCCAAAAATTCTACCTCAGAAGAAGTTAGCCAGAACGTTGCTGTACTAGAACTTGACTCTCCTGAAATTCCGCCAGTAAAGATACAGACTAAATACGTAAATCTGTCCTGCACAGTTTACCGACCAACAAAGATTTAGGTCCAGATGGAATTCCTCCCATCGTTTAATAAAAAGAGTTCCCCAGAACTTGTTCCTGTTCTAGCTAAATTACTCAGAGTATGCATACGTAGTTTTTCATTCCATAATTCTCAGAAAGAAGCTAATGTCTACCCAATTCCTACGAAAATAAGTTCGTTTGATCCTTCTGATTAGAGACCAATAGCAATCACATCTAATATTGGTAAAGTATTTGAAGTTGTTGTTAATAACCACGTTGTTAAACATCTCGAATCCAACAACATAATTATTGACAGGCAGTGATTTTCGCCATGAATCAGTTTCTTGACTCATACCGTCAATGTTAGCAGGCCAACATGGAGAAACTCATTCAGAAACCCTTGATATTTCTAAAGTTTTTGACAGGGTGTGGCACCATTCTCTGTTATCCAAACTCCCTTGCTACGGCCTATCATCTTTTGTTCCAATGATTTCCTCATATCTCAGCAACAGACAGATACAAGTATAGGTATATATTCCAATTTCTATCTGGTTAATCTCGGCGTGCCTTGGTCCAGGCTACAACCTTATTCCTAATTCATAATAATGACCTCTTGTCAAATACCCATAATCCCATTCCCTCATATGCAGGTGAACAAACTCTCCACAGTTCTTTCACACTTAAAAACTCATTCACAGAATCTGATATCTCTCCCAACTCAGCACAGCAATCTCCATAAATCAAGACTTATCAAAGATCAATAAGTGGGGACTAAATAATATGGTCACATGTAATGCTAGGAAAACCACATATATACAGTTTACTAATGGACATATTTTCTGATTCCTATATTACCTTGAATGGAACTATTTTTCCCGACACTAAAAGGATTGCGGTTCTCAGCGTTTCATTTAACAGTACCCTCAGTTGGACCTCTCATATTAGATCATTTGCTAAAACTACTTCAAAGTAACTTGGATTATTGTACAGGATCCGTAACTTCTTCACTACCGAGCAGTTGTCTACACTTTATAAGATAAGTGTGGGCTCTCAACTTGAATACTGTTTGGCTTTGTGGAGTGGGTGTGGAGAGGTTGCACTAAAATAACCTGACAAATTCAGAAGCAAGCTGTAAGAATAATCAATAACCCAGCAATTACAAATGAAATACCACCCCTACAAGTGAGACAGAATGTTGCCTCCTCTGCATCATTTTATGGATGCTTTTATGATAAATGCTCAGGCGAAGTAGTATCCATTTTAACACCTCTCTACACCTCCCCCCGTGTTCCAGGGCATCTGGCGGCACTCATGACTGGGATGTCACACTGCCATTTTGCAGAATTTCTACCTAATAGATTTCTTTTTTCCTCGAATTGTTTCTCTTTGGAACTCGCTTCCCCATAATAGTTTCCTCCCATATTTCAACCTGCAGTAGTTCAAGTCCATCTGTTACAGATTTTTTATGAGTAGAGGATACATGTAGTCTGGTGTATGAATTATTATTATTTTTTTCCATCCTCTGCTTATCTTGTGTGAAAAAAAGACGAAAACACTGGTTGCTGTAACTACCGTACTACGGTGCCATGATATAAGAATCAGAAATGTGTGAAAGAAGTTGAGAGTAACGTGGTAAAACTGTACTGTAAACTGGTTGGTGTTAAAAAAGTCATTAATGAATAGCGAAATAAGCACAGATACTACAGTACGGCTGAATTGTGTGTTAAATTCTGAATGACTTGTGCATTAAAAAAAAAAAAAAAGGGGTGTGAGAGCAACAGAAATAGAAACATGCTGCAGTGTACAAGGACTGCAAAACCTGGATACGAGAGGAAATAAAGAGATAAGAAAATAGTTTTTTTTTTTTTTTTTTTTTCGTGTCTGATTCTGGGCATAGGCTTCACAGCCTGCTCCCAGGGCCCAGTAGTCCTCTTTCATTCTATACACCTCTACATGTCACCACTTCGGTGCTAACACCCACCGTCCATATTGAATACATGCAATGGCTGTCTCATACAGGACTGGTGTGTTGGTTGTATTTTTACGACATGTTGGTAGTCTTCTGGTAGATCAGTAAAGTCTGATTTTATTAAATTCAAATCCTTAAACTGTTCCCTGCCCCAGCGATTCCACTCTCACAGCTTGGCCTGGCCAGTCGCCACTATGCCTGAGCTCCTTTCGACCTCCAGTGACTCTGCTTGTGGCTGCGACCCGCTGAGGGGGGCACCCAACAGCAGATCCGAGCCATCAGAAGCCACTACCATCCGGGGAACCGTGAATTGGTACAACGTGAGAGCGTGCTACGGGTTCATCAAGCGCCAGGACACTGGCGCTGATGTTTTCGTTCACATCTCGGGGATCGCTGTACCGAATCCACAATATTTCCAGCGCTCACTCGGCGATGGGGAGATGGTGGAGTTTCGTGTCGTTCAGGTTCCCAAGGGTCCCGAGGCTAGGGATGTCACTGGACCAGGTGGTGTTGCAGTGCAGGGCTCTGCTCATGCACAGCACCACCCCCCAGCCCAGAGACGCCGGCTAAGGGGTCCTGGGAGTTCCAGCGACACAAACACACTCGTTGCGATGTGTATCGTGACGGCTGATGCTTTTAGTGGGGGTAGCAAGGCGGTTCTGGCTGTTCTCCTTCCTCAGATCTTCGAGGAGAACGGCCTCCCATGCCTTGCCATTCACCGAAGCTTCGCCTGCGATCCACGTTTCCTCCCTCGTCGGGAGCGTCAGGCCCGGCGGCGGCAGCCACCACCACCCCACACAACACCGCGGAAACGGCTGCAGCTGGATGCCCCTCTCAACAGGGTGACTGGCACCACCACAACCGACCTTACGATCACCGACCCCGAACCATCACAGGCCATGGACATTGAGCACGGGGAGACTGTTGTGAAGGTTCACCTCCCTTCGTCAGTAGCTGAGGAGGAGCGTGTCTCTTCTCCCGTCCCTTCAATCCATCTGGCCGTAGCAGAGCCCTTCTCCTTGCCTTCTGCATCTGCTCCTGACGAAGTGGAGGCGCCTCTTCCACCTTCATCACCATCTGCCGCCATTGCTCGCCCTTCTTCTCCCCTTCCACCTAAGGAGAAGAAGAAGAAAATCAAGAAGAAAGGAGGCAAGACCAAGGCCGACCCTCCAACGTCGCACGCCGCCTCGAGGCCCTCCTACCGCCGCTTTCTGACCCTGCTACACTCGACGCCCGCACGGATACGGAACTAGAAGAATTTTATACGACCTCACGGATCCTATAGACGACCAGGATACACTGCCTTATGTCTACCGGCGCCTGTATCAGGATTTCCGTGAGGAGTATATTTCCAACTCCCTTTCTCCATCTCAGGAAGCCATTATCCGTGAAGGCGTCGGGTTTGATCCACATAGGGCTGCACTGATCTACTACATCGCGGTCAGACTCCTCTCTTAACTTTGCTGCCAATTTCCATCTTTTGCAGTTGCCCACTTCCATCCCTCTGCAGTTACCCTTGGCCTGTTTGCCGCCCTAGCCTCCGACTTTATTCTGGCTGCCATTCCCGCTTTACCTTTTTTTTTTTTTTTTACGCTTGTCTGCTTTTTTATGCTCATCTCTGACGGGCTCTCTAGTTTGCCCGTGTCCACACCTGTGGGGCGAATCTACAAACAACAAACTGCCCCAGCGGGGATTTGAGCCTGGGTCCTTTAGGACTGCAGGCCACCTCTCTACCGACTGAGCCACAGCCTCCCCCTATAGAAAGGAAGTATGTAAACTGGAGATGGAAACTTCGAATTGTTGAAAAGATGAATGGATATTCATATAGATGATACGGTATTATGATACATACCACTGGGCACTCATTTCACACGTCCTAAATTTTGTACATCCCTGTTACTCTTTACGCAGTCGTCCCATCACAGTTTTACCAGAAATTAGGTAAAAACAATAACAATGACGATATAATAAAAAAAAATCTTACCACAAAATACTCTATGAATCTATATTTACACATAAACCAATGACAGCAGAGAGAGAGAGAGAGAGAGAGAGAGAGAGAGAGAGAGAATTTACCAACTACTTTCGTTCTACAGTAGCATAAATGACTATGAGTCTAAGCCAAATCAAATAGTGTGAGGAAGAACTGCATTCACTATTAGCATCATAATTACACCTTTTATACTGACACCAAACACTCGAGAATACTATCATTCAAGGGGATATAGTTCAAGGGGAGCCTACAGTATGTAGGGAGGTGTTCACTGATGTGATGAGAGGAGAGGAGAGGTGTTCACTGGCCAGTGTGGTGAGTTGGTGGGGGGGGGGGTCACTGGCTTGTGTGACGTGAATGGAAATGTTCATTAGCACGTGTGATTAGAGGGGAGGTGTTCACTAACTGATGTGATGTGGGGGAGGTGTTTATTTGTTGGTGTGATGAGAGGGGAGGTGCTCACTTGCTAACGTGGTGAGGGGAGGTATTCTCTGGCTGGTGAGGTGACAGGCGAGGTGTTCACTGGCTGCTGTGGTGAGAGAGGGGAGGTGTTCTTTGCTCACTGGCTGGCAGTGTTTATATAAAGGCCGCAGGAAGGGGTCAGTTCTCAGTACTCAGCTGCTGCTCCAGGTTGTGAGCGTCCTGCTCCAGCCTCACCTGCCCTCGCACCTTTACCGTGAGTCATGTGGCACTGTGTTGCCTCACACTCTGTTGTCAGTCATATGGCGCCTTTCTGTACACACTGTTTAAGATCGTGGTTAAAAAATAGCTTGGATCTCTTTCAAATAACTTTGAAGGTGTTAACTTCACGCTATTGAGGGAATAGGCCAGCACTGCCATTTTGGAAATAAGTAAAATCCTTATATTAAATTAAACAAAATTTTGCTTTGTATAGAACGTCTACCAACGTACTCAGATGCTTGCGATTAGAATGGGCGTTCGCTTCCCCTCTTAATTTTAAATGTCTTACGGCTATATATACATCTATATGTATGGATGTATGTATGTATGAATCTATGTATGTATGTATGTATGTCTCTCTCTCTCTCTCTCTCTCTCTCTCTCTCTCTCTCTCTCTCTCTCTCTATATATATATATAGATAGATAGATAGATAGATAGATAGATAGATAAATAGATAGATAGATATGCGCTCGTATATATATTACTAGCAGGAATATCCAGCGTTGCCCGGGTCAAAATTTCGAACACTTTAATCCTATTTGTTCTAGTTCGGTCTTTCCTTGTACTCCAGAAAGATCATGTTCCTCTTATGCTTTTCAAGAGGGATTATTAGATTATTAGAGGTCCAGGAATTTTCTATTACAGCTTTCGCAGACTAACGCACAGTATACTGTATGTGAGCACTTGTTTACTGTTACCGGTGACCTCAAATGAGCTCCGACGGGTGACCTCAATCGACATCGGAGGTCAACCTCACATAGCCTATGAACGAATTGGAGGTCATGTGAGTTTCCATGCCAAAAATTGGGCTGCAGGGTTCAACCGTTCGTTCATGTATTACCGATGACCTCAAATGGCCTCTGACAGGTGACCCCTAATGACCTCGGAGGTCAACCTCACATAGCTCTTGTCCAAACTGGAGGTCATGTGAGTCTCCATGCCAAAGATTGGGCTGCAGGGGTACCCGGCGTTGCCCAGGCCAAAAAAAAAGGAGAACACTCTACCGGTGACCTAAAATTACCTAGATCTGAATTTTGACCGCCTCTAAAACCATCCCTGGGTCACCTTGATTCAGAATATATATGGATCTGGGGGTCTCTGACCCTTGGTTTGGGAGTGATTGAAGGACAAACAAACAAACAACGTGACCCTTTTGTATATATAGATATCTAGTCATATATCACGTAAGACTGGTTCAAATACTTTTCGTTTCAGGATAAACGAGAGGAGAGAAAACCTATCGTAGGATGACCAAATCATCAAGATGTAGGAAAAAATGCTATCAGGTTTACTTCCCTGTCCAAAGAAGGCACTCAAACTTCAATTGCCACAAACTAAAGGACTGAATACTTCGCATTAATAACAGATAGCACAGTTGTAACTTTGAACAGTAAAATCTAGAAGTGTTGTTATAAACTCTGTGCTAATGAACTGGTCATAATAAGGACATCAGGAATATTCTAACATCAGTATCTTGGGCTCTTTGACTTTTTTTTCCTTGTTACCAGTGAACGATACTGCTGAACTTAGGAAAGAACTTCTCGTAGGGAAGGATAGAAACCGTCATTACTCAACCTGTTAGTATGATTTCGATTATTTATTTTATTCTGGCCACTTTGTGGACGCATATTTTAGTGTAGTGTTTAAAACAGAGAAGAAGAAAAAAATAACTTTGAAGTAATATACCTACATACTGAATTTTCTGTTTACTATAAACGAAGAAGAATTCTGGCCCACCTTTACCATTCCTCAGTGAGTATTAGAACCTAGTTTCCAAAGGGTCGTGTGTTAAACGATACTTAATGGAGGGGAAAGCAGATCCTCAATTTTTTACGATGATTATTTTCTGAGGCACACGACAGACCATGTCAAGAGAAGGGAAAGAAAGACGCAATTAGATGTAACTTGAATAGCCTGTATGCCACATTCCGGAAAGCACTCAGTAATGATACAAATAATATTTTATGCATCTTTAAGGGTTTATTTCTACTTTACAATGAAATGCATGTAGTGTTAGTGTCCCGTATAATTATTTCCGTTCTTCGCTTTCTACTCACAAACCTGTGGTAGTTTGTTTGCAAGAAATCTGTGTTGCTAAGCATCCTGATTCTATAAGTGGTTATTCTTTTCTCAGTTTCCCACACTGTCTTTTCGTCACTTTACCTTTAATCTAATATGCAGTTTATTGTGGTCCTTTGTTCAGTCCTACAAACCTCCCGTGACTCCAGTAAGTGAGATTCATGTTTTCTGGTTAAAAGTGTGCCGCTTTCTCTTTCTCCATTGGTGGCGATTGATTTTCATGCCTTGGAGGACTTTCTGACCCATTTACATTCTTTTCCTTTCATGGGTGATTCTGTTGCTAACAGTTTCCTGTGGCGCGACGCTGTCATTAAACCTCTTGCCCCGCTTACATGAACTTATTATAATTTTAATACGGGTGACCCCACCCTCCTCGAGGCAGTTAGGCTACTAATTCCTTCTCTTGAATTAATATCTCGTTTTCCTCCCTTGCACTTGGTCTAAACTTCATCTGGTCTGTAGTATCTTGAACTATTGTTGGGATAATTTGGTTCTTCACCAATGGAACGAAGGTAAGCAAAGCAGGGGGTTGATGTTATTGTCAATCTGTGGCTCGGATTGAGAGGCCAATCTAACCGATCGCCATCACTTGAAGAATAAACAATAAACCCTAGACAAAAATGGTGTTTTACTCTAAACATCAAACGTGGCGATGAGGATGGGATAACTTGAAAATTTGGAAATGATCTCTAGAAGTAGTCAGGAGTTTAGAAACGACAGCAAAGAACACTAATGACGACAGTTTTTTAGTCACTGGAACAAAATGAAGGAGTGGAAGCATTTGAAACTTATATTGGTCAGTCTGAGCAGTTCCTGGAGGCAAACAACAACAGATGAGTCTCAAAAACAAAGCGCTTCTTTTTTTATGTTTGTGGCTCCACCGTGTACCAGGTACTCAGGTGCCGGTGCGCAACAGACAGACAATCTAAGAACACACTGAAGGAATTACTTCCCCTGGCTACTCGTAACTTCTCACCAAAGGTTTCAGTACAAGCTGCTAAATATAGGTTCAGCTGAGAAGGACAACAATTGATTGACTGATTGATTGAAAATACCTTAAAAATCTGGCGGCACAACTGCCAGGGTCATATGCCGCTGGACTACAAAGTATAAAAGATGCAGGACAATAAAAAGTGCATATTCAAAATAAAGTTTTTATTGGTTAGTAGGAATATAACGCTGAAAATAATTAGAATAATTTATAAAATATCAATTACTTATAAAAGTGGAAGGAGGCCTGCCTCCTGAAGAAAACTAAAAACATCAGTAAAATCGCTAGAGCAGTGGTTCCCAAACTGGGGGCCATGGCCCCCTTGGGGGCCATATATCAGAATGTAGGGGGCCATAACCTGAACTGAAGGAGTTTAGCGAGTAGGTAGTCAGTGGAGAGAACTTACACTGAGTGGAATGGGGATTCAAATGAAGGAAAATTGAACCTGGCATGAATGTTCAGAAGCAAATGGTCTGGGAGGAGGTGGGTGTGTCGCAACTGAAGGCCATGGTTGTGGCAGATAATTATGACTCACTGTGATAGCATATCATTTCAGAATTATAAAGTTATCAGATTTGTAAGATTCAAAGATCAGATCAAATTGCGTGGGATTAATACACTTTTTCAATCCAGTGAATTTTTTTTTATTGCTGAATCAGCTTTTCGCAATAATGCAATTTTTAATTACTCTAAGTATGGATTTTTTTTTAATGTGCATTTTATTCCTTTCGTACCATTTCAATAATTATATATATATAAGATTCAGCTAAGACAAAATACACATTTCTTTATTAATACTTAACAAAAGAGAAAATAACAAATGGAATCAATAAAATTACAGGATTTGCTAGAGTGATTTTTATATGGACATGATGAGTGTAGGATTGTAGTGTAGACAGTCACTGTAGTCATGGGTTATGGTTGGGGAAGGGGGGCCATGGACAAGGATCATGTATGAAAAGTGGGTAACGACCAGAAAAAGTTTGGGAAACACTGCGCTAGAGGCTTCACCGAGCATCGAGGACAAACGGTAGATACCATCTGCCCCCTTATGCCTATGGAGGATTCTCCGAGGCAGGTCCCTCAGACTCGGACACTCGACCAGCAAGTGACGGACAGTAAGGGAAACAAGGCAGTCATCATAGTACGGTTGAGTCTCACCACCCATGAGGAACCCATGTGTAACCCGAGAGTGCCCAATGCGAAGCCTAGCAAGAGCCGCCTCCAATCGCTGAGACATGGTGGGAAGAACTCTTGGCACAACAACTCTCTGAAAGATTTCTTTTAGTTTATAATGAGAAACAACATCCCAGTGTCTCTGCCAACATGTACAAACTGCGTACCGCAAGTAAGGTGTTACATCGGAAGCAGGAAGTGGGTAGTCGGTTAGGGGCTGTTGAGAAGACGCAGTTTTAGCTAAAGTATCTGCCCTCTCATTGCCCACCACACCAACATGTGCAGGAACCCAACAGAAGTTCACATAGCTTCTATGATGGCCAAGAAGAAAAAGCCACTCTAAAATTGATAAAACCAATGGATGGGATGCATTAAAAGACTCCAGTGCAGACAGAACACTACGTGAGTCACTAAACATCACGAAAACGGATTGGGAGAGAGTAAAAATGATTTTAAGTGCATATAAAATTGCAGTCAGTTCTGCCGTATATACTGAAGTAATGCCAGGAAGGCTACCGCCCCTAATAAAGGAAGGGAAGCCAACACGAAATCCTACTCCAGTATCAGTCTTAGACCCGTCAGTATAGATGAGGACAGAACCCTCATGAATGCAGGCTTGTCCTAAAAAGAGAGTGACAACTGAGAGGGAAGTGAGTCCGTTTTTTCAACAATGGACCTACAAAATGTCACACGAGGGAGTACCCAAGAACCCACCCTTGGGATCTGATGTGGCCAAATTGCCAGTCTCGGGACAGAGAGGGCTAACATAACAGACTGGACCCTGTAACCAAATGGCTTTGGAAAATTAGGAAGGGTGTCGTAAACAGAAGATTGGGAATCCTGGGAGACAATGGCACAAGAAATTGAGTCTGGAATGCGGTGAAGACGATACCAACACCTCATCATTAGCAACTGGCGTCGCAAATCCAAGGGGAGTACACCAGCATCCACTAACAAACTTGAAATCGGGATTGATCTGAATGTCACGGCTTCCAGACTTACACCAGCATTATGCACAGAATTTAACAACCGGAGACGGGCATCTGTTGCAGAGGAGTAGACCTCACATCCATATTCAAGTTTAGGAAGAATAAGAGACCTATGCAAGAGGAACAGGGTCTGATGGTCAGCACCCCAAGAGGTATGAACTAATAACTTCAAAAGACTCAAAGCTTTAAGACAAGCCACCTTAACAGAATGAATATGAGAAACCCAAGTTAGTCGTCTATCAAACAAAAGACCCAGAAACCAGGTCTCTTCCACACAGGATATTCTCCGACCATAGAGATACAAGTCCGGGTCTGGGTGAACCCCTCGAAGATGACAAAAATGCATAGCCACTGTCTTTGTTAAAGAAAAACAGAAACCGCGAGACTTCGCCCAGTCAGAAATTCTATTAAGAGCAAGCTGCAACTTCCTCTCTATCTAAGACATTCTAGAGGCAGTGAAGGAAATTGACAGGTCATCGACATATAATGATCCTCGTACACCGTCAGGAAGTACACTGATTACACTGTTAATGACAACAGCAAACAGAGTAACACTTAGGATACTCCCTTGTGGAACTCCATCTTCTAGTTCACAGGCATTAGAAAGCACTCCTCCCACTCTGACCCTTAAAAAACGGTTAGATAAAAACTGCTGGATAAAAACAGGCAAGCGCCCATGAAGACCAAACTCATGAAGAGAAAGTAAAATGCCATGATGCCAAGCAGTGTCATATGCCTTCTCCAGATCAAAGAAAACCGTGACCTGGTGTTGGTTAGTGGGGAAAGCCTCACAGACAGAAGATTGCAAGGACAGTAGTGCATCAGAGGTAGATCGCATTTTTCGAGAACCATACTGGGCAGGGGATAATAAGTCACCTCTCTCGAAAAACCACACAAGCCTAACATTGACCATCTTTTCCAGAAGTTTACATATACATGACGTTAGAGAAATAGGCCGATAATTCGTTGCCTGTAGGTGGTCCTTACCTGGTTTGGGGATGGGGATATCCGCAGCAATACCCCCAACAAGCCAGAAACTCCCCAGAACACCAGATCTTATTATACATTGAAAGCAAAAACAAAAGGGACTCATCAGACAGGTGATGTAGAAAGGCATAAGGAATATCATCATAACCAGGAGAGGAATCATGGCACTGTGACAGAGCGGCCTGGAGTTCAGAAATTGAAAATGGAACATTGTAAGGCTCTCCCCAAGCAGAGGCAAAACTGAGACCACGAGACTCTAGGCGCCTACAGTGGCAAGCCGAAGGCGTATCTGCATCCTTCTTTGACACACTGGCAAAATGATCAGCGAGCAACTCTGCAACAGCAAGTGGATCAGCCACAGTTCCACCTGTTGCAGATAAAACGGGAGGAGATGGAACAGTAAATTTCACTGAAATTTTCCTTACCTGGTTCCACACCTGGGTGACAGAAGTCTTCGATTTGATGGAGGAAACATAATCCTTCCAGGATGAACGCCTGTCCTCCTTTAAAACCTGCCTCATATGAGCTCATGCCCTCCAATACGCCATCACATACTGAGAATCCCCCAGGTGATGACGAAGTCGAGAGAAGGCTACTCGTTTGGCTCTCACTGTGGAACTGTACTGAGAGTTCCACCAAGGAACCGGACGTTAGGAAACTGACCTTTCGTTTTTGGAATAGATAATAGGGCTGCTGAGAGCAACGAGTTATTGAAATATGACACTGCCTCAGTTAGACAGCCAAATTCATCGACAGAAAGGGAAATGGAACTTAATTCCCTGAAATGTGGCCGGTCAGCCTTATCCAGAACCCAGCGAGGAAGACGTGGCTGGGGTCCACCAGCACTAGCAGTTAAGAGTAATGGATAATGGTCACTGCCATACAGTTCTGGCAACACATCCCAGTTAAAATCTAAAACAACATCACCCGAACATAAGGACAAATCAATGGCAGTAAAAGTTCCTGTCTGGCTATGGAAAGAAGTCATTTTATTGGAGTTTAAAATGCCCAACTCCTCATCTTCCACTACAGAGGCCAGCATTACACCCCAAGGGTTAGCCTCACTGTTACCCCATAGTGGATGATAACCATTCATATCTCCTAGTAATAGAAAGGGAGAAGGAAGGCCATGAATAAGGCGTTACAGATCCGCCCTTTCAACAGTAGCACTGGGAGGAAGATAAAGACTGCAAACTGTATACTGTCAGCATAAAAGCATCCGGAGAGCAACTGCCTGCAGGGGACCAAAAATATCCAGATGACTATATGGAACATCCTGGCAGAGGAAGATAGCAGTCCCTCCATGACAACTTTGGCCCGGCACAGGATCAGAATAAAAAGCATTGTAGCCAGAAGGACCGGGAGGAACAGCATCACCAACCATGGTCTCCTGGATAAACATGCATAAAAGAGTAAATTGAGAAACTAGATGACACAGTTCCTCATAGCTGTCACGTAAACCTCGACAATTCCACTAGATGATAGAACCTATAGTGGAAGGAAAAATGATGATTAAGTGCAGGACTGTACACCTCCTGACCTACGAGCAGGTTTGGAATGATGCTTAGGAAGGCCCTTGGGAAGAGACTGCCCAGCACCAGGAACCCACACCCTGTGTCGAACATCCATGGGCAAACGGGAGGACGAGGAAGAGGAAAGTTTTACAACACTCTTCCTCTGAGATGGAATATGGAAAGAGGCTTGGAGGCCGCCTTGGGTGACGTGGGACGGCCAGTGCCACTAGTAGAAGCCCTAGAAATGAAAAGAGTGTCAACAGGATAAGAACCCTGTGAGGGTGCCTGTATTTTTCAGAACTGAAGCACCAGCGGTTTCTCCAACACAATCCCCAGGTGAGGACTTGACCACAGGTGAACCACCAGCTGCATCTTCCACCTGGCTAGACCCCTCAGTCTCTGAGGCATAGGGAACAAGAGAGAGGTCAATACAAGGTTCAATAACAGAGACCTTAGGTGGCCAGTCGTCAGGCTCTGAGGACTCTGACAAGTTATTGTGACGTTTACTGGGTACAGAAGGAGCCTCGTGCATACTGGAGAAGTCAGGATGAGTTACATCAACGTGTAAATCTGCCAACACCAAAGAAGTGCGCAAACCGTCAGCCTCCGAAGTGGAGGTAGAAACATTTGGAGCAGTGGGTGGGCGAGGAACATTCTCACATATATTAGTAATTCCAGGGGTAATATCCGTCAAATCAGTAGTTGGGGAAGTGGTCTTTGTAAACGGTCGTGGCAACTTCTGGGTCACAGTACGACGTACAGTTGCCCCAGAAAGGACAGAAGCAAAAGTAACCCCAGGCTGAAAGAAGAGAGTCTAGGCCCTCCTCTTTGCTTCTGGAAAGGAAACCTTAAGTGTGCGAATGCTCAAACCCTCTTTTTCAAGGCAGTAGCGAGAACAGTTTTTAGAAGATACAGCATGAGGACCCCCACAGTGATAGCATTTAAGGGGTCCTGGACAATCATCGGTATGACTCGATTCACCACAGGAGATACAGACACCAGGAAGGCCAGCCAGTGCATGCTGACAGAATTTGCTAACATGTCCATACCCCTGACAGTGGAAACACCACTTTGGGTTTGGAACATATGGCTTCACAGGAAGAGAGAACCAAGCAAGTTTCATGGAAGCAGGCAACATTAAGCAGTCAAAAGTCAGAAACAGCGTCGGAGTTGGGGTCAGAACACCATCGATCTTCTTCTGTACCCGGTCAACCTTTACAACATAGTTCTTCCAGTAACCGTGATTCAGGGTATTGAAGAAGGTCCCGGGAGTATATGACCCCCTTACACTGGTTAAAACTGGCATGAGGTGTACAGGGTACACTGTGACCAGAAACGGAGGTCACAGTCTGGAGACGTGAGCTCTCTTCTGGGGAGGAAACCTCCATTAGGAGGCTACCATCCCCTTGGGTGTATATCACTGGTTCACGGCCACAGGCAAAACACAATGGCACAGTACAGGTTGAAGATGTCGATATCCAGCACTGAGCCACCTGCAGAGGATTTCAGCACTAGATACTTCCTGAAATTTTCTTTGAATGCGTCTTCTGGGCCGAAAATCGGTGCCAAAGCAACCCGACGGGACCTCCTCCCAGTCCCAGTTGAACGCTGGGGCAGAGAAGGGAAGTCCCCAGGGGCCAGAAAAGGCTCCAGAGTGGCAATAAGGGGCACAGAGTCTGAGAAATGGCCGGGGACAGATCCGCCGACGTCAACAGTTTTATTTAATAGTGCCATGTATACAACAAATAACTTCATTCCCCCACCCCTCCATCCACCATGGAGCCAACAAGGGGAGGTCATATGCCACAGACAACACCATTGGCGACCCCAGAGGTAGTGGGAGAGTATACGCGGGTAACCACCGGGGGACCTGGGCATGGATGACTCCAGGACGATAGGAGCCACCAGGCCCCCCAGTGCCCACTTGACCCTAGCCACTGCATGACCAGCTGATTGACCTGGTCTCGCTCAACCAGGCCGCCCGTCTAGCCATAACAAGGGACCAAAGAGGTGTGTTGCTAGCTGCAGGGCGCATTGTGCAGCATCGCTCAACCCCCAGGACTCCCGTCTCCCAGCATTACGGGACGCCACGCACGGCAAATACGTGGGAAGGCAACAGTCCCACCCTAGATGGCAATGGGCAGGGACTAACATAGCCAGCAGGCCTCCTCCACCAGTTATGTAGGGGATGCTTGGTCCACGTGGCCAACAAATGCCGAACCCTACAAAGGTAGGCTTCCCTCCAAAGTAGGTGGGATAGCCAACCATGCTTCAAGCCCCGGCACCACGTCAAGGTGACCCCCCGCAGTGGGGAGAAGGACAACAATCAGGACAAAAAGTGAATAGTTACATAGGCTACTATAGTTGGTAAGATTATATCACTCCACTGTAATTTTAGGGACTGACTGAATGATCAGTTACGAACAGACTCGTGAGCGGATTGTTTGGTCAGAATAGTCAGTGGAAACTTCTATTTTGCTTACTTGGGAGACACTTTCTGTGGCATAAACAATGGAAACAGCAGTGGCAGATGTAACTGCAATATGCAAGGAAAATGGACAGCAGGTAAATTAAGTCTGTAAGCTGACAGGGAGAGGAAGGAAATACAGTGTAACACAAGGTGATGAGGATGAACAGTCTAAGGACTGTGGATGGCTCTCCGATTTGTTTGAAAGTGGATACAAGAACAAGCTCTGCATTGATGAGTGAAAAGGTATGGTGACAGTTTGCAGGAATAAACACGTTTCGAAACACTAACCACAAACTTCAGACATGCACAGGAGAGAAATTAGTTGTGTGTGGTTTAGGAGTCCTAAATGTGGCATACGGAAATCAAACTGCCATACTACTTGTGAATGCAATTGACGGTAAAGGACTGGCATTAATGGCATGAGACTGGTTGTGAATGCTAACACAAAGATGGGAGGAACTATTAATTTTAAGTTCAGCTGTAACTAAGATAGCAGCAGGGACTACGATAATAAATGAAATACGACGGTGGTATCAGGCTGTTTTTGCCAAGGGGTTGTGGAAAGTGTCCATCAAGGCTCGGTTGGAGATGAAATATTTTTTTTTTAAAGACACGGCCAGATCCTGTTGCACTGTACCCACTTGTGGATCGGTGGATAGAAGAGGGCAGTGCAAGTAAAGCAGATTCTACCTAAACAATTACATTAGGTGGGCAACACAGTAGTGGTAGCACCAAAAACAGACAAGACGATGAGACTGACTGCAGGCTATATATTAACAGTGAACTCTCAGCAAGATGAGTACACAAGTCCATGTATGAGACAGCCCTTGCATGTATTCATTATGCAGGGAGGATGTTAGCGCTGAAGTGGTGACATGCGGAGGGGTGTAGGGGGAATACTGGGCCTTGGGATAGGCCCTGAAGCCTTTGTCCGGAGTCGGACTCGTAAAAAATATCGTTTCAACATCCCTTACCAGCGTCCCCCCCCCCCAAAAAAAAAAGGCAACATTAATGGGAAAAGGTTTGCCAAACTCGGTCTAAAGGATGCTTATTAGCAAATGGAGTCAGAGGAGTAACTAACTCACATGGTACTTTTGAGGATGAATAGACTACCTTTCTGATTACCTTGTTGCAATGATATATTCCAGGCAAAAGTGAGTGCCTGATTGTTTGGCGTACCTCGACGGGCTGCTAGTAACCAGGAAGGTAATTTCAGATCTGTTAACCATTTTTGTATTTTTTCTTATCCAGGACAGTGTAGGTTAGGTTAGATTTCTTTTCTCAGTATCAAACTAGGTTAGATTGTTGTCAGTTAGGTTAATCAGTTAGTTATAACTGTTATGTTATATTACGTTAGGTTAGGTTAAGATAGGCTAGGTTAGGTGAAGTTAGAGTAAAACAAATGGAAGGGTAACCATCCGGGGGAAAACCAAACTTAACACGTAATGTTAAAATTGTATAGAGAATGGAAATCTAGAGCAATGGCCATTGAACAGAATTTTACATGAAATCTGGAAACTCTGTTACAAGGGTTGGAAGAACGTGGGATAAGCCTGATGATCTGAAATACCAATTTAATCTGTCAGAAGTTAGATAACCTTCGAAAGACTGTATCGGCAACGAGCTTCAGTCGAATCCCTAAGAGAGCAGCTATTTGACAGATACGATAACCAAAGGACGTGTCGGAGCTGAGGAGTTTTCTGGATGCCGCAGGAGACTCACCAAAGTTGCTTCTGATTGTGGCCACTGTACTGGCGCCGCTGAAACGTTGCTCAAGAAAGGAGTCAAGTGGTTCTCTTTCAGTCTTGTTATCGTTACCGTTGCACGAGACCGCAGATAAACGTGTTTTGTATTTTCTTTCTGTACCTCTGTTTACCACAAAGAAGGAAATTGTAGCCTGTATTATTCCTGAAGACAAATTTCATTTTTGTCACAATTCTCTTAAGCAGTTCCTTTTCCCTACTTCTTTCTCATTTTTTTTAAAACCCAAAACAAGCAAGCAGGGCTTGAAAGAGGAAGACTAAGGTAAAATATATTGAAATATGAACTAACATTTAAAAAGATAACCTCACCTAACATAATCTGATCAACTTAAGTTGATTAAATAAGTAACGTACGTAACACAACCAGTACAGCCTTACCTTACCTTACCTAACCTACCCAAACCAAGTCTGACCTTGCTTAAACTACAGTAAGTCTTGTGCTAGGCTATACTATACGAAAGTAGCAATCGGACAATTTGTCTGCCGGGGTTACACACCAAAGCGGTCAGAGTAAAAGCAGATGGTCGAGCCTTCGAAGCGTCATCAGAGTCAGTCAATACTAATGTATTTGGGCAAAATTTTATTCGAAGTTCATCCAGAGTTCACAAAAAGGACCTGTTGATAGATGAATCACAGTCTCGTAAGTGTGCCTCTTACCATGATATGATATTCAAATTCTTACCGATTTTTCAGAATTTGTTATATGTCTCCCGGAGCCCAGTGAATTTGTCCTTTTCCACAATAAAGTAAAATGCAGAAACGAGGTGAGTTGAGATTTCTCAGGACAGTTCAGTAATCTCCCCCACCCACTCACTCCGAGACTCTTACACTGACTTGACAAGTGGGCCGTGTGCCATTACCTGGATCAAGGAGTGAAGTCAACCGAAATTATCAACAGAGCTGTGGTGTATGTTAAAACTCTGAACTAATATTTTGACTTTTTCACTTCCGGTGCTGGACCTTAGTTAAAAAAATGCAGATGCCAAAGTTTTAGAGAGTTTTGTCTGTCAGCTTTTATTTACAATGTATGTTACCGTACAAATATGAATCGGACAAGCTGGATAGCAATGTTTCAATTTAACAACCAGTGCCTCTAAGATCTATGCTAATTTAAACTTGCTATAGCTCAAAATAGTGTATTTTACACACTTCTTTAATTTTACTCATGCATTACTTGATTATGATCTTAACAGATGAAGAAAATCTTACAGTGGAAACAGCATTAAAAACTTGACTCAATTCATGTGTCGCCAGCTCCGCTCAACTGTCCCTCAACACAGCTGACTCCCAACCCAAAGGATCGTTTTCCTTAAAAAAATAATAATAATAAAAAAAAAATAAAATAAATAAAAGCAGATGTATAAAAGAACATTTAAAAGACACATTCGGGCATGTTAACATGCAGAGGATTTATACCTCGTTACTAGTCGTGACTGACGCACTTCCTGATTGACACACACACACACACACACACACAGGTCGTGAGATATGTCGTGGATTTAATATGTTGCGGTGATGTCCTTCTACAGAACATAATTTTTGTGATCCTAAATCTACGTCATTAAGAGTTATGAAGCTTTCCGTTTACATAAGAAGCGTCTGCTGTCGAATAACTGGCTCCTTCTCAGTCATGTACTATTGCGGACAGGATTTCTTAGCCACCCTCGTCCAGCCAACCTGTGTATGTGGCAGAGTCGCATTCACGAGCACAGAAGTTGCCTTCGATGCATTTCTGTCGAAAAATATTCCTTCAGCTTTGGGTTTGTACTAATGGATAAAGCAATAGTAATATTTACTTTGAAGGTTTGACTCTGATAACACGAATATATCATACTAATTATTTAATAACTTGTTTCTCGTATAGAGCCAAGTAAGTCATATGTATATTTGGTTCCACTCCACGACTTCCTCTAGGTCTGAACCAGCGAACATAGAGTGAACAAGTTCGAAGCATTCATTTGTTAACAGGAGAGAGAGAGAGAGAGAGAGAGAGAGAGAGAGAGAGAGAGAGAGAGAGAGAGATTAGCGGGTGCCCGTGAATTTTAGAGGAATGAGGTGGAGAAATGAGGTGCTCAACACAGTTAAACAGGGATTTTTCCTCTCGTTTCGGTTGGCTTTCTATGCTTAAATGGCTAAATGAAGGTAAATTATGAAATGTAATAACTGGATGACGAAGTGGTAATAGGGTCTGGCTAATGGTTGTTTGGTCCAAGGTGTGCAGAGGTAAGCCTAATTCCAGGCAACGGTCGCTGTTAAAAGTTGGATATTTTAGGTCCCATTTATTTTAAATATTTCCATGTATGTTTACAGTACGTGTATGCCCCTATGGACCTATTTTCACCCCATGAATATTTTTATCAATGGACATTTTCACCACTCCGAGCACAATCATCCATGGACCTATTTTTCTTAATGACTTTTTTTTTTTCAAAGACGCCTACTTCCCTACGTAACCTATTTTCCCCCGAACTAATTTTCCCCATTGATGTATTTTCTCCCCACGGACCAATTTTTCCGTCGACCTTGAATCTATGAATGGAGGCCATAGATAAGGGGCTTCATTCCGGCTACATACACATGATTTTATGCGATATGAGTAAATATGGTGCTCAAGCTAAACAGGGAATTTTTCCTTTCGCTGATGACGAAGGAGTTTATTTATCCCAGGATAACGTCTCGTCGGACAAAATGAAAGATGGGTTTTATTCTGGGTAACGCCAGTTGACTTTGTCAAATAATTTGGCAGGCCGCGTAACTTCTGTTAGATGCCTTATGTTCGCATATTTTTCTCTCTCTGGTGGTTGGCACCTGGAGATTTTTGCCGAACACATAAGTATTTTTCTCATTAACTGGATATTTCTCTCTGGACAGAGAGGCAAATTACTTTCTTAAGCACAGCTTTTTGTTAAATCAACAGCATTTATCTCCTAATTCATTATTCCAACGAAAGCAATCATATATATATATATATATATATATATATATATATATATATATATATATATATATATATATATATATATCACAAAGCAAGGCAAGTTTTAGTGACTGAAGGAAGATATACTTACACTGTGGCCTGTTTTCAATGGATCACAGGAATCCAGGGTTTCTCATCCCTTGCATTTCCCTGTGCCAGTCTGCCTCCACCTCATTATTCCAAAATTCGCAGTCACCCACCATACACGCTCTCTCTCTCTCTCTCTCTCTCTCTCTCTCTCTCTCTCTCTCTCTCTCTCTCTCCTGTTAACAAATGAATGCTTCGAACTTGTTCACTCTGTGTTCGCTGGTTCAGACCTAGAGGAAGTCGTGGAGTGGAACCAAATATACATATTTATCACTTGCTTGGCTCTATACGAGAAACAAGTTATTAAATAATCAGTATGATATATTCGTGTTATCAGAGTCAAACCTTCAAAGTAAATATTACTATTGCTTTATCCATTAGTACAAGCCCAAAGCTGAAGGAATATTTTTCGACAGAAATGCATCGAAGGCAACTTCTGTGCTCGTGAATGCGATTCTGCCACATACGCAGGTAGGCTGGACGAGGGTGGTTAAGAACTCCTGTCCGCAATAGTACAATTGCCTGCAAGATTTCCCATCCTCTTTCCTTCAGTAGTTCAAAACATTATACATATTTTGGCAGTTGAAATTAACATTTTTTTTAAAGTGACTTTTTAACTGACCCACGGGTTCTCTAACAGGCTACTGCAAACCCCCAGGGGTCCGCAGTATTGTTTCCAGGGAGTACCCTTTTTTTTTTGGGGGGGGGGGCAAAATCAGTATAGAGTATACTAATTTTGCTAACTTTATTGCTCTTAATTCCTTTTCAGGTGGATTTACATTGTGACAAGCCTCATCGTTTCCTGCAAGCCAGGAAACCATTTACAATGGGTGGTGGTAACTATACAACAAACCCACACGTGCTCTCTATGTGTCAACAAGTGGGTTTGTGGTGGGTCTGTGCCCCTTCCCGTAAAACAACTAACTCATTGTCAAACCGCCACCCCTTATAAGATTATGGCGTCTGGCTATAGACAGATACAAAGATAGATATTTTAAGAGATAATTATTGAAAATTAAGACATTACATCCCGTAACAAATCCATATCATTCTTTATCACTCAATTGTCACACTGAGGTCATGATTGATATGCTGTGTCAACAGAGACATAATTTTTGTATGTACGTTAGCATTCATTCACATGGCAAAGTAATTACCATTTTAATAATTTTACAATAGCTGGTGTGTGCTGCCTTTCTAAAAAGGATTAATGTTATTGATGCATCAGTCTGTGTTTAGTGCCTCGGTAATGGGATGTACGAATCAGTGATCTAATAACTCTGAGTTATGTATCATGTATAAGTTTGGGAACGCCTAAGTTAACCAAGCATATTATATTGATTAATTACAATTTTACACAAGTTAATATGACGAAATGTGTTACTGAATGTCAAAAGGAGGAATGGAATTTTTGCAGGGGACTGTAAAACTGTAGATAATAGTTTTGCTTCAAGTTTCATCCAAACAGTTAAAATGCTCTTTCATAATTTTCTGAAAGGATTTTGTGTCTCCGTGATGCATCACTGCCTTTCGGAAGCCAGTCGTATATGTCTTGTTATAATAAAGAGTATCATTACTTGTATTCTGAACTGTACAACGCAAGACACTATCTTTGGCTGTACAATACTACTTTCAGATATAATTAACAAAGATGGACATCAAGCGTTTCCCACGGGTAACAAGCTTGGAGGATCGCTCCAGATTTGTGTGGCTGTGGGTGGGCGGGATGTCTGCGCGCGCCATAGCCAAGGAGACAGACGCAAGCCTCACAACCGTGTGCAAGTGGATCAAGAGGTGGCAAAGGGAGGGTCACATCTACACTAGATCCCGCAGTGCCATATATTTTGAGCAATATTCTTACTACGTCAGCCCATTTCCAACCGTCATTCTTCCTGTGAATACCTGCAGTTGCAAAAGAATGCTTTGTAGACGAAGGAGAGTAAGCCCTGCACAATCAGGAGTACCATATCAACAATACCCACTGTATTGTGGTGAAAAAGTAATGCATTCACTGCACGATCACAGGGAATCCCAAATGAATTATTCTTATTCGTATAACTTACCAGGAACTTTTTCAACACTGCCACTAAGTAGTGACTAAGTGTCTTCACAGTATCTTTCGATAGGGAGAGATTTCTTATAAGGAAGTGACCAGACACAACAGTCGTTAACACTCTTAGGCATCTGTAATTCAGCTCAGTTCAATATAATCGTCTGATATTTTCTGAATTTGACTACTAGAGTTGTCCCTTCTCTGAAGGAACTAAATACTGTAATATCATGTTGCTGCAGTACATTCTAGTCAGCTTAGGAAGAGTCTTGTGCGGCGAAGTGCTTAAAAAAAGTCTCCCTTAAGACCTTCAGTAATAATCTGTCATTGCTTTCTTCAGATGACTTTCATCTGAATAGAGGAGACATTCAACAATTAAGGTGTTTTATTGTTTGTACTCTAACCTAGCCTAAAACTTCAATTTCTCCATCTTGAATACCAAGTTGTAAAAACATACGATGCTAGTCGCAATGACATCTTACGGAATGAATGAAAAGTTGCAGTAGTATCTGTTTCCTTCACTGCCCTGCGTGAGTTCAAATACAAAGGAACGAAAATCTGGACCAGGGTAAAAAAAAAAAATATTGTATATTTCCTTTTTCTATGGAATTACTGTAAAACTGCGTATGGTCAGCTGAACTTTAAATTTGCTTATAACTTCATCTGCACTGGGAGAGGGAAGACTTTAGTTTCTTACGATAATTTCTGAAGCACTTGACAAAGATAAACTCGTTTCTTTACAACGTTGTGCACCGTTTGTTGATATTTTATCATTGTGGATATTGCTCGTAATTAAAGTACTTTGCGTTTTATTTATGTGAAACTTCTACCACGGATTTTGAAAGTCCTTTCCCTGAGGCTCATCAGCTCTGCTGTGTAGTCACTTGGATTAACTGCATGTTGTTGTTTTTTTTTTCATTTACTGTATATTAAAGCATTTTTGAATATTACAGTTCAGTGTTTCTTTACCAGTTATCATACACAAGGTTTCTTCTTGCTGGCCGCTGTAGTACAGTCTTTGGTTGCCAGGCAATCTGTGAACCCAGTACCTGACCTTATGACTGCACAAAGACTTATAATATGCAGACTCAATCTCCATTGTAGCCATAGGATCTAATATATTTTACAACGCACAATGTAAAGAAAAAAAATAATGGAGAATAAGCATATACAGAATATTAATTCAGTCGGCAGCTTATAGTCACAGTTAATACTGGCATATGTGAAATTTTAGATGTGGACCCATAATGTATCCCTTCATGTCACTGCAAAGACATTTTCTTGATATTACCCGACAATCATCCCATACCCAAATCAACTGTGGTTCTAAGGTCCTGTGTGGTTAATTCTTTTTGAAAAGATCTTAAATTCACGTTCTAAAGTGACTGATGCTTCAGTTCAAAGACAAATTTTGTATTTCATCGTCTATTATGTAAGAGAAAAGGAAGCTT